>NC_057855.1:95121461-95424491 GCF_015237465.2 Chelonia mydas
CCTCATGAGAGCCAATGTGCGTGCTGCCAGGGCATGCCAGTTTCTGGTGGGCATGTATGCTCTGTGACTCAGTGAAGCAGCAGACTGTGCCTTAGAGTGAGGCGCCCAAACCCGCCCTGCGATGGCAGGCTTCCTCTGGCAGAATACACACAGCATGGCACTCAGCCCACTCTCCCTTTGGCAAGCACAGCAGGATGACTTACTCTGAAAACCATCCCTCGCTTTTTAAATCTGGGAACTAGCTCATCCTAGGCAGGTTTGTCCCGCACCAGAAGAAATGTCCTTAGCAGATCCATTGACAGGCTCCTACCAGCATTTACCATGGAGACCGTACACACAGCTTCCTGGTGAAAATCCCGACTCAGACTGCAGGCTGACGGCAGTAGGAAGAACAGCGCCAATGGAAGAGCGAGTTTCAAAATGAGGTTCGTCCCGTTTTGATTGGCAGAGCAGAGGTGAGGAGAGATACTGGGGAAGGAGAACCACTGGCTCTTCAGCTCTTCTCTTTGAGTTTCAGCCTCGACCATCTAAACTTCCTGCGTCCCAGCAGCACCAGCTGACGGCTGTACGGTTGTGCGGACACGCTCTGCCAGCAAAACATACAGTAACATTGCGGTTTGCACTTACAAAACACCTTCGTAAGATGTTCGCCAAATGCTTTAGGGACTTGAAAGGCTAAACCAGCAATACTCAGACTGACGATCCCAAGCCACAAGTGGATCTTTAATGGGTCTTCTGCAGCTCGTTGAAGCAGATGATATTAAAACACTGTGTGATTTAATTATTAACCCATCTAAGTTATTAACCAATCAGGATGCTTTTACCATGTTATCAACCAATTGTAGTTGATAAAATACTCAGTCAGTCATTTTGCGGTGAGAATTATTTTTATATATATATATATATATATATATATATATATATAAATAATTCTCACCGCAAAATGACTGACCGAGTATTTGTATTTTATCAACTACAATTGGTTGATAACACAGCAAAAGCATCCTGATTGGTTAATAGTTAAATCACACAGTATATATATATATATAAAAACGAAGTATTTGCTGTCATACTGTTTCTATATGAATAGCTCGTACTACGGTACATGGAGCAATGAATTCACACTATTCTGGCTCTTTTGAGTAATGTTGATTGCTAATTTGGCTCCAGACCACCGAGGTCTGAGTATCACTGGCCTAAACTATGCTGCCTCTACTTGAATAAGAATTGGGGGTCTCCAATGTGGTGAGGTCTTCTGAAAATCTGGCTGCAAGTCAGGAATCTTCACAACTCCCTGATAAAGTGACTATTGCAGCTATGCAGGAAACGATTTGTGTTTTTTTCCCCTGCAAACAAATTTTTAAAATGCCAGTGAAAATTTGTGCTGCTTTGTGGAGGCCTAAAACTAAAAGCTTTGTGTTTGCTGAAAACGAAAAGGTTTCAGTTCCTTAAAAAGTGAAAAAAAAAATCTGAAAATCCAAATATTTTTGTCGAAAAAGAATTTGGTCATTAAAAATTGTGTTTTTGACAGAAATCCCATTTTTCTGTGAAAAATCTTTTCATCCTAAAAAGTTCCACTCGCACCAGTATTTATGCACAATGTACAGATCGGGAAAGCGAGGCATGGAACTCTTAAATTAATGTTTCAAGGTCAAACAGAGAGCCCGTGACAAAGGCAGGAAGAGAACCGAAAAGTCTTGGGACCAGATTCTCACTGGTATAAATGGGAGACATTCATTTAAAATCAATGGTGCTCTGCCCATTTACACCAGTAAAGAATTTGGCCTTTGGTCTCCAGTCCCTTTTTTAAATCCAAGACACTCCCTCCTTTAAGGACATTTTAAAACTTGCTCTTTTCCCCAAGTTTTATTGATGCACTGCCAGAATTTACAGTCTGTATTAAACACTGGTAGGCTGCAAATTTTCTTGTAACTAAACATGTCCATTTGGGGGTTGTCAGGCTGAAAGGGAATTTAAAACTGGTCATATTTTTTTGCTTATACCTTTGTAAATAAATCAATAATTTATTTCAAATTGGTGGTTTGCTTTTAAATTACCCTCGGACAACGAACATAAATACCAAAATTCAGCCTGGAGCAGATTGGAGTTTTACAGCCATGTAAAAAAAACATTGTAAATAAAATTCAATATGGCATTATGTAGTTCTAACCCTGCATTTATGCCACAGTCTAAAGGAGACTCTATAGATTATGGCATCAGCTCCTGTTGTTTTTCATAACCCTTCTTTACGCCATTTCTTTTTAATCCTACAGCGGGAATTGATGATACAAAATACTTGGTTCAAACAGTGGTAAAATTCCTCTGCCAAACAACAATAGCAAAAATTTGAGCCAAGGCTGAACTCTGCTTATTTCCTTAATTTGCCAGTCTACGTACCAACTTCAACGTTATTAAAATATAGGCCTCTCTGCCTGTAAATATTGAAAATATTATTGATTATTCTGAGGAGAAATGCTAGCAGAGAATTAAAAGCAGTTTAATTTTGAAAGTACAATGTTTAGGCCTGATCCTGCAGAACACTTATTACTAAGGGCTGCGTTACCGTTGTGAGGAGAGCTATTGAGGGCAATATGTAGCTAATGGAATGACTACTATCATGGGAAGCTGTGTGGCCTAGTGGATAGAGCACTGTCTTGACACTCAGGGGATCTTCAGTTCTATTCATAGGCTCTGTCTCTGGCCTTCTAGGTGACCTTGAGCAGGTCACGTCACCGCTCAGTTCCTCAGTTTCTCCATCTGCAAAATGGGGATAACGATACTGATTTCCTTTGTAATGTGCTTTGAGATCAGCTGCTGGCAAGCACTAGATAAGAGCTAAGTATTAGAATTAAGTGTTTGCAGGCCCAGAGCCACTGTGAATAGTTATAATGATTATACATTACTCATCTATCTCAGATAATTATTTGAAAAGATTAACTTTGCTATTTGTGTCCGTTTCTCTCCTAGCTTTGTTTAACCTCATACCCGTGGGCTTACGAGTGGTGGCTATTCAAGGGGTTCAAACAAAATTGTATTTGGCAATGAACAGTGAAGGATACCTATACACATCCGTAAGTAACCACTTCCATATTTTTTCCGATTTGAAGTTCAGTGACCCTGATTCTAATCTGTATCGACGGGAACATTCGCGTGATTTGAAATGTAATATGCAGGTGATGTCTTGTATTTAGTGCATTACACATTTTTGCAATGAATGCAAAGCAGTGTATGGAATAAAATCTCTGTGTCTTTTATAAGAAAAAAGTGACCACCCCACCCTCACCCCCCACATTGTAAGAAAATACAGCTGTGGAGATCACTTTAAACTATTGCTTTGTGCGTGTGAGTAAACCAAACATTTCCTTTATGTTTGCTGAGAGATGTCACTTTACCCCTTGTCTAATGTACGGTGAGAGTCTGAACAAGTCCTTTAAGGGTGGACATCACGACTAGAGACAGGCCTGAAACATATCGGTGGTCCTAATGGCTCATGCCATTGTGAAATTAGCTCATGTCAGTATTTGTATTCTCCAATTGGTTGTTACACCAATGACCCCATCTGTTAGATAATCGGAAGCAATATTTTCTTATATTTGAATCCCAACTGGGCCACCCCTTCTTGCTGGTAGTATTATTATGCCATAAATGCACGTTTTAAAATACAAAGTCATAGATGTCTAACAGCCATTTAACACTGCTGTACTTTTCCACTGAGAATTTCCACACTCGTTCTTAATGTGTCTGCTTTCATTTCTGATTTTTATTTTAAATGCTTGGCACTTTCTTTTCTTGAAAGAAAAGAAAAAGGTTTAATCATGTCCCCATCCATATAGTCCTAGAGTGGATGGGAGGAAGTCAGGGGTCTCCTTGCTTGACCTGGAAAAAGGCTGCCCAGAATTGCAGTTCCTGCATATTCTTTTAAGTGGTTTTCTACTCCCCAGTTGTTTTCAGTGTTCCCTTCAGCAAGGGACAGACAGACTGACTACATGGGAAGCTGTGAAAATGACTCTATACTTTGGGCCAGGTTCTCAGCGGGTGAAAAAGGGCACAGCTCAACTGAGTTCAAGAGAGCTGCTCTGATTTATACCAGCTGAGGACCTGCCTCAAAGCACTGTTGAATTCCCAAAGCAAACACATTGGGGGGAAAATAGAAGTCCATGTTTTCTGTTCCCTAATTTCTTCTCATTATAGTTACTTGTAACTGTATAGATACACCGTGTTTAGAGGGAAATGACATTAGCATTCATGGTGTCATTTAATATTGAAAGAGAAGATGGTGGCCTAGGTCATGATCATCTCTTTCTAGCTCTGCTGGGACTGAAACAACCTCAGACAGGCGCTCACAACTTGCAGAAATATGCTTTAAACTGTATTGCCCAGGTTTACAGACTGGTTTGGAAAGCAATAGTCCATAGACTAAACAAACAGCCTGTTAACTTGCTCTACCAGTTCATCATACCTGGCACTGCCCTCTGTGGAGAATTGTTAGTAATAATTTATTCAGCATGCTTGGCACTGTATAGTACCTTTCAGCTGCAATGTACAAAGCACTTTACAAACGTTGGGCCTAATCCAAAGCCCATTAAATGGAAGTCAATGGAAAGACTACCATTTACTTCAATGGGTGTTGGATCAGGCCAATTAATTTTTACCCCACTGAGAGGCAGGTAAACATCATAAATGTTTTATAAAGGGATAAAGTAAGACCCAGCAAGGTAAAGTGCTTTTCCCAAGGTCACACAGGGGCACTCTGACATTTGGGTATAGAAACTAGGAGTCCTGAGTCTCCGAGGACAATACCTTGCACTAACCACTATCAAAACTGACTCAAACTTTGGTTTCTTTTCAGCTGTTGGCTGAAATTCTCTTCATGTTGTATTTCAATTCTGTGTGGTATATTCTGTACTGATGAGTTCTGTGGCAATCAAGCTGACCTGGTTTTCTCTGAATATCTTGCATTTCAAGAAAATATTTTTCTACCATTAACCAGTTATTGTCGGGGTTAATGAGAAGTTTATTTCTTGTTCCAGTTTGATGGTTTGTTTAGCTCCATCTCTGGTCTGGTAACGTAGCAGTTACTGGGTCTAGCTTTCAGTCTGATGCGGTTTTAGGACTATGATGTCTAATTGACACAAGAGAATTGTTTCCTTCTGAGCCACTGATTTGAAATCATGAGTGAGGTGGATTTGCACCATGAGGAAATCTACCGTGTATGATAAGTCTGTAGATAGCAGATATCTATGGTTGAGTGTCAGACTTTTCAAGATCGTTTGTCACGTCTGTAAGTTACAGCAAAAAAGATGCCTCTAATGTAATTATAAAAGCTCCTCAGGGACAAGAGATTGACTCAGCTGAGAAGAATGATAGTTGGTTAAAATATATAGAGAGAAGCACGCACACATGCTGTAGGCAGGCTAGTGAGACTGAAAATGATAAATACAAAAGGAAACCTTCACAGTATTTTACATGGTGCATTTCTGATATCACTGTTCATCCGGTTAGTCTACCACATCTGTTAATTCACACTGGAGAGAGAAATTTTTTTCCATAAAAAGTGCTGGGTTTCAAGCCCCTGTTCTCTCTCTGGTTTCCCATGGAAGTCAATGGCAGTGGTGTGAGTGCATCTCCAAGGGTGATCATGCCCTTAAGATTTTATTTTGAGGGACCTCATCAAGAGGCATTTGAAGCTGTAACGGCCTTCCTCCGAGCTGATACCCGTGGAAGATCAAAGCAGTGGGCTTGATTCACCTTGTGTTACGCCAATTTTCTGCTGGAATCATTTTGATTTCAGTGGCCTTACACCAGGGTCATCCTGGTCGAACAGCCTGGTGAATCTAGCCCAGCCTTCTTTGTGCAGTAGCAGTTCTCTGTTTAATTTTATTTTAATTTTAATTTATTTTATTTTTTTACCGTGGCTGACCACAGCATGTGCCAAACACCAGTTCTTCGAGCCTCTTTGCCCTGTGGATTTCTTGCATGCTTTTGTCTTCTTGAATGAAAGGGTAAAAAATCCTTTCAGGTATGCATTTGTAAGAAGTTGAGTTGTGGGGTCCTCTGCCCTCTGAAAGTGACTGGGGCTGAACTGAGATGGTTCCCAGTGGCACAAAGCAGCAGTTGAGTGAAGCTCATGAAAGGAGAGGCGTGTATTTTCTCAGCTCAAAGAATGTAACATAGCGCAGGAGCTCTGAAAACGTTATTCCCCCATCCACTACCAAAGCACTCCAAATTCAAAGTGAGAATCCAGCAGCCAAGGATTTTCACTGAGCCATGACACCGGTGTTTTAAAAGTCATTTCAGGGAGGACAGTAAAATGCAGGTTTCCTTCTCATTCCAAGTAGCAGAATCGTCAGCCAAAATCCTAGTCTGGGCTTTTTCATGTTGCCATGATTTGTGGGAGAGTGTTGCATTGCTGACAATATCGAGAAACCTGCAGTCTGCCTCTCCATTGTTTTAAGTTAGGTTGCAGTACGTCATGAGCTTGGAGCTTGTGAATTTAAGTATCATGTGACTATTGTTTGCTAGAGTCTTTATTTCACAAATACGATAAAGTATGTTGCAGTTTTGTGAACAACCGTGTCTTTTCATCATAATGTCTGTGTGAACCCGCTCATTTCCGTATGTAACCCAAGTAAGTGTTTCTTGCTTGTAGGAGCCCATTTTTCAGTGCCAGCCATGGGTTTGGTGCAGGGCTCCACCAGAATTCCCGAGGGAGGCTCAAGCTGCTTCACAATGTGCACGATCCTGCCTTTTAAACAATTCCAGCCATGAAGATCTAGGAGGGATCATGCCCGTGTGTGGGCAGCTCATTAAGTGTGAGTGTTTTCCATAAAAGGGTTTGAGGCAACCTAGGCTGTGCACATCATGGGCCCCTTATCATCTCCTGTGAGATATTTAGTGCCCTCAACCCTCATTGTGTCTCCTGGGAATGGAAGGCTCGGCACCTTGCCAGATGGCTGTAGGACGATTGGTAGGTGATGGGTTAATATAGTATTCTTCATGTTTGTTTTGTTAGGTGTACCGGGATGTACGATGTGCTTGAGGTAACATCACTGCTGTAAGGTGTTTTTCTTCAGCATTTCCTGACTATTTGACTAGAACAGCACATCCTTAATGCAGAGTGAACATGGGTTTCTTTTAATGCATTTAATAGAAACATTTTGAAATAAGACATAATGCACCATTTTACATATAATTTACCTGTACATAGCATCTATCTCCCGTATCCAACATATTTTACTTAGATCATCATACACGTAGGTACAGTAACTGCACTACAAGTAAATATGATCTAATGCATTCATGTTGATTATGGCCAACAGAAATTAAATGTGATTATAGTCTTAGAGTGTTTTTTTAATTTGGTTTTAGTATACTGGAGAAAAGACACATTTGCACATAACGAATTTCTTGCAAAGAGCATTTTTCCACCTCAGGGAAATAGCCTGAACCTAGAGATAGGAGAAACAATCAAAATCTTCATCTCATTAAATTTGCATGTCAATATAAATCATGTTCCACCAATAATCCTCAAGTACAGAATAGGCTGTTACACCGTAACTTCTCCTAAAAGATAGCTTCTTCGAGACTGCTGCAGTGAATTTTCCTTTTCATAATACCTAATTCTTAGCTAGAGAGATGTGCGACTTCCTTACTGTTATTACTGCTGCTATAGATTCAAACGGGCTGGCAGCACTGCTCACCAGTCAGCTTTCTAGTGCTAACCACAATTGAGTTTCTTTGGAATTAATTGTCTGGTGCAGGACTTGCACTTGACTAGATTCTTACCGCAGGGACAGAGGTGCACCACTTTGCTGCCAGGTGCACAGGCCCAGCCCCCTCGTGTCAGTCCAGTGGTGAAAGGGAGCCATAATGGAAGTGGAAATGGCCATTGGGGAATTAGCCCAACATAAGGAGGCTCCTAAGCTGGAACAAAACCAGCCCAGACAGACAAATGCTTTCCAGCAGCTCAAGATGCCCTGAGGCTGCTCTAACTTATGCCAGGGGCCAGGCGGCGCAAGTGGAAAGCACAAAAGTGCTTTAAAGTTGCCTTTGTCCCCTCCCCCTTCACACACCTTGTTGCTGCATTGCTCAGGAGGAATGGGCCATTTGGCCCAGAGCTTGTCATAAATTGTGTGGTCCCCCCCTCCATGAGGTAGGATGCTCCCTGGAGTGGGGTTACTGCCTGGAGAGGAGTGGAGCATTCCCCAGCAGCATGCCTCCTTACTGAGGGGTGCTGTGAATGGGTGTTAGGAGGTGGGGGAGGTGGGAGGGGAGAGAGGTGGGAGGCTTCTACTCACCAGCTACTTGCCTCTGGTGGATTCGAGGAGTCTGTAGATGTGGGGAGACAGATGCCCTGCCATTTCCATGGAGAGGAGGGGGAGGGAGGGTAGACCCTGCGCTCCACTGGAAGAATCATGAGGAATCTCTGTAAGCTGAAACTCCTGGAGCTTCACTGCTTTCCTGAGCCAGCTCTCAAATCCAGCGAGGTGCAGCTGAGCACACTCTCTCATACTGCAGCCACTGGGAGATGCACATCCTGAGAGCCTTGGAAGATCAGACTCTTTGACTAGAAGCCAGTGTTACTGGGCATGATGAGAAAATGGCTGTGTAATAAACTCTTGGCTACAGAGTGGGTCCTGCTGAAGTCAAGCACCTTACAGCTGCTTCAATCACAGAATGTGTGAATACCATCCTCTTAAAGTGACATCTGTTCACAGAAATCAAGGGAACGTTCATGAGTTATAGAAAGTAAGATTGGCTCAATACTGTGTTACTGGAGCAAAATTTGGAAAAGAATCCACCAGAAAGAGATTGTTGGGTGGTACATTTAAAACAACTTGCAACTTTGATTCAGTAACTAAATTCTTTAAAGTAAATAAATAAGAGAGAGAGACACACATTTGGAGCAGAGTAGAGAAAAAAATCACTAGAAGGAGAAAGGATCAGAGCAAGGGAAAAGATCAGTTTTTCCAGTAAAAATTTTACTAAGACCCACACTTTTTCTTTTGCACTTTCACTAATCAATTTAGGATTAATGCAAGAATCCAAAATTTAGAACAGGTCAGTGAGTTTGCTATACCTGTGGCTATAATGCTAGCATGATCGCTTTTTTTCTAGCAAAACAGATGGTTTACCTAAGTAAACATATGGGACTTTTAATTGTGTATGCTCTGTGGAGGCTACAGTGTGACACTGATGCTTTCCTTGAGAGTCCCCGGCCTTCTCATTTCTGCAATTTTATCTAAAATGGCAGTGAAAGTTGAGCTATACAGTTCTTCTGCCTCGTCTCAATCCAGGGAGCAACTAGGCAAACCAGGCTCAATAATTGGTGGAGTACAGGTGTGTTAATCTTAAAAATCAGGGAGAAACAGAGTTGCAGGTGAAGAGCAATAAACCAGCTGTGCTTTAGAAGGCTGGTTCTCCTCTCACTGACTCTGGTGTAACTCCATTGACCCCAGGGGAGATATGCCTGAGTAATACCAAAGTGTGAGCCAATTCAGGCCCTATGGCTTCACTCCCAAAGCAAAGATGGTTGGCACTTCTAACTGTGCAAAACTTCACTAGAATTGCTGTCACCAGTCAGTGTGAACCCAGGTACTACGGAAAGTAGTGATGGGTGAACTTCAAAAGTGTTGTGAGTTTGGTTTGCATCAGCTCCCTAAAGTAGGTAAAGTTTATCCACACCATATCTGAGCTATCTAATGAGTCTTCCAAATTGGGCTAGCAATCTCAAAAGAACAACAACAACAACAACAAAACCCAGGCTTCTTTTAAGCTTTCCAGTACTTACAGTCTCAAGTGAGGTTGGAAAAGCCTACCATATTTCAGCACTTATATTTCTTGTCCCAGATGGAGTCAGTAAATACAGAGGCAAATCAAAATTAAAAACACTTTTTCTTAAATGTTCATTCTGTTGACTTGCTAGAAAGGTTTTAAAGGTTTTAGTTCTGGTTCAGTTCAAGTTTGGGGCAAAGGTTCACATCAGTTCTGATTCATTCAGACCAGTATGTCCAAACCTAGTGAAGACTACCCTCCCATCCCAGAGGAGCATCTGCTGCCATCCGAGCCATATTGACACTAACAGAAGGCACACGAAGCTCAAAGTAAATAAGTGAATGATCAGAAAAAGGAGAGAACCAAAGAAATTCCAGTTAGTGGAACAGACAAATTTCCAATGGAAGAGATTTTGCCTTCAAATGTGTAACTCTAGTGGTGTGCCAAACATTGCTGAGGATAGTAATCGAATCTAACCCTTTCTTGTGTATATCCCACCACATAATATTTGAGTTTAAGGGCTGGATCCTGCAAAGCTCACTCACGAAGTAATCCTTACCTAAGGAAGTAGTCCCATTGGCTATTCGCTATAGCAAAAAATTTTTACACAAGGAAGGAGATTTGGACAGAAATCGTCAACAACCATTAATTTACAATATAATGTCTCCACGTGTCTTAATAAATTAGAAAATTTACCAAGCATTTGGGAGACCGATGAAGCTCAATGAATAGAAGAAAGTGAGGTAATATTCTGAAAGGGAGAGAACTGCAAGTCCAAAACCAAAGTGACTAAAATAAATCCGCTCCCCTGATGAAGAACAGGGTGGTGCTGCACTCTAGCAAACGCATCTGATCTGATTCTCCCAACCACCATGCATTAATACATCACACATCTCTGTTAAAACAGACATTTAAAGAGTGGTATGTGAGCGACAGAGGAGAAGTAGGTGCTTCATCTGTTTTGCACACATGGAAATTTCCACTGGGAAAGGTTCCTGTGTGCTGTTCCAGTCACTTAACACCTGTTGGCACAGCTCAATACAAGATGGAACAGATGATTTAGCAGAAGGCGTTACCATATTGTAAGACCCCATTCAAGGTGAAGTGGGCATTTAATACCTCCGCAGTTGTAGGAAAAAGGAAGGTTTGTGACACTCTGAGTCCCCTTCCCAGACCTGAAGAAGAGCTCTGTGTGAGCTCGAAAGCTTGTCTCTCTCACTAATGAAGTTGGTCCTATAAAAGATATGACCTCACCCACCTTGTCTCTCTGATATCATGGGATCAATACGACTACAACAACACTGCAAAGAAAACACTCATTTACTTGCATGTAACGTACTGTTGGTGGCAGAAGGCAAAACAATACTGAAAGCAATTGCAGGCTCTTCCCGTATTAAAACATGCGGCTAGCAGAGTTAGGCAATCTGCTTACAAAAATAAGAGGCAGACGTTTCCGAAACCACGTAACAAAAGCAGCATTTACTAGTTCAAATGCAACATTCGTGGAGCTCTAAAGCTTTGTCATGACAACCAAGTATCATGATGAAAATCATGTTTTGTTCTAGTACATTAATGAGTGAACCACATTGCTAGTCCATTTTGGGGACGCGAAGTCTATGATTTGGGGGGAGGGATAGCTCAGTGGTTTGAGCATTGGCCTGCTAAACCCAAGGTTGTGAGTTCAGTCCTTGAGGGGGCCATTTAGGGATCTGGGGCAAAAATTGGGGATTGGTCCTGCTTTGAGCAGGGGGTTGGACTAGATGATCTCCTGAGGTCCCTTCCAACCCTGATATTTTATGATTCTATGATTTAGACTGAAGCAGCCAGTTCCTATGAAAATACACTAAAATGGGTCATATTATTACACATGAATGTGTGTACATGAATTTGCTTTGTATATTTCCTTGTATATTCACAACTGATGATATTAATATCATCTTTCATCAAATTTAGTTGTATGAAACAGGTTATGCAAACAAGTTTTAAAGAGTTTCATTTCCTCACATGCACACACACCCCTTAGGGTGAGGTTCAAATGCAGTTTATCTAATATCAGTTCATGAAAAGTTTCTGTTTGAGTTTTATCTTTTGGGACATTGTAAAGAATCAATTGTCATTTTTTTTTAAAAAAGGAGAGTTTACATAATAGTGTCAAACATTGGGCCAGGGTGTGGTGGTCCACAAAAGGATAAGAGACTACTGTTGCTATCAGCTGATGGAGTTGCTCCTTTAGCTTAAGCAGCAGAGGTCTCCATTTTTAGTGCCGAGGGCATTGGATTTGGTAGCTTCTAATGGATTGTTGCAATAGCTTTCTCATACGTGTTCACCTTAAATTCTGGGTTGGCACCATTTTGAACAGTGAATTCCCCTTCATTAAAAATGGCAGTCATTCCTGTTAATTGATTTTTATTGCCGAGCGATGTGGTTGTTTGACAGAGGGCCAGGAGAAAGAGGTACTACAGCAAGATGGGCAGCTATTGAATCTGTCATTTGTTCGGCTGGACAGCACCCATGTCTAATGCAAGTGTTTGTTTACATTTAAGCCACTTTCTAAAATACAGGTTTGTGTTAGCTGATGTATACTCAGCATACATCGTTTCATGAATTTGAGAATCCTACTTTCTGCAATATCTGCCATCCTTTTTCTTGCTGTTATTCATTATTTGTGTATTGTCTCGTGATCAGAATTGAGATTGGGGTCGCATTGTGCAAGATGCTATGCAAACATGTAGTACCAGACAGCATAGTACGAAGAGTAGTCTCTGCTCTAGATAGTTTACAATCTAAATAGACAAGCAAGAGAGATGTTGAGGCAAAGGTGTATTATCATCACCTTTCTGCAGATGAGGAACTAAGACACAGAGTTGTAGATCATTTGTACAGCAATAAGCAATTGTCAGTGTCTGTAGGTAAGCATTTGTGTCTTATAGATGCACTTTTATTTGCTTAAATAATTGTGCAATCTCTTGAATTTAATGCATAGGATTCATTTTGAAATATACAGTAGCTAACAATGCTAATGCTTTCCCATGAAGTAGTTCAGTGCAGTTATGTATGATATGTATTTCATGAGAAGTTCATTCTTCGAGAGATTTGTGGTTTTTAACAATTGCTCTTTTGGAGGACTTCTAGTTGTTTAGCTGTAGGGAAAGCTCTGGTATTCAAGACTATGTGTTACATTAGCAACATGCTGTCTGTGCAATGCAATCAGAGGAGCAAGAATGCTGTGATAAACTCTACCACTTAGCACAGTTTACTGTTCCCTATCACCTTTCTCTAGAAGACAATGATTTTTGGTTGTAATGGACAAGCAAAGACTGGATACGTACTATGTGTTAAAAGAAAAGGAGTACTTGTGGCACCTTGGAGACTAACCAATTTATCTGAGCATAAGCTTTCGTGAGCTACAGCTCACTTCATCGGATCCGATGAAGTGAGCTGTAGCTCACGAAAGCTTATGCTCAGATAAATTGGTTAGTCTCTAAGGTGCCACAAGTCCTCCTTTTCTTTTTGCAAATACAGACTAACACAGCTGTTACTATGAAACCTGATACTATGTGTTGCCACTTCCCTTGTGTGTGATGGTGTTAAATCCTACCCACCTTCCATGTTTCAGAAGGCCTAGAATAGAATTCAGTGGGGAAAATTAGGTTAAATGTTCTGATTTTAGTGGGATGTAAATCTGAACAGATTTTGGCCTGGTGCCTAAAAAGAATAGTCCGGCAAGGGGAGAAGGCACCAGTGGAGTTTGTAGATAGTTATTTAAGAGTGCACTTAGTACATATCTACCAGGGATGATTTAGGAATAATTACATTTAGGAATAATTAAATTAATGCTGCGGGAACTAGGCCCTCTTCAAGTCCCTTCTGACCCAAACCATTTTATGACTCTGGTTATTCCTCTGAATGCAATCAGATCCATTCAGTTGATTCCATTTTAGTGTAGGAAGATTATCCAATGTAGGATGCTGAATCTGTTATCTCATTTGTACAGAAATAGACTAAGATTTTCAAACCTGGATGCTTAACATTAGGCTACTACTAAATCCATGTGTAAGTAACCAAAATCAGAGACCTGATTATCAAATATGCTGAGCATGCAGCAGCTTTACTGGGTTCTCAGCATTTTTGAAACTCAGGCCAACTATTTAAATGGATTTGTGCACTTAAATATGGACTTAGGAGCCTCATTTTATGTATCCAGTTTTGAAAATCTTGGCTTTAAATTATACTTAAGCCTTCTCTGTATTAAATAATTTCAATATAAACTAAACTGAGGGACTGGGACCTTGCTCCATTTGTAGCCATGTTGTTTACATACTTCCAAAAACTTGTTCTTGAGATGGAGATTTTTGCAGCTATAACTCAGAAGACCTGAAAGTGTTCTATGCAAATTGTTGATTTCTAGCACATTAGTTAATTACTTCACAAATTTGCATTCCTAGTCAAACTGAGAAGCAAGCTAAGACTGATATTTCTTTGCTGAGAGTTACTAGTAGTGTGTCTCATTTAATGATTTTAGTGTGCCTGTAAGAAAAGTCCCAGAACCCTGAGCAATAATTTTGAAGAGCTTGCAGAACTCAGTGCTAACTCATAGATGAACCTGCCCTATGATCCTACATCATCCCCTGAGCCTGACTGAAGACAGAAATAAAAGAATAGGAAGGAAACACAAGCTAATGCTTGATGAAGTGCTGAACAGAAGAACCTTGCAATGTGATTTGAAGCTTGGAAAACTCTGGCACAGGGGGAATCCATTTCAAAGGGGGAAAGCAGAGCTTTAGGTCCCAAGAGCAGACACACCCCTGTAGACCTCAGCTGTTACGGTAGGATGTAGGGAAGGAAAGCTCTCTTCTGTAAGTACATTTCTGGACCAGACAAGACTGTAAAGACTGCCACTAATGCTTTGAACTACGCCCAACACTAAAGCCCTGATCCTGCAACTTTCTGCACACGGGCAGACTCCCCCTGAAGTTATTGGAGCTCTAGACAAGGGCACGGGTCCACTGCACAGTGTCAGTTGCAGGATCAAGGCCTGAATCTTAGTGGGCTTCTGCAGCATTCGGTAGGAGGTCTGACACACTTCAACACTTTTGTCAGTGGTCTGTGACTATCCTGCCCTGGCTGACACAGATTGGCACAGGACAGGACAGTCACACAGAGCAATCTGGATTGCTTGGGCCCATTCAAATCAAATGCATTTTAATATAGCCAAATGAAGAATCCAGGCCAGGCCTGCAAAATGAGGGATTGTGTCGTGGAATGCAGTGAGTCTGAGCAGGATTTAAAGGTCAGTGGAGAAGCAATTCAACATGAGCTCCCAGTACGATACTGTGACAAAAAAGACTAATGTGAGCCTTGGATGTGTTAACATGGGTAGTGAGTAGGAGCACAGAGGTGATGTTACCTCTGTGTACAGCATTGCTGAGACCTATACGGGAATACAGTGTCCAGTTCTGGTGTTCATATTCCATAAAATATGTTGAAAAATTGGAAAGGGCAGAGAAAAGAGCCATAAAAAATTATTCAGGGGCTGGAGAACAGGCCTTACAGGGAGAGACTTACAGCTCATTCTGTTTAATGTCTCAAAACAGAAGATTAAGAGGTGACTTGATTACAGTGTATAAATTCCTTCATGGGGAGAAAATACTGAGTACTAAAGGGCTCTTTAATCTGGAGGAAAAGGCATAACAAGAACGAATGCCTGGAAGCTAAAGCCAGACAAATTCATATTAGAAATTAGGCATGAGTTTTTAACAGCGATTAGCCATTGGAACAAACTACCAAGGGGGGAAATGGTGGATTTTCTATCTCTTGATGTCTTTAGATCAAGACTGGATGCCTTTCTGGAAGATGTGCACTTTAGCCTAACACAAGTTATTGGGCTCAGCACAGGGGTAACTGGGCGAAATGTAATGGCCTGTGATATACAGGAGGTCAGATTAGGTGATCAGATGGTCCTTTCTGGCCTTAAACACAATGAATCCATGAATAATTAGCCAGCGGAGAGGATGGAGCACTGGCTTTCTGTGCTCTGGTCAACCCACCTCACACCTCAATCTTTCTCTACCTGCTCAAGAATCTGGAGGCTTCCCAAGCACTACGTAAAGTAGAGCACCCTGTATCCTGGTGGGAGGATTCCTCCCTCCTTAGCCCATGGATTGACCACATAGTCCTGCTCATCTGGACACTGCAGGGTGCCAGCAGAGCAGCACCGAGGAAGCAATGGTTACACCTCTGAAAGCAAGTTCTTCTGCCAAATATGCCTGATCTCCATCCCAAGGCAACAGGAGGCCTTATGCCTAGTGAAAGGGGAATCCACTGGAGGTGCTCCCCCTACTTGTTCACTCTCATGGCCCTTATTCGGCCCTAAAAATTGGTCGCCAAAAAGGGGGGTTGACCTAACTTCCTACACGAATGCTGTGAAAAATGTCGACGTTGGGCGTGTAGAGGCTTGCAGTGAATCTTCAGCCACCCAGCTGGTAATGACCCAAAAGTCAAACCCCTCCATACTTACCGCCCATAGTTTTATAATCGCGAGAATGACAATAAGGGCAGATGAGTAATTTTTTTCCTCATTTAATACTAGCCTTTTCTTTGTTAGGTTGTTTAGTTTCCCTGTGCAGCCGTCTTCTAAACATTTGCTGTTTCTCTTTTGAAACAATTTGGATTTAATGTGGATAATTGTTCGCAGTGTTGTGTGTTAGTGTCTTCGCTTTTTCAGATAGTAATTATCCAATCTATACTTTTTTTTTTAATCAGCAAAGCATTGTTAGTAAAGTTAAGTAATCATTAGACCAAGTTGTCTGACGATAATATGATACACTAGGGCCAAATCCTACCACCTTATTCAGTCCTCAACCAAATGAGACTCCCATTGTCTGAAAAGGAAGCTTTGAGTGAGCAAGGACTGTACATTTTGGCTTCTGCTTGTAATATCCAGGCTTGGGGCCAAATTCTGTCCTCTCTTACTTATCTGCAACTCCAGTGACTGCAATGGGATTGCACAAACCTAGAGGAGAGTTTGAGCCTTGGTGTCTTTATGGTAATTTTTTTTTCTCATGCCCCAGCCATCATGATCTGTTTGTGATGTGGTGCCTATTTACAGGAGTGAAATATTTTGAGTTTGGGGCAGAAATGACCCCTAACCAAAACTCCAGATCTGAATAAACCCTGAACTTTGGGAAAACTCAGACCTGGATTCAAACATTGTTCTCACCCTATCCCTGCCATGGGTCCACTCCAGCTCCCAAATATGGCCCCTAAGAACAATCAGACTTTGGGAAAGTTTGCTTGCAAACACTGTTGCTCTAGGGCTCGTCTCTTGATTTGTGAAAAGATGTTTTTACTGTTCAAGTTTTTGTAATGGGGTTTGTTGCTCATGAGGAGAGATGTGTGGAAGAAGAGGCTGATGGGTGCATATTATCTGGGAAATGAGCAAATACATCCTTTCCTCTCTAGCCTTCCTGATTTCTTTTATTGCTTCTTTAACATAGTCTGATGAATGGGTTTACAAAGCAGCAAGCAAATTCCCTTATTTATTTGTAAATTGCCTCATTTCTCTTTAATCTCAGAGACCCTAAAGGCTTGATAAAATCTGACTTACTTTTAATAACAAGCAAAACGCTCTCTAAAGTAATTATTGTTTTGCATACCTACCATTATGATACCATAGGCATTTCGTGTGTTAACACAGGTTTTAAGTAATATATGTTACTCTAAGCGAGCAATTAAAGATGGGCAAACCCAGACCCTTTGATCAGAGACCCACAAATTGTGGGTAGTCATGTAGAGTGGGACCTGGACCAAAACTCCAACTGAGGTTTTGTAAAACCCAAACCATTTTGTTGTTCCTGTGTCTGCTTGAAATAGAGATGAGCCACAACTGGAACTGTTTGTCCATACCTCTGTCTCTCTGAACTTGGGGGGAGGCAATTGGCTAAAACTTGATATGGACACATGACAACTCAAGTGTGTTTTTGACCAATCAAAAACGACCACAGGGCTATCCCTGTGCTTTAAGTCAGCAACACACACTGAGATCAGCAAGGAAATGAAGACTTCTCTTAACTCATTCTGCTCTACTTGAATATTGGTATGTATATGTTATTTAGAATGAGACAACCACGCCCAAACGGGAAGGAGACGATTGGTCATTGAAAGACGGGGTGATGCCGGTAATGCTTAGCTCTCAGTGGGGTGTTTTGCTTAAGGAAGCAAGGCCCAGCAGGTCCACAGTTCACATGTTGATATCAGCGTAGACCATTTGAAGCTGCTGTCAGCCTATCATATGGGCTGTACATGTGCAGTAAGGACTTCTGTGAGAAAGAGAGAAACCTTGGCTGGTTTTCCAGAACGCATATTTTGGGTTAATGGGCATACAGTATTTCTGCTTAGAAAATCCAAAGCTCTTTCTGAGTTACAATCAGAAAAATCATTAACTCCAGGCTCCAAAAATTGTCAGCATCACCCAAGGTTGTGCTTGCCAAGTTTCAGCCAGCAGTGTGTTTTTGTGGCCAAGCAACAACAAAAAAAAGGGGGGAGTGGAAATGTGGACAGACAGGCATTCAGCAGTCTGTATGGACTAATAATGGAAATACTGAGGGATCCCCTAATTAGAGCATCGCTGTTGGTCACTGCATCAGTGGAGGATGCTGATATTCTAAGAATGGTATGGAAATGGACAGATAAATTGGAGCCATCAGAAGAGAGTTTGCAATGGCACGTTTTGAGAGGTCAGGTATCCACTTCAAGTGAACATTTATTTTGAACACCGTGCTTTCTCTCCTAAGAAGTCATGTCAACATGTATCATCATTCATGTCACACTGTCCCTTAAGAGGTGTTTCATCAGTACACGCTATTGTGTGTCATTGTGTAATGCAGCAAGCACAACATAAAGGGCACAGCGCAGAGTGGCAGTGAAATGCAAGCACAAATACCTGTTTTTCTCTGTGATTGATATCCGTGAACAAATCTGATGTTGCATATCTCATGAACTGTGGGATGGCTCTAATTCAAGAGCTGCCTCAGCAGGACCCTGATGCTGAGTCTCAGCTGACTTGAGTGAGTGCAGTGCAGGAGTTAGGGGCAAAGATGGGTCTGCACTGGCTTTTTGGACCTTGGATTCTGAGTAGGGCTGAGGACCAGCTTGGCCCTGACATAAAATGAAATAGGCTGCTCCAAATTATGCCCGGATTTCTGTGGCTTCCAGGGGGCTTTCTTGCAGTTAGGAATAGCCAGAGTACAATGGTGCTCAAGTTGCACCCTACTGCATCTGGCCATGCCCCTTATGTCAGAGGTTGTGAGGTGTCACCTTTATGTTCCCCTTACAAAAGGGGAATGTCCACGTGGCCTGTCCTGCTGGCTCCCCGGCCCCTTTGTGCCAGCAGAGTGACAAAAAGGGGCAATCTTATAAGAGGCCTTACAGAGACTGCTGTTTTCAAGCATTGTGGGGAAAAATCTGTTCATACTATTGCTCTTTGAATCATTTATTGGGTTCTATGCTACATATGCCCACACTGCACCAACCCAGCATCATTCCTGCATTTTACTGCATCTGCTGCCAGAATCTGAAATGGAGATACTTTCGTGTGATCTCACATTGCATCACATGACCTCTAGGGAAATCAAAGAAGATCAAAATGGTTTTGAAATCTGTGTGTCTCCACTGTAGGTGAGAGCCACCAAGAAAGGCAGGAGTGAGTTTGATGTGTAAGGGTAGAATTAATACCTCTTTACAGTGCTTTACAATGACTGTTATCTAACTGCAGTAATTTATTGTGTCAGTTCTCCATCCTACTCCCGCTGAAATCAGGGAGAGCTTAACCATTGGAGCAGGAGCAGGTTCGCAATCTGACGAGATGCAAGAAAGCTTTTCATTGTCCTGAATCTTAGCTCCAAGCCATTGAAGTAATAATGCAAAGATTGACGTCATGCACAGTGTAGACCCTTCAGAAATAAGCCTGGACCAAAATCCCAGATCTCAACAGACAGAGATGGTGAGGGAAAGAACAACTTGGAATCTGGAATCAAATACTACAGCTGGGCACTATCTGTATGATGGATCAAACCAAAGACATGAATGTGTTCAGAATCCCTGGGCCAGAATTTGCTCTTGCTACACTCATATAAACCTGGAATTGCTGGAGATAGAAATTCTCAAAAAATAGCTGAGCATTTACTGACGGGGTTGTTTCATATGGGGCAGTGAAGAGACGGAGGGTAACAGAGGCTGTCACTTGCTTGGCGTTTCATTCTCTTTGGTCTCCTGCATTTTGCCATTATCAGAAAAGGAGTAACTGTGACTCCATGACATTTAAAGGTGAAATCCTAGCACTACTGAAGTTAATTGCAAAACTCTCATTGACTTCAATGGGGTCAGGATATTACCCTAAGAGTTTATTTTTCAAGTCTGATTTGTAAAGCTTTACTTTTAGCAGGGCTCCATGTGTGCATTTTCTCTCTCGCTTCCACCTGCCGCTTTCCCCTATTCTTTGATTCCCTTCTCTCCTGACTTAGTCCTGTGAACATACGATGCTTCCAGAGCTTGTGGGAAAGCCTATCAACCTCTCAAAAATCCTATTAGTGCTCAAACTTGACCCTTTCTTGGATGGCAATAAGCTTTTTTGTCCTTAGCATACTCCTCGTCTCTCACTTAGCAAACATCTCAACAGGCAAACGCTTGAACACCAAAATACAGTCACTTAGAACTCAGCAAAAATGAAAACGTCTCTTTGGGGCCCAGTGATTGGCACATCGGCTCACCACGGAGCCATCAGCCCTGCTCGAGTTGAGCAATAGACTGCTCATCGGGTCTTTTTGTCATACAGAAGGTGCTGCTGAGGTCCACCCTTCCAAAAGCAAAGAAGAACTTATTCTCTCTGATCATACGCCTGGTTCACAGCCAAATTCTTTACTCAGAATACTGCCCTGCACTTCACTCAAAGCTTTGAAGCACCTTCCTCTGCCATTCAGTGCTTGTTCTGAGCTCAGTGCTTATGAGAGCCACAGATATCTTTAATGTGCTATGGTACTGGGGTGTGGAGGACCGGAATGTGGGCCCATTGAAGTCCATAATAGCCTTTCCATTGCTTTCATGGCAATGGATCAGACACGTGAAAGAACTGTTGGGCTAAATCCTGCTCTTACAGTGCCGCAGCTCCACTGACGTGTGTGGAATGCAAAGAGGCGTGTGTCAGTCTGATCCCAATTTCAGTCTTTGATCACGCGTTTCTGAGGCCTTTCTTTTTTAAATGAGTTCTAGGTAGGGAATGATGTTTGCTTGCGATGAACTCCCAATGTAGGGCGCGAATCAACGCTTGCCAAATGGAAATGGACAAAAATCAATTATGATTCCTTTCTTACTCTTGTGCTTCGCATGACAAATGATGGAAAGCAAATTCGGTATCTGTGGACAACACTGTGCTCAGGGAACTCCAGGGATCTCAATGAGAATTCGGAATTAAAATCTGAAGGCTGAAAGGGTCCTATAAACCGGGAGGTGCTGACTCCAGTGCAGAGAAACCGTGTGAGGTTCTGTGCTGAGCCCTTGCATTGAGTTAGGGCGAATGCCACCTATAATGCTGACACATATTTTCATCACTTTTGTCTTCGAAACAATATTTGTTTATTTTGGACATTGGCCCTTCAGTGATGTGTTTCAACTGCACTGAATCCTTTTATCAGCCCAGCCTGTGTTAGAATTATTCTGACTAGGGTCTAATAGTAACAGGATAATTCTTAGGGCCTGTGAGAGTGTGGTGTGTGTATAAATTGGCCTGGTGTGAAACCAGCAGTGATTTATAAACCATGACAAGTCAAAACATGTGGTTTGTTTAAACGTGGAATTATCTGGGTTTGGAATCAGTTCCTCGATCTTTTCACTGGATGCAGAGTTTGCCAAGCCAATTTGTGGCAGCCTCACCAGCGAAGTGCAGAGCCTTCAGACCACCAGCACGGCAGCCGTCAGTGACGTGTGACATTGTCTGTCTTTGGCCACACAGCTGCTTGTGGGATCTTGTTGTTGGCCCCAAGAGGGAAGGTGGGCTGCACACGGACTCTGGCCCATTCAAAATCAGTTCAGAAGGGCCCAGGAGCAGCGTGACAAATCAAAGCCAGGTACGCACATAGTCGGGTCAAGTATGAGACTGGTTTCTCACATCATCTGTAGATTATTTTTCACGCCACATGGACGTTGCAGGGAAATCTGGGCAGGGCAAGTGGGCCCACAATAGGTGCCTTGACGACAAGTGCACTCTTGGGTGGTTGAAGAGGTCTGTGTATAGTGGCAGGCTCAGGTTTGCCCTGATCTTCTCAGTCATTCTGGCTATAGCATCCTCACGACGGATGTGTGAGGGAGTGACGTTGCTTAACATGAGTAGCCACAGTACTGGTGTAGGTCGAATCATCCGAGTTATGATGCCCAGGGTTGAGCGCATTTGTGTATCAACCAATCGTCTGAACCCAGTTAAGGCTGTACACTTGATTTTTTTTGCCTGATTCTTTTCTTTTGTCTCTGAAAGCTGTGAGTATAATTGTTGGGTTGCAACATCAGAGGGCTCGAAGAAATCTTATTATTCTGATGGATTTTTATGTGATTAATTTTGCAGTAAAAATGAGTTTAAAAGAAAGCATTGTAAAGACACGCAACTTTCAATGTATATTTTAAGATTCACAGCCCCTTTGTGCCATTCTGATGGTGCCCAGGAAGCAGGAATTGCCCATATCCCTTTATATGTAGACTTCCTTGGCACGAGGGGAGAATCTCCAGAAGGCATTTAGCCAGCTCTCTACCACCATTTCCGATGCAGAGAGGGTGCATTGAAAGGGCAAAGGCATGGCCAGAACACACTGCACTGTGGCTGTGCCCAGCTGGTGGATGGCCCCAAAGGGCCCTCGTCATTGGGTGCAAGTTAGAGCAGCCTATAAGCAAATAGGATTTAGTCCTGTTTCCTTAACTAGATCATCATTTTCCTCAGCATGGCTGAATGTTCCTAAGTTCCTTGTTGTTTTGGCTCTTGTTTCGGCTGACGCATATGACACAGAACACAATTACTTGTCACTTAATATGCTCTGATGGCATTTTCCATCTTAAAATAATTAAACCCACTTCATTTTAAAAGCCTTCTGTGGGTTTAGGGGAGTTTCATAGTGATGAAGACTGATTTCTTCAGGCCCTATGAGTTTTAAGCCCTGGTGATTTTTTTCAGATAGCATGTTACATAAAGAAACAGCATCAATGATGTTCAAACATAATGAAGTATTGAATAAACAATTCCCCTTCTCTCATCTCCAACGTGAAGCAGGAAAGCGACAGACAGAAAAGTAAAATTGGGATCCAACATTGGGGTGTCAAGCTGACTATATGCTTTTGAAAGAGAATAAATAAAAGTGTTTTTCATAAAACTTCCTGTGTTATTTATTATGATAATTGGCTCATTATGGTGCATTCTATGTCATTGAAATTGCAGTTGACAGCAGTATCTCTCACTGAGCAGCAGTTTTACAAGATTCCCATAATGAGCTTAGGGAAAGTTCAGATTCCTGAAAGGCTGTCTTAAATAGTGAATTTGTCTAGTGTCTGAGAGAGTAGTAAATCAGCGGTCTTTGCTATATTAGGCTACTAGGACAATACTTACAAAACAATCTAAACCCAGCAAGCTGATACTTCTGAAAGCCATTCAGTTCTTCGGTGGTGCAACATGCCAGAGCTGTGTTTGTCTGAGTTTTTATTTGTAACAGGTAAAAAAGAAAGCAAAGAATAGTGGTTTGGGCAGTGTATGTAATATACCTCTAGGAAAGAGTATTTGTTAGCAACACACTTTGTTTACTGAGAAGGCAAAAAGCTAATAACAAGAGCTGACATTAATCTGAAGGTTTGTTACAAAACAAGCAGGCATTTTAGTCATAAAATCACTCCTTAGTCAATATTAATTTGTACACTTTATTTTCCTAACCATGGCCTCTGTTCTCCAAGGAGACAGTCACTGGGATTGCATTTATGTATAGGGCTTCTATTTCCAGGAGCGGGACCTAGAAATGTGTGTGTGTGTATGTATAAATAGTTTAAATGTCTTATTTTTTTTACCTACTGTAGATCACTAAAAGCATCCTTGCTACTTTGTACACGGAGAGACATTCTAATTAACATTCATCTCCCACATGTAGCTGAATGTATTATATTTAACATTTTATCTGAAAAATCCTTTCATCATTTAATATGTGATGTCTGACAATTTGCTTGGTACATATATTTTATCTTACGGGGCTTTGGTTGATGATATTATTGCTTCAGAATTATTTGGAATGTATTTTCGTTGCTCTAGGAGCATGAATATAATTTATTCTACTGCCCAGTAGGCACATGTCCATAATAAAAACTCCCCCAATGCAGTCCCCCAATTATAATTCTGCGCCTTCCTCTGCTCTCCCACATTTTGCCACCCATGCACTCAACACCTGGTCTGCTCAGGAAAAGCCTGGGAGGGGAGATAGACTTTGAAGAGTGCCTTGAAGTCAAATAAATGCAATTGAGAAAATGGGGGAAGCATGTTTCAAAACCAAGGGCATCCCATGAAGGCACCCTCTTCCTTTCCATTCAATCTAGGGGTGTCCGCATTAGCGACTCTGCTGACCTCAGCTATCACGGAATGACACGATGGGTGTGGTGATCTATCAGGTAACCAGTCCCCAAAGCATTTAGGATCTGATTGGTCAAAACCAGCATCCTGGAACGGCATCTGGAAAGCCAGGTGCTGGAACACAGGTGTAGCACTGAAGTTCTCTAACTGGGAGAGTCAAAGCCATGGATAAATGTGGGGAATTCCACAATGAGGTAAAAGCTTGCAATCTTCTTGCTGACTGCAGATGAGAATAAAGTATTCCTCACAGCTGCTACTGTTTGGGTACCCTGTAGCAATCTGGGATCCAATGAGAGCCTCAGGTTCTCTATCTGAATAACAAAAAACAAGCAGCCCCCCCTTCAGTCGAAGGGTCAGACATAACCTTCACTATTTCCTGTGGTTGCTTTCTCCAGCTAGCCTTATCCCGGTTGCAGCCAATGAGTTCCCAGCCCTCAGTTTAGACTCTCAGTAGCTAGTGAGCAACGCAAGTGTAATGTGTTCGTCTAGTGCCCTTTTCTGGGGTGATAAAACATAGTCCAATCAAAGGCAGTGGCCACGATTGAGCTATTGGTGTAAAAGAAGAGAGCTGCTGAAAGGATATTTTCACCTAGATATCTGGATCTAGTCTCTTTATCTGTCTCTTTGCAGTTTTTTTTCTTGGTGTTTTCTGCTCCAAGTGCAAACTTTCATACAAGCCCTACATTTTTGCATGCATGCATATTCAGGATAGTAAATGAAAGGAGAGTGACAGTTCTGCATTTAGTAACTTCACGCCTCTACACCTCCTTTCTTTCTGTTGCTGACACTTCAGCCTTTGAAATGGTTCCCAAGAGCAGTACTCAGCTGCAGACAAGTGAGATCTAAAGAGAGAATCTGGATCTGCTACTGTTTGCACATGGCACCTGGAAACTGCTTTGAAGAAGGGCACTTATTCTTGATGAGTAATGTAGATATTGTTAACTCAGGAGAGAGACGAAAGCCATTTCAAAGAAGAGATTACGTGTGTGGGGGGGGGGGTGGGGAGAGAGGGATTCTAAGGTTAAGTCTGGAGGAAGAAACTAAAGTGTTTTACAAGTTACATTAAAGGTGAATTGGAAAGCTAATTCTCTTATCCTGCACAGAGAACCATGCATTGACTTCAGTGGGACTCCATGTGTGTGCTGAGGTCTGAGCATCATGTTCTCTTTCCAGGATCAGGGCCTAAATTAATAACTCTTAAGGTCCCTAGAATACAGAGCTTCCTCTTTGCTTTTGTCTGCCAGTTTCCTTCCCTGTTTTGTTTGTTTGTCTCACTCCAAACACACCCTTTCCGAGCTCTCTGAGAGTGTTGCCTGAGTACATGGCTGCGGGGTTAGGTCCTGATCCCGAAAAGAGAACCCGCAGGTGAACCCTGAGCCTGCACAGAGTCCCAGTGAAGTCAGGATTGGGACCATAGATTGTATTTGATGTTCTCTTACCTCTCCATGTCTCCCTTTCCACTCCCCTCTTTTTTCTTTCAACTGGATCCTCGTTTTGTTTTGTTTCTTTGGGTTTCACACATCTGTCTCTTCCCCTCTCCTTCCCCCAACTCCTTCCCCATGCTTGTCTGTCTCCTCTACCTTTGTTTCAATTTCTTCCCCCGCACCCACTCCACATCCACTTCTGCTTCAGTCTCTCAGTTTTCATTCTGTTTTTAATTTTCACTGCATCCTTCCTCTTTGTTACATCTCCTCCCTTTTTTACCCCCAGAATCATAAAGGGCCGAAGCCAATGAAAAGACACCCATTGATTTCTGTGTACTTTGCATCATGTCCCTAGTAGAGGCTGTGTAGTGTAAAAATAACCAGGTACCTAGTACATTTCAAAACAGAATTAATGAGTTGAAAGCCAGTTCCTCCTCCATTGATGTCGCAAGAGTTTCCTGAGTTGGAAGAGGTTTTCTTTTATAAACCTCCCTCCACCCCAGAAAATAGAGGTGTGTTACAAAGTAGAAAGCCATTTACAGATTTGGAGGTAAGGTGGTAAGATGATACAATTAACTCCAACCTCTTGTATTATGGGCAACTGAAAATTACCATAGGTGGGAAGTACCTTAGCAGATCACAATAGTGCACACAGTTATATAGCCTCTGTTTAAATTAGCATCCTGGAGGAGAGTGAGGGTTACCTCCTGGAAATAATAGTCTTTGTCTCACAGGTGAAAGGAAGTGCTTGAGTTGCCTTTGCAAAGCCTTCCTCTGGATGAGCTCGAACACGATCATCTGAGTGATAAAGGAAATATTTCCTTTACGTGTTGTCCTGCTCATTCCTAAGTGAGTGTGGAAATAATTTCATGCAGGGGTGACCTGCTGCTGCCTGATTCTGAATGTACGCAAGCCTTGTGTGAAAACACACACAGGGTTTGACAGTCTGCCTTGATCCCTGGACATTACTGGGTTTGTCTTTTGGCTTAAAGGGACCGAACAAATGAGCTAGGGGAAAATCCATTGAAAAAAACTGAGGGTAGAAAATGGAGCAGGAAGAAAACAAAGAGAGACTGAAAGAAGGAACATAGGGAGAGAGAAACTGAAATGAAAAAAAAAGAGTTGTGTGTGTGTCATAGATAGAGCACCCACTTGTCGGCCTAGCATTTGTGAGGTTATGTTATCCCTAATAGATAGTACAGGCTTTCCCTTAGTTAGGAAAAAGAAGGAAGGGTTAATTACATGGGGGGAAAGTTTATGTACCCAAAATAGACCCCTTTGACAGATTTATTTGTGTGTGGGTGAGCCAGATAAATGAAAATTTAATTATTAACAATAATCATTTATATAGTGCTGTAAATTTCCCATCTTCTCTCTTCCTTGCCTCAGAACATTCAGTAATTTCCTAGCCAGGGAATATATTTTTCCCTTTGTCTATATATTTGCTGTGGTCTGCATTGTAATTTTGTTTTCACCTGTTGCATGTGTACTCTGAGCAGATCATTCGACTGTTTGCCTAACAGAGATTTGTTCGCTCTGGGTCTGAGAGATTGGTACCACAATGGCAAGTATATGCTTTTTTAAAAAAAATGTAAAGCCACCAAGATTTGGATCAAGTGCTAGAAATATAAAAAATGGGGCATTTGCAAAATGCTTTTCAGTGATACAGCAAATACTGATTGCATGTGAGCTGTCACTAATATTTTGTTAGCAGCTAGCATTCAGCTTTTTGACTGAGCTGTCTGCATCACATTATAGACTCCAGAGATGGTGTCAGTCTAAGGGTCTGCCAGGTAAGCCAGGAAGTTTTGTGCAATAGCACGGCATCAGACCTCTGCGCATCCATCAAGCAGATTGTGCTTGCTGGGGAATTAGACAGCTGGGAGTTTGTACCACTGAGCCAAAACAGACCACGGGAACAATAATAAATAATATTCATTACTTATTTATTTACAAACTCGTTTAAAATGACACCTGTGAAGCAGCGGTCGCATTTCAAAGCAAACCCTGGAGGTTAAACAAGAGCTACCGGCATAACTGCACAGGAATATAGCATCGAAACGACAGTGGAAGGCCCCACAGGAAAACCGCGTAGTACTCTCAGCAGGGTCTCCATTGCCCTGGTAAAAAGAAACCGATTATGTAGGCTGGTGTTTATTGGGCATTTGGCTGTGTGTGTTTCACTGGGAACCCTACACTATCCCCTCATGAATATTGTCCTGCAGTAGCCTGAGAACAAAAGCCCCCGTCCTAGCCTGGCCGTCTTCTTGGGGTGAGCAGAAGCCCTGGGAACATTGGGATGTCACAAAGGGTTTGATGCTGCTTCAGATACCACAGTGACAGCACCTAGCTACCGTGGTGATTGGGCCCTTTCTAAATAGATTAGGTTAGAAAGATAAGGCTCCATTAAGACCTTACCAGGTGGCATGGAGTATGCGAACAGATGGTTTTTCATTCATTGATCACAGTATTTAGCTTTAATGTTTTGTCCCCAAAGCCAAGTGAAGATGCTAATCCTCCCTAATGTCACCAGCTTCATTTTTGCTGTAGCCATCTACAAAGTATGGGAAGTGGGGGGAAGGTATATATTTCTACTCTCCCACAACTGAAATTTTCTGGAAAAATTTTACATTGAGGCTGACATCACTCATGAAAAACACCAGTCCTGATGGAGACTGTTTCAGAATGTTACGGGGGTGTGAAATCAGTGAGTTATCATGGAAACTGTTTTTCCAACTTAAGTATACTGGGTGCTGCAAGGCTATGAGGTGATAGCAAAGTTGGGTCACACTTTATTTTAAGGTTCCATTCTTCTTCTGCCTCAGGTGGCACATAACCAGGATTTACCACCGAATTTGGTCAGACCGGTTGGATCATTAGCTTTCCCAGCCCGGGCCGGGTACTGAGGGGAGTAGGATGTGAACGCTGATCCATGCCCCCCTTGCTCCATTTATAAAGGGCTACTAAATAATTAGCAGACCTGGTTGAAATTTTTTGTCTAACATTTTGGAATAAACAATGGTTTTACAACCAAAGTCTAATTTATTTTTTTAGGCAAAATTTTCCTTTTGGCCAAAATTTTATGGTTTTTCAATGGAGAAAACAATCTTTTTTTCAGTTTTTTGTAAAAAAAAACAACAACAAATAAATAAAAATTGGTTCTTTTCGGTTTAATTTTTTCAATTTTATTTTCAAACAAAAATATTTTTTGTTTTTGGTTAAAAAATGAAAAATATTTGTGGGATTTTTTTTAACAAAACAATTTTAAAAATCCCCACAAAAATAATGGATATTTTTGACTATCCCTGTTGGTTAGTAGGTATTTCAGTAGATGATTAATCATTTGATTAACATAGATTGTTATAGAGTCCAACCAGTCAATAAATTGTTTATAACCATGACTTACAATTTCCTGTAATACCTCTCACCGATGCTTATCTCCATCTAGAATACATATTTTGTCTGTAAAATGCTTATAACATCTATTAATAATCACTTTAAAAACTATTTATTACTAGAAACGTAATATAAAACATGTCCCTAAATCGTACAGGAAAATAGTACAGTTTGTTTCTGTTGTGTTGACTGTCATGATGCATCCCTTCCCTCAGCCACTGCTTGGCTTGTATTGTTATTTATGAAGTTGAACGGAGCTAGTAATCACAGTAGCAGTCTCCTTGGATTCCAGGGGCTGCTGTCTCTGCTGTCTTTCACAGATCTGCATCCAGACTAATCAATTAAACACAAGTGCAGGCTGGAATATTAGTTGGCACTTTGGCTGCCAGCATAGTCCGTGTGGCTGTGCTGAGAGTTAGTTAACCTTTTAGATACTGGTTTAGCTAGGACACTGTGCCGAGCGGATATGCCCAGCTCCAGCGCACAATCCTCTCTGCTCACTCCACTCAGGCTTTTCACACTCATGGACTTTTCTCCACTTTGCGCCCAATTTTGTCTGCACTACACAGGTGCTATAGATTGTGGGAGTGGCCCAAGAAGCCCTGAGTGAATCTTTGCTGCAGGCAACCCTAACTGGGCAGCTGGGAGCTCAGGAATGGTGGAAGCTCCCCACGTGCTGTGGGGAAATATCCAAGGAGGGTAGGGAATGGGCTGAATCTCCCTGAATGCAGGCTGACAGGTGCCCTGTGACTCAAACATGCAGCATTTGCTAGAGCCCATCATGCTTTCTTGTTTGTGTTTTGTTGTTTGCCCACTAGATGACATTTCACATGTCCACTCTCTCACAGAGTAATGCTCAGACGCCAGACTATGCAATTAAATGTCCTAAACAGCCGCTCTGCTGACTTCTTTGCTGTTGCATCAAGTTGTGTCAACAATGGGGAATGTGACACTCCCTGAAAATATTGCTCATCCCAGTTCTCTGGACCAGGATCAGGTGACTTGGAAATGTGGCTTACCTATGGCGCATTTCACGTGTTTCTTGGCACGCCTCCTGCGTCTGGTGTCTGCAGCCGGACTCTTCAGAGAGGCTTTCGGAATCCGATATCACCTGAAACACGGCTTCCTGCCATTCCACCTCCTGATAGTATGCTACGCTCCTCCAGATGCAGGCTGACATGAGTTCTTCCTGGCCGTTGTGTCGGAGCAGGGAGTGGGGCAGGCAGGAGCATTGCAAAACAGCCTCTCTGCAGTCACTATGCAGCCCATGAGCAGGAACAGCAGCCACTCCAGGCTTGTCTGCACTGCAGTGTTTGCTTGAGCTATAATTTGAGTTTTGCCTAAATACCTTTAAGGATCTGTGACTGTGCCTACCTCAGTTTTGAAAGGGGGACTTAGGCTCCTAAACCCCATTGGGTCAAGTATTTAGATGCCTAAAGATGCTGATAATTGCCTAGTGGGATTGTCCAAACACCTAACTTCAGTTGATTTCAATGTAAATTTGGAGTCTAACCTTCCTAGATGCTTTTGAAAATCCCACTAGGCATCTATCTGCAACGTTAGGTGTCTAAATACCTTTAAAAATGTGGCCTGTAAGCAATTTTGAAAATTGTATCTAATGCCTCATTGAAAGTCAATGGGATTTAGGTTCCTAAATCACATAGGTCCTTCTGAAAACTTTACCCATGATCTCTTTGTGCCCCGGTTCCTCATCTCTAAAGTAGGGGTGGTGGCAATACTTCATTTCTTCCATCTTTTGTCTGCCTGTCTTGTTTATTTAATCAAGTCCGATCCGCACACAAAAATCTTTAGCTCAAGTTAAGTGGTGCTTTAAACTCGAGCTAGCTGTCCTGCTGGGTGGGTGTACATTGAAATTTGAGTGCATGCTAGTAATGCCGTGGGGACGCAGCAGCTCCAGGTACAACTACTCATCCGTGGCTGGTCCAATCACTCTGTACAGCTTGAGTGCTCTTGCGCTGCGTGGTTGGTCTTACTCCCCTCTTACGCTTAGCTCGAATGGAGCAGCTTGTGTGTGCTAACTCAAAGGAACGGTTGCTGTGAAGACAAGCCCTTTAACTCCGCAACTCCTGTCAGAGGAAGTATGACTGCCACATCCATGTATTCGCAGACATCAGGGCCCTGTCTCTGGGACGATACAAAGTAGGTAGGTGAAAATTGTCAAGTCACTCTAAGGCCTTGTCAGGCACATTAATCTCTGGGTGGTCCTCTCCAGCAGGTCTGTAACATCCACATAATGGTGGTCATACATGCCAACATCTTCCAGCAAAGGGTAGCCGCTGTGTTGATCTGCACCGTACTACTCTCAGTGTGTATGGGATCACAGAGGTCACGCGCATAAATGGTGCAAATACTCCTCCCACTTCTGTCACATGGTGCACAGGTCACTACTCATCTGGCCTGCTTTCTAGCACTCCACTGCATATGGGTGGAGTTGGCCAGAAGCCACTTACCTGTAGAATTAGTGTTGCTTTCAGAGTCAAGAATGTTCTGCTATCTCAGGGGTGGGCAAAATTTTTGGCCTGAGGGCCACATCGGGGTTGCAAAACTATATGGAGGTTCAGGTAGGGAAGGCTGTGCCTCCCCAAACAGCCTGGCCCCTGCCCCCTATCTGCCCTCTACCACTTCCCGCCCCCTGACTGTCCCCCTCAGAATCCCTGACTCATCCAACCCCCCCGCTTCTTGTGCCCTGATTGCCCCCTCCCGGGACCCCAACCTCTAACCACCCCCTATCCAACTGCCCCTTCTCCCTGTCCCCTGACTGCCCCAACCCCTATCCACACCCCCGACCCCTGACAGGCCCCCTGGGACTCCCACGCCTATCCAACCCCCCCTGTTCCCTGTCCCCTGACCACCACCCCCAAAACCTCCACCCCATCCAACCGCCCCCTGGTCCCTGTCCCCTGACTGCCCCCCCCCCAGAACCTCCAACCCATCCAACCCCCGCTCCACTCCCTGACTGTCCCCCCCAGAACCCTCAACCCATCCAACTGCCCCCTGCTCCCTGTCCCCTGACTGCCACCCCGGGATTCCCCGCTCCCCGCCCTCTTACCATGCCGGAGCCAGCCATGCTGCCGCGCTGCCCGGCAAGAGTGGCAGGACAGAGCGCTGGCGGCGCGGCGCGCTCAGGCTGCGGGAGAGGGGGGACAACGGGGGAGGGGCCGGGGGCTAGCCTCCCCGACCGGGAGCTCAGGGGCTGGGCAGGACAGTCCCGCGGTCCATAGTTTGCCCACCTCTTGTGCTATCTGAACAAACCTACTTAGTCTAATTCACCAAAATATATTTGTCTGCCAAACCAAGAAAGAAAAAGATGAGGCTGTAGATTCAATATGGCTCTTCATTATGTGGGCGTTAATTACTGTTGTTTGGATACCGAAAAGTACTTTTCTCCATATGCTATGTTCTCTTGAATCTGTGTTTTTTATACACAGATAGACGTAGCTTTTCTAACACGTGGTTGTCCAAAACTGGAGGTATCTGAATGTCATTTTGTACCTTATTTCTGAAATTGGCATCGAATCTAAAACTCATTTTTCTGAAACTCTGGTTTTATGAATGCTTCCATGAGATCATGGTCCACCTGTGGTTTAAATATGAGGATTAAACTGAAATGTTGTTCAGCAGTTCTCTGAGACTGAGCCTAGCCTCAGATATGCACAATATTCAACACAATGCTACATTTATTCTCATGGTGTTAATTGTGCATATAATGGGGAAAATTAAATCAGCTCCGCATTAGCTAAAGAAGGCAGTAATTTCATAACAATGATTTGCTAGTTTAATTTAGAAAACCTATTTTGTTCTCTGTAAATTCCACCTTGTTCATTTTTTGTTGGTGTGTCTATCCTTGCTCTTCCGTAAGTTAATTTGCACTGAAATAAAGATTGCCATCGCATCGGATTTAAATTACCATTCCAGCTTTTAGCTTGGCTTTAAGTTTTGCTTTGTGACCATCATATTTCTGAGAATGGATGAATTTGATCTTTTGTAGTAATTCAATCGGTAAATTAGTGTGACGGTGATTAAGCCAGAATGAGGTGCCTGCGCATGGCTTTGTTGGGAAGTTTGGATACCAGTTGTTTGGCTCAAGTCAGGGTTCTTGCTTTCTCATTTTCCAGGAGAACTAAATTGCCTCTAGACGTTAAATAGAAGCAAATTAAGACTTCCTTTTCTTTGGAACAATTAGAAGTGTTAGAATTATAGCCTGGCACCTGTGTGTATATTAATTCCCTGTATTTAAATGATGGGTTACAAGGAAATGTTTATATGCCATTCTTGGGCTCGGGGAATGTTGTTGAAAAACATTTCGGCATAAGACTGGCTAGAATTCTGAAGTTGTTAACAACTGAGCTAAGGATTGTCCTAGAGCTGAAGCTTCCAGGCGGGAAAATTTCTAAGACACTTGAACAAATGTAGTTCTTCATCCTCAGATGACTGTGGGAGGGAAAGCTCCATGTTCCCAGCTGCGGACACTACAGACTATTGCTGCAGAGCATCTGGAAGTGTCCTGGTTATCTTCAATGTAGGGCAGACTAGGTAGAAAACACGGCAACCTTGTTCCACGTCTCTGGCTCCCATCACCGAGAGCTGGCAAAGTTGGTAGGCATTGTGGGAAGAGGGGGAAAGGAAAGCTTTCAGTAGGACCCACCACAGGGAGGATGGAAGAAAGGAGTTGCCATAACAGGGAGAGGATTCCCATGGGAGGAGGGGAAAAAAGGAGGAATGGAGGGAGGGGAGACAGCAGAGCTAGGAAGGGCAGTGGGGCAGGGGAGGTTGAAAGTGGAAGCCTTGGTAGGAGAGACAGCGAAGAAGTCAATGCCTAGCAAAGATGTAGGAGAGTGGAGCACTGCTTGGACCCACTAGAGCGGTGGTGCTCAGCCTTATTACACAGGAGGGAAGGCCACACAAACCTAAGCACAACCTTATGTGGGCCAAACAGATTCTACATATGTTAATAAGATTTAAAGTCCCCCGTATTGATTTATATTTTAAGTTCAGCTTGTGTCGTATGTATTTAGATGGGATGTTTCTCTGTACAGTATTGTCTATTAAAAAACAAAGAAATCAGTGTATAAAATGCGTATCAGAATTATAGAAAACAGGGGGGGGAACTCAATAAAGGACACACAACCCTCTCCCTAATCACAAATAAAGAGTAAACATGATGACAAAACATTAATGAATTGTCTGTTAGTGTATTGTGTTGAAGCAGGCCGTGGGCCTTATGAAATGCGCTGGTGGGCCATGTATGGCCTTGGGCTGTAGGTTGGTCATCCCTGCACTAGCGTATATTGCAGGCCGAATGGCTACCCCTAGCACACGGGAAGGGGAGCAGCCCTTTTCCAAGGGTACAGAAGAAATAGGGTCTGTTGGAGGAGGACAGTGGGGTATGGCAGGACCTCCTTAGGTTTGGGCAAGCACCCAGATTTCAGGATGCTCTGTCTGAACCTCCTGAACTCGGCCAATCATTGGCTTCACGGGTCCTCGGAGAGCATTGGAGGCAGGGTTTGCGCGCCCTTGTATCTTTGAACAAAGTTGTGCTCTGACCTGACACCATCAAAGTTGATGCAATGTCACAGTGTAGGGCTCAGCATGTGGGACTTGCTAGATTCATTTCTGATGTGATAGGAAGGGGGATTTTTAATAACAGACTGAAAACTATTACTTTTGAGGCCTTGCCAAGAAAGACAGTTAGGTAAGAGAACTAACCTAAAGTCCGTCTGATGGCATACACAGCTCTTCAGCAGCAGGAGACCAGGGAGGGGAGCTCTGTTAGCCCCCCATTCCTCTGCCTTCATTGGGAAGAATGTTTAAACGGTGGCAATTCTGATGCATTGTGCTTGTGCTGAGATAGCCACATGTTCCTTAGCACTCTACATCTAATCGCATCTTCCTCTTCCGCTTGGCCATTTTACAAAATAAATTACTGCCAGTCAGGGTTAATCCTCTGCTTGGTTCATTCAGATGTCTGTATGTTGATAACACATCACTGGTCTGCTTCAGTGTGTCAAAGGAATGGTTAGTGTTAGGTCTGAATAAAATGGTCTTTCCAGGCTTCCAGGATGAAATAATCAGAGTCAGAAACGTCCCCAAAGCACATTAGGTGCTAATGTAATAAAACTACTCATAAGAGGGACCCTAACTGGATTGGGATCCCCATTCTGCTAGGCCCTGTACATGGACACACTAAGGGTGTCCCCATGCTGGAATGGGGGAGAATGATTGCAACAGGACCTGTGCTAGCTTTAATCAAGCTAGTTCGGGTACTTATAGTAGTGAAGTCATGTTAGCACTGGCTTCAGTGCAGGTTGGACAAGCCCACCTGAAACCCTGGGTAGGTACTTGGGCGGCTAGTCCAGGTGAAAGCCCGTGCAGCTGCGGTTTCACCACCATGAGTGCCCAAGATAGCTAAATTAAAGTAGCTCAAGTGTGTCTATCTCTGCTGCTATTACAACCCCGGGCTGGAGTGTAGACATCTCCTAAGAGATGATCTCTGCCCCAGATTGCTTTGAGTGTAAAGAGACAAGAGAGAGACAGGAAGGATCATTATCCCCAAGTTACAGATGGGGAACTGTGGCACAGAGAGATGAAGTGACCTGCTCACAGTCACACAGGACATCTGTGGCAGAGCCGGGAATGGAACCCAGGACTCTGGAGGTCCAATATCTTAACCACCTTCTCGGTCATGTGATAAAGCCTGTTGTGTTCAGAGAGCCGCAAGCTAGAAACCGACGTGGTCCACTTAGCACTAAATCGTTCTTTATTAAAAACAACATATGCTTAGCGGGTGTTTCATTTCTGTCACACTGCTTCTGAATATACTGTTGTGGTTACAATAACCAGTCGGGCACTTGTCCATGCCATTAGCCAGCAAAAACATTTCTTTTTCATGTAGAAGAGTAAGGCCTGGTCTACGCTACAGAGTTAGGTCGCAGTAAGGCAGCGTATGTCAACCTAACTCTGTAAGTGTCTACATTAAAAGGTAGCTCCCACCCATGGAACTCACCCACTACACATCTGTGGGATGCTTAGCACCTAGGTCGATGTAGTTAGGCTGACGCAATGTCAGTGTCGACACTGCGTTGTTTACATCGACAGTGGCTGCTTTTCAGAAACTGTCTCACAATACCCCACACTGACAGTTAAGTCGGTGCCAGCCTTCCTGGTGAGGACACACACCGCCGACACCAGGAGCGTAGCGTGGACATTCAAAAGCAATTGCAATTTAATTACTGCGCTGGCTGTACATCAATGTAACTTAGGTTGTCTTAATTTTGTAGTGTAGACTTGCCCTACGTGATAAGGATCAAGTCATGAGCTCTTGGCAGGTGGCTACTGGCAGTCAATAATGGGCTGCTTATCGAACAAGCCTCTAGCTCTTCTTGTGTGTTTATCATTGACCAGAGAATGCTATTTCAGCACCAAATAGAAAAAGAAAAATGTCAGTTCTTTGAACAAATTCCCGAGGCAAAGAGAGTCCTTTTCAGCAGAACTGATCACTGGACGTTTTAAAAAAAACTTTTAAATCTATGACCATAAATAAAAAAAACCCCAATATTAAACTATTGCTAAAATTGCTCACCAAGGACTAACACTGTCCCATTCTGAAAAGCAGGAACCTTTGAGATGTCTCGTGGTGCATCCAAAATCACTAGTCACTTCTGGAAATGTAGGCCAGGGGCTAGGTTTACAAAGCCATTTAGGCACCCAGAGATGCAGCCTTCGCAACTACGAGGACACACTAACTTGTCTAATGGAGTTACGCACCAAGCCCTTTGGCTTTCAATGGCAGTTAGGTGCCTAATCGGCTTTGGTGGTTTTGTGAAGCCCACTAGGCACCTATCTGTATTGGTCGGTGCCTAAATACCTTGATAAATCTGTGCCCCCGACTAATAAGCAGAAGTGGTTCAGTTTCCATAAATTTATTTTAACAAGGTTGGCAGCCTGACTTTGTTGTATTTCTAGTAAATTGGACTCTTTGGGTGGGAATGGCAGGACAGCAGAGGAGCTAAACTGAGAACAGATGTATCTGGTAAATCTTTGCTTCAGATAAAATTTAATTTTTTTTTCTCTAAAATCGATTTTTGTAATAAAAACCCAATTGTCTAAGTCCTAGAGAGGATGCAGTGGAAGCCTAGCAATTGAGTTACAGTAGCTACAGTAGATCTCTTGCTTTACTGTAAAAGGAACTGCTCCACTCTTACTTGGAAAATGTGTTCCCAGTGCAAAGGGGCAACATTTCCTGCTTGCTGCGGTTTGAATAGCTTCAATACATGTCATTAAATAAAACAGGTGTTTTCCATCTGACAGTCGATCAAAGGATAGAACATTAGAACCTTTAATGGAACTTAATGAGACACTTAGTCCATTTCCTATTGTGCCTGGCTTTTACGGGTAGCATCTTCACATCACAGACATAGGAATGTCACAAATATAAAAGCAAAGGTCATTTAGCCTGCCCTGTACATGCTGATAATTTGAGCGCTAAATCTATGGGAGTTATCATTCTCATTATATGTTAAAAGGATCTTGTCTGCTAATTGTTTTAATGATTCTTCATATTGCTACTTTCCAGTTGCCCTCATCCTGTAGATACTTTGCACGCAGACTCCCTCTGAAGTCCCCCGAGACAGCCTGCAGGAACTGCCCATTTATCTGTAAAAGCCTTCTCAGTTAAGATAGAAGGTGCCAGATCCTCAGCTGGTGCAACTCAGCAGAAGTCCATTGTCTTCACTGGAGTAAGGCTGATCTACCCCAGCTGAGCTTTTGGTCCAGACTTCTTGAATTGAGACTTCTGTCCTCTTCCTTTGAGCAAACGTTGATTTTCCTCCCGCGACTCTTGATCCAACTAAGACAGAAATGACCAGAGCTGCTTTTCTGTACTACCCAGGTTGAGCACGAGTTAATATAGCTGTGCAAAAAGGGATTGTGAACTGCTGAAGACTGTGGAGTTGTCAGGGGAGTTGGGATGTTTCATTTTGCGTGTTTCACTATGGCTCCAAAATGCCAGGACTTGTACTATGGCTGCAGCTGTGAATACTGCAACTGTGGAAATCATATGTGAAAGAGAACAAAGGTAACATAAAGAGATTAATCCTGTCCAGACTGCTTACAAAAATGCCAGTTCTTGAATCCACCATTGCTTGGGCTTACTGAAGGCAGCAGTACATTGTTTCCGTGACCAAAACTACAAATTCATTGTTTTTATTTCATTTTTTGTCTCCCAAATGGCAAGTAGGAACCCAGGCAGAGCCAGAAGGGGTGTAAGGGTTTGTTGCCAACCAAGATGGAAAAATCTCAAGCTATACACCTCCCATCTAAAAATATACCATTCCCAGTAGGCTGCTGCTGCTCTATTTCAATATTATTATTATTAATCATTATTATGCATTTGAACGGTCGATGAGCTCAGGAAAGTGTTTGGGGAGGCGGATCGGAAGCCTCGCTGTGTTATGTGCTGCTGTACAAAGGCATGGGTCTGTATAGCCCTTGCCCCAAAGAGCTTCCATTTTAATTTGAAGATAAGACACAGAGAGTGATTGTAAAGCCCAGTAGAAGGGAAGGGGGAGGCAGAAGGTTGCGGTAGAAGCACTATTATCCTGCGCCAACAGCGTGCATGGCTTGGCTGTTTTGAATCATTTCTGTATTTGGTGGGTTTTTGAGACTCATTGTAAAATGCTCTTATCGAACTATTAAACCTGCAGGGGGGAGGGATAGCTTAGTGGTTTGAGCATTGGCCTTGGGTTGTGAGTTCAATCCTTGAGGGGGCCATTTGGGGATCTGGGGCAAAAATTGGGGACTGGTCCTGCTTTGAGCAGGGGGTTGGACTAGATGACCTCCTGAGGTCCCTTCCAACCCTGATATTCTATGATTCTTTGTGTCTTGTTGGCATTTGTAATGCCACTGCCCCAACCCATCCGCTCTGGAAAAAATAACCCAGGGCTCATTGCCATTTACAGTAGGTTTGTTTCCCTCCCAGCCCCAGCTATATAGACTCCCCAGCAGCCTTTGTATTATTGTTTCTTTAAAGTCAATACATTATCGGCGAGGCTGGTAAGAAAGGAAAGAAAGTGGGGGAGGGGAGACAGACCTGATGAGGAGGTAGGACGCAAGGGGAGAATTGGGTTTGACTAGGCAAAGAGACTGGGACAAGGAACCAGGACGAGGGACCGAGACTGGGAGCCAGAGGGGATGAAGAATGTGGGTGGGTAAGGAGGAGGCAACTGGAGGCCAGGTGGTGGATGAGGAGTCAGACGGGGGCAGGGGGCATACTGGGACTGGCTGGGCAGGGGTAACGGGGACAAGAAGCTGGAGGAGTGGAGGCTGGGACAGGGTAAGTGAGGAGTTTGCTTTTTGAAAATTTAGACAATTACACACACAAGCGACGTTAAATGAGCATTATTAAGGTTGCAGAGCCACATGTTCAAAAGTTAGGAAATGCCAGAATTAAGCTTGCCTCAATTCTGCATCCTTATATGTATGCGTTCTGGGCCAGAAATCTTTAGTTTTTAGTTATATGTTCACCTACTCGTTTTTCCATTGATCTTTTTGGAGCATACGCTCTAATATCACCCAGCCCAGGCTATGAAGGACCTCCTTACTAAGTTTACCCCACCCAGTCCTCCCACGTCTCCCACTCCAATGTCAATCTCTCAACCACACCAAACAGCTCCTAGAGTCTGGAACTGCTGATATCGTTGCGGATTCGGTGGATGCCAAGGGGTCACCTCTTGTGTCTGCTAGGAATTGTGTGGGGGAGAGTCTCCTCCCAAATTTCTGGCTCCGTAGGAAAGGGGTCGGGCTGGAGACTCTGGTAGCCTACTTCACCTGATGATGCTAAGCTCTGTAGCAAATGTCCATTCTGATTTCTGGCTCAGGCCCAGGTTGAGGCCCTGGGAGGAGAGATTGTCATGCCTCACTCAACAGCAACCTTTCTACTTAGGAAGCCTTGTTGATAGGCTCTGGTGGAACTCCCATCCAGTCCTCAGGCAGATGGACAGTGATTTAGAAGGTAGGAGAGCATAAAGCAGAGCAGTATATGGAGTTTAGCAGGAACTCAAAAGATTCCCTTTCCTCTGAAAATTATTTTGACTCTGCAGGACATTCCTCATCAGACACTAACAATTTTATGGTGACTCTAAACTTGGACCTAAATATCTTGATGGTAGTTGGATTCATATTCTCCTAATTGTGTATCAGGCTAATATTTACTCTTTGGGAACATGTGAACTGGAGCTGTATTCATAATAATTGAAGAGAGAATTCATTGTGAGCTTTGCCTGAATAAGGACTGCAGGATCAGTCCTTTTCTTTGTTCTTCAGATTCTAGAGCTATGGGATATGTATATTTTAGTTGAAACTATAATTTTATTAGAAAATTATTAATAGATCCAGGGTCAAATGCAAAATAAAATAGAGCTATGAAATTATTGGTTAGTATTTTATACATGGGGTGTTCTCTACTTATGATTGCTATTTTGGGTACCAAGGCACTTTTCAGTATTGCTTAAAATAGTAGCAATCATGCTCAAGCATCCCAGATAGATTGATTGATTGGATTTCTTGTTAAACAATAATGCTAAGTTTTTGCATGTAGTAAGCAATATTGGGACAACAGGGGGGAAAACTTCCATACATAGCAGATGTAAACAAAAAAATTGCAATGTACACAGAAATGAGTGTATATTCGACATGCATACATTTAACAAATAAATGTCTCATTACATAACATTTCAGAGAATAAAAAGTCCACAGCATGTTCACAAATTAGTGATTGATGGAATTGTGTCACTGATGCATAAAAGAATTCTCAAGATCTTGGAATGTGCCAGGGTGCGGAATGCCAGAGTGTTTTGCTTTACAATATAACAAAGAGAAGTTAGGATTTTTTAAAAGGAATCGGTTAAGCTACTTGGGTAGTAACTCTTTCAATGCTGTATTTTCAATATATATACATTGTACAACCCATTTCTTAATTGTACAGCTGTTGATGATGATGATGATTTATTATTTCCTAAAGTCCTGACAGATGATCATAATGGGCATGGCACACACGTATAACAAAAAGTCCTTTGCAGGGAAAGCTTAGACTTTATACAGGTGCTCACAACATATACAGCTCCTGTGTAAACTGTGAGTAGAACAGTAAGTACTCAGTGCTTTTCTCTTGGCAACTCAGTTGTTACGCCCAGTTGTAGATCTCTTAAAAGGGATGCTGTTTAAAATATTACATATACCCTCTTGCTTTTGATCAATAGCCACAGACTGTTCAGTTTTTCTATTAGAGCGACAAGGTGAGTGAGGTAATCATCTTTTATTGGACCAACTTCTGTCAATGAAAGAGACAAGCTTTTGAGCTTCAGAAGAGCTCTGCGTGGCTCGAAAGCTTGTCTCCTTCACCAACAAGCATAAAGCATGAAGAGGTCTAGAAAAAGATGACAAAAATTCTTCGTGACGTGACTGGGCATGCGTGCATATGATGAGACTACAAGGACTGGGATATTTTAGTCTGTAAATGAGACGTGAAAAGGGGATTCGATTGAGGGATACAAAAAGAATGACGGGAAGAGCTCTCGTGACACACCTTTTTAGTCTGCCTCCTTGTGCAAGGATGCTTCACAAAGCTGAAAGGCGGAAAGTAAAGACTGTGTTCAGCAGACTAAGCACAAGACTAGCAAAGAGAAATTCTTGGGTTCTAGTCCATTTGGGGAAATAACTCCCGCTTTGGCTTTGGGCAAAACACTTAACCTCTCTGCTTCAGGTTCCTCTTCCATAAAATAGGTTAAGGCTATTTACGGTAGCTACACCAAGGATTGTAATGAGGGGTTGATAATGGGCAACATTTTCCAAAATGTCTAAGTGATGGAATAGCCTAAGTCCCATTTTCTAAGGTATTTAGAGTCCTAAATCAATTAGGGTAAAATTTGCAGATGCACCTGTGTGTCCAAGTGTCATAACCATACAGCTAAGGGTAGCCTAGAATTCCTCCTTACCTGTAAGGGTTTAAGAAGCTCAGATAACCTGGTTGGCAATGGGGAAAGAAGATACTTTCAAAACTTGGGGGGTGGGGGAAGGCTTTGTTGGTGTGTTCTCTGGGGAAAGCAGAGAAGCATCAGGTCAAAAAAACTTCTCCTGTAAACCATCCTGTACAAGTCTCTGATCTTACAAAAATAGTTAGTAAATAAGGCAAGGTGTGTTAGATTACCTTTTTGTTTTCAACTTGTGAATTTTCCCTTTGCTAGAGGGAGGTTTATCCCGGTTTTTTCTAACTTTAAAGTTTTGCCTAGAGGGGAATCCTCTGTGTTTTGAATCTGATTACCCTGAAAAGTATTTACCATCCTGATTTTACAGAGGGGATTCTTTTACCTTTTCTTTCAATAAAATCCTTCTTTTAAGAACCTGACTGATTTTTCCATTGTTCCAAGACCCAGGGGTTTGGGTATTTGATCATTTTGTAACCAATGGTTAGGATATTATTCTCAAGCCTCCCCAGGAAAGGGGGTGTAAGGGCTTGGGGGGATTGCTGGGGGAAGAGGAACGCCAAGTGGTCCTTTTCCCTGGTTCTTTGTTAAATCACTTGGTGGTGGCAGCGTTACTTCAACCCAAGGTACAAGGGAGAATTTGTGCCTGGGGAGTTTTTAACCAAAGCTGGTAGGAATAAGCTTAGGGGGGTCTTTCCTGCAGGTCCCCACGTCTGTACCCTAGAGCTCAGAGTGGGGAGGGAACCCTGACACCAAGTCACGGCTGAAAATGGTACTTCAGCTCCTAAGTCAATTAGATGTTTTTGAAAATTTCCCACAGTCCCTCTTAAAGGCCCCTTCTACTGTACTGCCTATAGTGAAACAAGTTTACTTGTATAACATTTTTCCATTTCTTGCTCCCCTTTCCCTAACCTCTATGTATTTGTGTGTGTATCCCTAGATTATGACTTCCTTGGGGCAGACACAGTCCCTTCTTGAATGTCTGGAACGTGCTTAGCACACTGTGGCCACTCCTATATCATAAGATGAATAATAATAACAATGTTGAAAAGGGCTTTGATGATGAAAAGCAATACTTATTATTCTATACAGAGATACAAGGTTCTTGACTGAAGGATTACAAATTATGAAGGGCATAATAAAAACTGACGGCTCCTCTACTCTGTACCCTGTCTCATAATATGCAAACAAGGGGTCACTGTTGAAATTGAAGGGCAGTGCTGCTAGAATAGATACAAGGAACTGCTTCTGTATGCAATGTGCAGTCACCCTGTGAAATTCATTGCTGTAAGGAAGTCATCAAGACAAATAATTTTGTAGGGTTTTTTAAAGGCCTGGATAATTGTGCAAGAATTAATCAGTAAGCTAAAAGGATGAGCTAGAAGGATAGAAGGAAAGTCACACGTTTAGTTTTTGGGAGCAAGTACGTGGGGATCAGGAAGGAATCTTTGCAGCATTAGGGGTGCTGCTAAGTGTCAGATACTGGCCACTGCTGTGGGGAGGCTACCAGACCAGCTGGACCAAGAGCCTGATTGAGCATGACCACTCCTATGGTCCCATGAGATCACTGAGGCCTGTTGTGAAATAGAAGGGACTTCCCAACACCCATATCTGAAACATAGGGGAAAATCTACGTAGGGTGACACTCCATCCTTTGAGAAGGTCAAAATCTATGTAGGGTGACATTCCATCCTTTGTGACAGTCAAACCTGGAAGGATGAGGTGTAAATTGCATAATGTTATTCCCCCATCATTGTTATCAGATAATCTCCACTTCTTGAAATAATGTATTAAATTTTATGTTTATTGGTAGTTTTTTGGGCTGTTTTATTCGGTCTGGACATGACTTCAAAGACGTTAAGAATACAAAGTACTGTCTGCATGATTTTAAAGGTATTATATGCAGACAGTTCTCTAACCTAGCCAGATTCTTCACTATCATTCATCTAGCCTGGGAAATTAGTCTGGGATAAATAATTTAGCTTCTTTCTGTTAGATTCAATTCCATTATCCTGGTCTCTGATGCTGTGAAAAGTCTTTAAAAACTAATCAATTCCAAAGTGCTTTTTTTTTACTTTTCTTTTCTGTGAAAAGCTAAACCTAGAGATTTTCAGACCTGCTGTACTTTGTATCTGGGTCTGTGTTGAGAAAATAGAATTATTAGTAAACCACTGAATTATAAATACTTGTATTTTGGATGGATCATATTAAAACATTGCATAATGACCCAATATACCATTTGATTGCAGGCTATCATGATACAATCTACATGAAGAAATAATTCATCCCTATGTATTCTTGCCTGGCATTATTTTTTGCAACTGGTAATGGAGATGAAGAGAGCGAATTTCTCCAAAGGAAAAAAAAAGTGTGTGTGTGTGTGTGTATATATATATATATAGTTTGATTTAAAACAAAAATAAATAGTAAAATAAAAAATACAAATTAATGTTTTATAAACGCGGGGGGAAAGAATTTTAAGCACAGTACAGAAATTTAAAGCATTCCTTTCTTTAATTGTGAAATATATATATATGGTTCAACCATCTGCTGTATGTAAATAGTGATTATATTCAGATGTTATCTAGTACTTTACATGTTCACAATGTAGTGCATACATTAACCCTTACAGTAATTATCACTCCCATTTTACAGAGGAGAAAATTGGGATTGGCCTGCTGATCAGAGCATCTGCAAAGCTGAGTCTCTAATAAATCAGATCATTGACTAAGTAACTTGACAAAGGCCACAAGCTGAATCAGTGGCAGTGCTGGCATTAGAACTCAGCTCTGGCATTAGACCATGCTAAACCTCCTAAGGCAAAAATCCTGCCCCCAGAAAGGCACAGGCGAGTCCCTTCGAAGGGTCAGAATCGGATGCTCCGACACCTGAAGTCAGAATTTGGACTGTCGTTTAAAAAATTATTCTGAGGTGTTTGTGGTGGCAGCAGTGCATGAGCAATAGGTTCTGTCTGGAAGACGGAGCATCTCATTTTCTGCATAATTATTTCCCAGTCTAGACAGAGCCTTGTAAATGTCAGACACTTTGGCATAGGCAGGTGTTTGGTAGACTCTGGATACAGGAAGGCTCCATGTATTTCATCTAAGAGAGGCTTTGATGAGGCTACCAGCTTACTTTAAAAAGTAGCACCTTTAAGGACTATTGTGATTTCCTACTGCTGTAGGCACACCTATTTCACAGTGACCTCATGAGGTTTCATTCATATTTGTAAAGCTTTTCGAGAACATAGTAACACCCATACCAGGTCAGACCTGGAGTTGAACCCAGGATTTCTGAGTCTCATCATACCTTTGCTGTCTAGCAAATTGCTGAGACACCCACTGGTGAAGTGTGTGTGTCTACATCCCCCTCTAGTGTCAGGTCCACATGCTACCAGTTACCCCACTAACGCAGGTGGTAGAGGACTATGCTGTGGTTCTAAAGATCCCAGCCCCATGATGAAAGAAGCAGTTGCTTTGGATGCAATTTATATGGAGTGTTTGAAATGTATGCTGTATACTACTTCATACTCTGTATTATGTGGCTGAGCTTTACAAAGCCCCCCAGAGCTAGCTGATGGCCTAATTCCTGTTAATTTTGAATGGGAATGGAGTATCCAGTTCCCTTAGACTTTGACAATTTCAGCCTGTATCTGTGACCATCAAGTGAGTGTAATCTGAATGTAAACTCTGCTCATTAAACACACTACTTCCTGGTACTCTCATGCCATGTAATTTGCTGTGGATGCTTTCCCCCCAAGATTTAATATGATCCTGCTATACAAGTGAGTGACACTTCCCTGGATATAAATGGTGCGTCCAAAGGCATTTAAAACCGAGAGAGAGATGGGTGGAGGCATGATTGGTAAGGGAAGAGCAAAGAGACAATGATATTCAAGAACAATGATGGTATATTTTACCTCCGTTTGCAATGTGAATATTTTGGAGAGCCAGCCCCTCAGCGCTGTCTAGTTAAACTCTCAGAAAATGCAAATTTTCAGCAGCAGCTGTAGGAGCTTGATGGTAAAAGAACAAAGTAGGAATTTATAATGTGCATATAATTGTAAAGAGAGGGGTTTTTTTAGTGAGGGAGAGCAGTGGCAGAGAAGAATCATCATCTCAAAGGGTGACTCTCTAGAATTAGTTGTTATTTTGTTTGAGTCCTTTGAAATCGTTTCCCTACTATATAATTATCTTTAGTTTTAAGTGCTTCCTGCAGTGATAATGTGTTGCATTTTTGTATTCTTATGTAAATGCTTTAACCAGCTCGTGTTGAATTGCAAAAAAGTCATTCAAAACCAGGTATTGGTTTTGCAAAATCTAGGGGGAAATATATTTTTTAAAATAGTTTACAGTTTATATTCTTTGAGTGCCCCTGCTCTCTGTGTGTCTCAGTTCCCTGACTGTAATTTGCCCATCCTGTCTATCTGGATTGTAAACTCTTCAGGGCAGGGATTATCTTTTTCTGCGTGGGTGTACAGTGCATAGCATGATGGGACCCTGTCGTTGGTTGAGCCTCTAAGCGCTTGAATAATAACAATATTACTTCAGGTTTCATTGATGCTGGACCAGATTCTGATCTGACTGACTTCTGATTTACTGAATCTCCCTAAGTGTCGTTTTATTTACACTCACAGTAGATGTCATACCTGTCACCATTTTGTCTGGCCACTCTCTCCACATATGCAGCGCCCAAACTGGTGTCACTGAAATCTGGGAAAGAACGAGCTGCCTGATGTCAAATGCTCACAGAATCTAATTAGATCTGATTATGCTGTTGTGTTGAAACCTGTGGTTATATTTATACATGCAGATTCAGTGCCCAAAGTATCATTACACTGCCTCTGAAGTTTCGACACTCTGTCCCTGAAAATGCAGTCTCTGAGTTGAGCGGTACGGCAACAGGTAATTAAAAAAGCGAAGTTTCTGATGTCACTGCAATAGATATTTTGCAACAGAAAGAAAACGCAAAGCCAATCTTTTTTCTTCCACTGCCAAGTGAATGATAGAAGATGCGTGCTTACCGTCGAAAACCAGAAACGGTGAAGCTTGTAATGGAACCAGATGAAATGAGGTGACAGTTCTGTATATTATGCAGGAATGATGATTCAAATGGATTGTTTAAAAGATATTATGTCTCACTTAAACCACAAGGTTGGGATTTTGAAAGCAATCTATGGGATTTAGTTAACAGGAGTGATGCCCAAGTAAGAATTGAAAGATTGGGGCCTTTCCACCAAAGGAAGTGCTGTTAATATTGCAAAGCACAAAGGGAGGGGGCTCAGATGTAACTGAGGGACGGTAATTTATTTTAATTTTTCGTTCAATATCATCTGTCAGATCTGATGCCACAGAGAGCTGAGGGTCATTGTGCCAAACTCCCGTTGGCTTTGATGGGAGCAGGCCGGGGCATCTGTTCTTTGATAGCGGCAGGTGCTTCTGGGACATCCGTTGGTGGGGAGGCAGCTGCTGTACTTTCAACAGGTTCGATCTGTTATGCCTTAAGCTGCGGAAGTGGGAACACTGCAGCATCTTTAGCTGGACACACAAACTTGTAACATTACATAGCGCAGTGTGTTGTGATAATAATGCAAATCTTTAGACCACGTAAAAACACCTAGCAGATTAAATTATTTCTCTGGCAACTGGCAAATCCATAAAAAACCCGACCAGGCTGGTCAAATACTGGCCAGGTTGTAACTGGACTCTGCGGGGAGGAAGGGGTGTGAGTGTCTGGGTGGGGGGCCCGCAGCTGGGGGTGAATGGGCTGAGGGGGGTGCCCCATGGCTGGGCTCTGCGGATGGAGGGGTGGGTATCTGGGCAGGGGTGCGGCTGGGCTCTGTGGGTGAGGGGGGTAGAGAAACTGAGTTGTCACAGCGGTTTCTTTAATTTCTCTACTCCTGGGGGAATTTTTGTCTGTGTCTGTATTGTTGCAGACATAGTTGCTGACCGGTATTTTGAAGTAAATTACCAAAATAATTGAAACTGGCTTCATTATAAAATATTATTTTAACAGATAAAATAGGCAGAATTTTAAAATATTGTGTCCAGAATTTATAGGCACAGAATTCCCCCAGGAGTAAGTAAACCATAAACTCTCCATGGAGCTAACCCAGTCACCAAGCCTCCCTGAATACGCCATGCCATCTCTTTTCTTTTAGTTTTACCATTGGTATAAAAGGCAAGTGATTCCCATTGTCTACTTAGTTGACAGCCCCAGTGAAATGAAAATACTAGAAATTCATCTTAAGTAACGCTAGTTTATTTCTTTTTAAACATCAGGTTCTTAGATCTTTATTAAGCCTTTTTCACAGCCCTTATCCTTTGAGTTTCCAGCAAGTTGCTTGTTTCAGTTATCGAAAAAGGTGGGATCAAAGAAGTCCCTAATGGAACCACAGTCCTGCTGTCTAAATGTCCTGGGATGCTCTTTCAGTTGCAGGTGAATTTAAACCCCGCTAAGATGTTACTACTCGAAGTGGCGCTATGAAGAATTAGAAAGCTTAAAATAATAGAGACGCTTATCTGTTTGAGCCAAATGACTCTCAGTGACGGGCTCTCTGCCCATTCAGAACATTTGCTTTCAGGAAGCACATCAAACATTTTAAAGCCACGTGGAAAAAAAGGCCTTAAAAAAAAGAAAAGATGGAATAAAAATCTATAGGATTTCTTCTTTTGTTACTGATTAAGAAACTATATTGTTGGTTAATTTCCTTAAAAGAGTGAGGTTGCCGTAGTGGTTAGGAGGCTTGGGAGAGCTGGCTTCAATTCCAAACTCTGCCACAGACTTTCTATGTGACCTCAGGCAACTCACATAATCCCTCCGTGCCTCAGTTTCCCCTCTTTAAAACGTAGATAATGGCACTTCATTTGTTTGTCTTGTTTGTATAGATGGTAAGTTCCGGGCCTCTCTCTCACTATGTGTTTGTACAGAGCAAAGCACAGAGGGGCCCTGATCTCATTGGGGGCCTCTAGACACTCTATCACAAGAAATAAAATCATCATCTAATAATAATACATTAATTAAGATTCTGAGGATGGAGATTAGGGGGAAATTATTAGGTATAACTAGCTGTGACTAAAGAGGTTTCCTTCCTTTTACCAATTGTCCACTGAGTATTAAATTCAACCCAATGCAAACACTATCCGCCTCACTTAAACGTGGCGTATAAGTGATGTGAAGGGTCTTGTGCTGGAGCAAATGCCCCCCTTTGTTTGTGTTCTCGAATGAATCTCTCACTGTTAGAGAACCTTCGGGTTTTTGGAAAGGATGCTGCTTTGTATCACCGATCGTAACTACTCAGGTGTCCTTTTGTGTTGAGGAGTTTCCATTTTTCATTGGGTCGAGCTATTGTTTAAAGCATTTTCATCCATATCAAGCGAGTGATTTGGATGTTTCCATTGTTTGACAGCAGAGCCTTCATGGTGTTTAAGGGTGTGGCTGGTTGGGCGTGGCATTTTGGAGAGCGGCATTTCTGAGACTGCCAGTACAGCCTCAAGGAATTCACTTCTCCCTGCAGATGCCATCAGGCAGGTGGGGTACAAGAGGGTTCATCGAATGTCCCCTGCCCCATCTCACCTGTCTCTTCTGTCCCGTCCAGAAGTGTTCTGATTTCTGAGAGTATGTCTACCCTGCAATCACAGGGCGAACTGAGCTAGCTTTGATATGGCTAACTTGAATAACAATAGCAACAAAGCTGCAGCAGGATGGATGGCAGACTGTACAAGCTCACGCAGGAACTGAGTAAGTACTGGAGAGGCGAGCATTGCCACTGCCTCGCTGCTGCCGTTGACCGAGTTACACTGCAGCACATGGAGACACGCCCTTAGATTACTGCAACCAAGGCCCCTGCGAGATAGCGTATTCTTTTCAGCTCACTCCTGGCGTAGCACAGTGGAAGATCAGCCTGAGGAAATCAAAAGACCATCACGTTTATTGGAAGGAGACCCCGTAAGATCATTCTTTGCCGTTTCAATTGCTGGGAGGTTTGCTTGGCTGGCTCTCATCACACTTGGAAGAAATTGCTTAATTCAGTCTCATAGACTTTAAGGCCAGAAGGGATCATCAGGATCATCTAGTCTGACGTACGGTTCGTCACAGGCCACAGAACCTCACCCCTCTCCTTCTGTAATAGACCTGTAACATCTGGCTGAGTTACTGAAGTCCTCAAATCATGATTTAAAGTCTTCAAGTTACAGAGAATCCACCATTTCCTCTGCAAGCGACCCATGCCCCATGCTGCAGAGGAAGGAGTGCAATCTGACCTTGGGGAAAATTCCTTCCTGACCCCAGATATGGTGATCAGTTACACCCTGAGCATGTTGGCAACACCAACCAGCCAGACACCTGGGAAAGAATTCACTGTAATAACTCAGAGCCCTCTCCATCTAATGTTCTGTCTTCGGCTGTGGGAGATCTATGCAAGTAGTAGTCGCAGACTGGTTACATGCAATTGTAGGCAGTCTCAACATACCACCCCCTCCATAAGCTCATCAAGCTCAGTTTTGAAACAAGTTAGGTTATCGTTTCAAAGAAGGAGCTCAGGTTGGTCTGGCATGATCTACTTTTTCTAAAACCATGTTGTATTTATTCCCAATTACTGTTCACCTCTATGTCCTTAACTACTTTCTCTTTCAAAATTTGTTCTAAGACCTTGCATACAATTGAGGTCAAACTAGGAAACAGGCCTGTAGTTTCACAGATCGCTTGTTCCCCTTTCTTAAAAATAGGCACTATATTAACAATTATCCAGTCACAGGGTATGACCCACAAGTTTATGGATTTATTAAAAATCCTTGCTCATCCATCTTGGTCTGCAACCCTTCCATATGAATTTTTTTCCCCCTTGCTTGGGATGCAGGTTTCAGATAGCTTCTGCAACTGTGACTTGGAGTAATTCCCAGCCTCCTCCACATTCAGATCCTTGAGTTCTTAGGTCCAGTTCACTTCCCTAACTAATTCCCTTAATTTTTTCAAGTTTGCTCTTTTAAAATCAAGGACCCTAGTTGCAGACCTATTTTTTGTTTATCGTTCCATTTAGTTTAAACTGAGTTAGCTCATGATCACTTGAACCCTGGCTGATCTCTACAATCAGTTCTTCTATGAGGTCCTTGCTAGTTACCAATACTAACTCTAAAATGGCCTCCCTTCTTGTTGGTTTGATGACTATTTCGTGAAGAAATCTGTCCACCATCACATGCAGGAATACCTGGGCCCTATCATTATTAGTAGCACTTGTCCTCCCATCTGTACTTCAGAAATGACAGTGTCCCATAATCACACAATTCCCAGTTGTATCTGTTTCATTAAAAATATTAAAGAGGTCTCGATCCAAATCCAAATCGGACCCTGGGGATCTGTAGCAGACCCCAAGCACTATCCCAGTGGAGCCTCTGTTACCTTTCTTCCCTTGTACCGAGGCAGTGGCCATGCATGCAGTTGCAATCATTTGCCTGTCGTATCCCCGTCTCCTAGATCTTAAAATTGGGAAAATGTTGAAGACAACCAAGAACATCTTCTTGCTTGGCTGCCTGCCACCAGATGGTATTGTCTGACTCAACAATGAATGCTCAGAGTTTGGAACAAGAATTGATCCAGGGCAGACTAAATCCCCAAGAAGAAGAATATTGTAGTTTCCAGACCAGGAATTGAACTTCTCTTTCAGACTCTTAATAGCCATGCAAAGAAACTGTCCACGCACAGTGCTTGAGAAGTATTTTGTCTTGATTGCTCTTAAAAAGAATCTGGACCTTCCTGTAGAGTTTTGTAGCGAAACGGGGTCTATTTTGCAAATCAGGGAGCATGCTCTGTTGAGCTTCTAGTACAACTTGGGAACAAAGATTTATCTAGCCTAGCTCCCTTCTAAGACCTTCTAAGCTTGTCTCTCTCACCAACAGAAGTTGGTCCAATAAAGGATATTACCTCACCCACCTTGTCTCAGTAATAACTTGGGACCGACATGGCGACAACTACATGGCATACTTGTAGAGATAGAGAGTTGATCCAGTCTCTATTCAGATTTGCCCCCAGCACCAGCACTTTCATAAATGTTCTACTTTACCTCTCGTCTCACTTTGGTCAGTTTTCTTGTTCTTTTTAAACATGTCCACCTTCATGAAAACATTGAGAGGCTTCACACTTGGTTAGCACCTACCAATGAGTTTTGAAAAATCTCTCTCTTCTCCTCTGAACAGCAGGGCAGCATTGGCATCCTGTCAGTGCAATGCTCAATTGGCTCATTTAGGGAACAGAAAGGGTGGAGTAATTCCACAGAGCATCATTGCTCCACACTGAGAAGATAGTTTTGACCTACATTAATGCCCTGTCATTGTCAAGCTGTAGAGGGATACTTGACATTCATGAATAAATGGATTCCAGCAGCTACGCCCACGCTAGAAATGTTTCATTTGCTCTTCAGTCTTTGAATGTATCCTGGGAGGCTGATCTGGGAAATCTGGAGCAAACCGAATCCTTTTAAGCTATGTAACGTTTCAATTATTCCCATGTTTTGCTTGGTTTTCCTTACGCTTCATAAGTCATTGCAGTGGGTTTGTTTTTTTTAAAAGCAAGTTATACCATACATTTCATATCTTAAATCAAGAATTGCATATGGGATTTCTTTACACCATATGTGTACAGTAAGGGCGTAATCCAAACACATGAAAGTTAATGGGAGTGACATTGTGGACCACGTCCTGAACAAACTAAGGCCTTAATCCAGCCAAACACAGAAGCATATGCTTAACTTTAAAAATGGGAGCAGTCCCATTGACTTCAACGGGACTTCCCACATTCTTAAAGCTAAGCGTATGCTTCAGTGCTTGGCTGGATTAAGGCCTAAATGAGTATGTCAGCAGCAGGATGCTGTATTTTTAGTGTGTAATGCTCCGAGGCTAAACTGTCTTGAATATTTGTACTTCGGTTGATGTGCACTGATCGGCCATATCCCAGATACATTTGCTAGCTGCTGAATAAGTGAGGCTTCTCTAGGAGAAAGAAAAGGAGGACTTGTGGCACCTCAGAGACTAACAAATTTATAAGAGCATAAGCTTTCGTGAGCTACAGCTCACTTCATCGGATGCATACCGATGAAGTGAGCTGTAGCTCACGAAAGCTTATGCTCAAATAAATTGTTTAGTCTCTAAGGTGCCACAAGTCCTCCTTTTCTTTTTGTGGATACAGACTAACACGGCTGCTCCTCTGAAACGTCTCTGGGAGAGTAACTGAAGAGCGTGCAGTGCAGAGGTGGTGGTGTGGCAGGAACACTGCGACCATTTTAGCACGCTGCTGGCCTGAACCAGAGAAGTGAGAGCAGAGAAAGCTTTGCTGAGGACTCTAACCTAAAAGGCTGATATCGAACGTTGAACTACTGGATAATCCACAGCGCCATAAATACTCATCCACGTTAATAAAATGTAGAGGTCAAGTAGCAAGGCCTTCCTCTCTTGTGGACAGCACGCTACGGTGACAGGGGAGAGGGGAACTAATTGATGTAATGTGGCATTATTTCTCCTCCGGCAGCCGTTGGTATTATTTATCTTCCACTCACTGTCAGTGAGCAAAGTCAATGGCTAATGGCCAGAAAAAGGTCTCCCTGAGCAGGCTGGCTATAACCCCATTCTCACTTTCTTCCCCTACTGCCCCTCTTTCTTCCTAATAAATCATCGTGATTAACTCTTTGTATTTCGGTCGCTCCAAGCTGTCCCAGCTGAGATCAGGCCCCCATTGTGCTAGATGCACTACATCCCTAGAGTAAGACACGGTCCCTGCCCCCAAAGAGTTGACAATTTAAATAGACAAAGCACGCACACAGTGGGAGGAAGAAAGGATCATCGCCACCATTTTACAGAGGGGAAACTGAGGCATGGGACTGCTTTCTAAAGCAACTCTATTGAGATGACATAAGACATTTGCAGCAGAGGCAGGTTTTGAAGCAATGCTCAGGCTAGGGCCTTAAATGCAACCCCAGCTGTCCTTACGGCTACAGGCAGCGTGGTGTAGTGGACGGCGAACTAGACTGGGGGGGGTCTATTCCCAGCTCAGGCCTTGGCCAGTTGGGTGACCTTGGGCAAGTCATGTCACTGCTCTGTGCCTCAGTTTCCCCATCTGTAAAATGGGGGCAATGCTACTGATCTCCTTTGTAAAGTGCTAGATAAGCAAGGTCTTATTATTACTCTCAAAGGAAAGCGTGTAGTGGTGGTTCTAACTGCTACTCCTGAATTCAGAAATCAGGCAACAATTCAAATGCTTTCCTGGAGCGGTTACTGGGTTGAATTTTAGCCGTTTTCTTTGCAACGGTAAAAGTGTTGAGCCTCTGCTTATAATTATAAGGAAGCACCTAGAGCTCAGTGGCTATGCTAATTTTTTTTTTAAACATGCTTTTAACTCAGCAGCCATAAAACACATCAAATGCTAGCTTAGAGTACCGGAGCCCACAGTGTCGTCATTGGTCCTGGTATTGTGATAGTGTCGATGCTGAGCGAGGGAAGGGGGTGTCTGTAAGGAGTAGCTTGGTCGAGGCAGCGTCAGTGCCCACCTGGGCGGGGGAGATGGGCGGGGAGGGTGTTCATCCGTGTTAACAAAGCTAAAACTCAAAGTTTATTTTCTGAGTTATTCTCATTAGCCGAGGAACAGGCGAAGCAGCCATCACAGGCTTGCCTGAGTAGCTTTCAAATTTTCAATCTAAAAGATTAATTGTCAGCCATGTGCTTAAGGACTTAGGGATTGTAATAGGACATGCTGGGCACTGCAAATTTACTCCTGCATGGGTGGTTTTCACTGTGTGGCTGTTGTGACTGCAGAGAGAAAGTAGGGCATTTTACTGGTGTTATAATAAAGCATCCTTCTCCCGCCCACCTACTGTTCTGCTGGGAGACTCTGGCACTAATGTCAACGGGCGAGAGGAGGACCGCGTCACAGGGAGAACGTCCAGTGGTGTAGTGATGCAGGGATGGCAGAAGCTGCCTAACAGTGGGGGCGGTGTGGCCCCCCCATCCCTGCAGCACCCTGCCCCGAGGCCTCACCCCCGTGCCACCCCTTCTTCCCAAGCTCCTGCCTTTGAGGCCCCACCCCCCACACCGCCCCTTCCTACCAAGGCCCTGCTTCTGCTTTGTCTCTTCCCCGCAAGGCCCTGTCCCCTCCCCCACATCGCTCATCCTTACCACCAGTAAAAAGTGGGAGGGCTGTGGTCCCCTGCCCTCCCCCCATTCCAGCATCCCTGTAACAATGCCACCCCCCCCACACACACACAATTCCCCTCCTGCCCACTAGCGTAGGAGTTATGAATGAGACACTGATTCCCAGATGCCCCAGCATCCCCTTGGGCCCAGCCAGTGTAACTGAGAGCAGCCTTTTCTAAGGCTGTTGTAAGCTGTGCCATGGGCAAGGATGAGCACAGGACCAGGAAAGTGTAAAAGCAACATGGCCCCCAGCCCTCCTATGATGTTGTCAGTTGTGACAGAGAGCGGTGGAGCGACCTGGTTTTAGTGCACACTAACCCACAGCTGCAGCCCTGCACAGCACGAACCGCAGCACTGCTGGATTTCCCAACACCAACGTAAACACCTCCAACCGTCATTGTGAAAAAGGCTCTGGGGACAGGCGTGCTGCTTCGTCCCTTCCCTAGCTCGGTCTTCCCTTCCCTAGCTATTCATGCTGTTCCACAGACATCTCCCACGAGTCGGGCGAGGGGTTGATCAAACAGATTCTCTTTAAGCCAGAATCACCCTCTTGATTTAATTACAGGTGCAGGCAACACTGCTGGGGCACTGTTCTGAGTTCACCCTGTCTTTAAAAGCTGCTCTTTCTGCCCGTCTTGTGACACGTGGATAAGCAAAACTGACACCCCCCGGTGAGCTCGGAGACGGTCAACGGCAGAGAGGGCGGAGTAGCACTGCCTGCACTAACGGGCTCGAGCATCAGCCCAGTGGACTCCTCAGCTGAGTTAGGCTCGCAGGATCCCTACGCATGCACGGGGAGAGCTGAGAGCTGAAGAAACCAGCAGATTGAGGGGTGCGGGGGGGAGTCACCTAACCTAGCCGGTAGGCAATGCTGATGAGAGAGTCAGGGCCTATGCTCCACCCCTCAAAGGGACGTAGGCGCAGGATTAAGAGCTGTGAACCCTCAAATGGCTAGGCTGGGTCAGCCCTTTCTGGCAAATAAAGAGAAAGACGAGCAGGTGCTACCACCGCCCCTGACACCCATTAGCCCACTGGTCAGTGCATGCACCGAGATTTAAAGCCTCACGCTGCCCCATTTGGAGTTGGGATGCTAGGATTCGATTTAAATATTACGTGGAGGTGTAACCCCTGCCTGCGTGGTTGGCGCCCTGTCCCCCGCCAGCGGCACCTCACCCAGCTAGAGAGAGCTAAGGCTGTAGCAGACTCACCAAAGAGGCATGTGGCTTTTAGCTCGTGCAGTAGAGGCTCATGCACGAAGCTCCAGAGGTCCCAGGTTCAATCCCGCCAGCCAACAACTGGGGTCTGTTGATGTTTCATGGGGAGTGGAACCTGGTTGTCCCAGAAGAATGTGCTAACAGTCATTCTTCTTCTCGATCTGGCCACAGGAATATTTCACGTCGACAGGCACTACTGAGAGGGACCCACCCCAGAATACCATACAGTAGCCCACTGATTAGAGCACTCACCTGAAATGTGGCTCAAGTCCGTGCTCCAAATAGGGCAGAGTCGGGATTTGAACCTGGGTCTCCGGTGAGTGCTCTAACCCCTGGGCTGTTGGTCTTTAAGGGAAGATGTGGCACCCCTTAGCACCCAGTTTTGTGCAGGGCATGCTCTTGGGAAGCCTCAGAGCATGTCTGGTGGCCGTAGCCTCACAGGCAACATAGGAAGGGAATGCCGCGTTTGAGGAATTGTGTATTTAGGTGCCTAACATAGCAGCCAGGTACCTAAATCTCGGTGGGGCTGTAAATGCCCACGGCTGTGAACAGTAACCTTTCACAGCAGCCACACACACAAAGATGAAGTGGGTACAAACTAAGCACCAATTAGCAACCATGTTAAAAGAAATAACATATAAGAAGAAAAACCAGTTCTGATCATTAGCTCTCAATCTGTGAGCCAGCAGGACACTGCAGCCTGTACTAACCGTATGCTGCAGAGGAGTTCTGTTGGGAACCCTATTAAGTAGGAACATAGTAACGTCTCAGTGTCTCCAGGGCACGTATTCTTGTTGCAAGGTCATCGTGGGATAAATAAGGGCACAGCCTCCATAAGTCGTGCAGCCGAGTAAGACACTCATGCTGCCTCCCACCTGGCTCTGCCCAGAGGAGGCATGGTTGATTGTGGCACCAGGATTTTTAACCTGGCTCATTAATGTGCCCCCCTCACCAAGTGGCTGTGCAAAGCAAGAGATCAAGGAGATTGCGGCTCAACAGCCAGCTTTTGTTAGGGAAGAACAACAAACCGTAGGTCCTATTCAAAGCACTGGTGGCTAGAAATTCATCAGGACGACCAGGACTGTGGATCGCAAACTGAGGGCTACAGTACGGATGGCCTGTGTGCAGGAAGCAGGGAGAGACGAGCTAGTCAGTGGAGCAGCCAGCCACACTGGAAATCCCCGCAGCGAAGCTTGCCCCTTATGGCACTGTCTGGCACTCACTGCTGGCCATGGCCACCCCTGGCTGTGTCCAGAGTTGGCAGCAGGGGAAAGAGAATGCTCTCTGTCCCAGCATGGCGCTCTCTCCGGGGGCTCCAGGGAGGTCTAGGAGGCAATGTTTCTGCCGGGGGGGGGGCGGGCAGCCACAACCCCAGCTCCTAGCCCTGTCCCCAGCCTAGGTGCAGCTCCTGGCCCCGGTCCCACGCCCAGCTGTGGCCCCAGCCTCAGCCCCTCTCCCAGCCCTGGCTCCGGGGGGAAGGGAGGGGCTAGGAAGGGGTAATGGGGGGGGGGGGTGACCCTCAAAAATTTGGCATAAGGCGAAGTACCTGCCAGAGCCCCGAGGCAATGGTGCAGCTCCGCACTGCACCCTACGTTGGGCCATGCCTTCTAGGTGTCAGCAGAGCCTGGCACACAGCGATTACACTCTGCAGGACACTGGTGGTAGCTGCCAATGGGGAAGCAAAGGAGGTTGCAGCCTTTAGCCAAAAGGGCAGCTGTAGGTCTAAACTGAAAGCAAGACTTGGTGACTGCTTCTTAACGTGCTTCCCAGCCCACGTGTGAGTGTTGCAATAGAAATTGTCCTTTTCATTGGCCAACATGTTTTTCCCCCCATCATTCAATTACAGATTGATTCACAACAGCTTTCTACAGCAAAAGCCGTGATGGCATCTCCCCCAAGCCATTTCCCAAGGAAAAGGCCACAGCTAGCGCGGCAAAACAGAGCTCTCTAAAAAGAGCCATCAGGAAAGGCTACTTAATTGGTCAAGAAAAGCAAGGCGCAATTAGGGATACCTTTATTATTAGTTCACATTTAGACTCCAGTGGCTCCTAAACACCAATTAGGATGGGGAATCATTGTGCTAGATGCTGTACAAGCGCACAGTAAATAGCTTCTGTCCCAAGGAGTTTACAGTCCAAAAGGCTCTAACTCCTTTTGGGGTTCATGCGATCTGAATTAGCAAAGTGGGACGAAGTTCACATTCTCTATCCCTGATCACCTTGACCATTAGAACAGCTAACACTTGTCTAAGGGGGCTGTAGTGTTTGCACAGGAATCCTGCACCAAACTCTGCTCCCAGCTAAACACATACGCACGTCCCCTTGAAATGAATGGGGCTTGTCTATGTGGTTAACTGGGAGCAGACTTTGTTAGATATGGGTGTTTCCAACTTGCATTTCATTTTAATTTAAATCTGTGGAACGTTTTAGAAGGACTGTGCAAAAAATGTGTGTTTTAGCGATTTGACAGCAAAAGGATTTCAATTTTACACTGCTTGGAATCTGATTGCAACTTGTGGCAGGATAATATTTAGGTTATAAAGCATTCGCTCAGTTTTCTGTGCCAGCTTGATAAAGACTCTTTCATTTGCCTTTGGAGTCTTTAATCTCTTTGGTTTGGCACATGGACTGATCAAAAGATCAGAAATACCATAAAACTGAAATATATTTATTAGTGAGACACGCACACCTTAAAAGATATCAACCTTTCTATAAATGATCAGTATGCGGCAAGAAAGCAAACAATGTAATATGGGCATAAGAAAGTGACAGAGAATGACTGTGAACGTATTATAACCCCGTTATGAAGGGATGGTACACACTCTTCATGAACTTTGTGGCTGGTGCTCTAAAAGATACAGAAAGAATGGAAAGGGTTCAGTGACAGGCAATGAAAACACTCTGAGGTACACAGAATCTTCCATATGAGGACAGACCTAAAACAATTAGTATGCTTAGTTTTGAGGGGAGATGAATAAGAAGAGCCAAGATAGAAGTGATAGAGAAAGAATGGCACAGAGAAGGAAAGTCAGGTGCTCCTATTTGCTCTCTCTGATAATACAAAAAGAAAGGGTACTGGGTCACCAGTTAAACTCTATTAGTATTACTCTGCACTATTCAGAAGGCAGACTGGATGCCCAGTTCAGGAGAGCAATTTGCTGTCTTCATTTAATGCTGCTTAGCCCTCTGTGGGGTGGTTTCTGCTAGATGATCTCCTAAGAAAGGAGGACAGCAGAGATAATTCCCAAAGGAAGAAAAGTTTTTAACCTATAACTGGAGTATGTTGCTTCAAGAAAGCCACATTCCCCCATCCCACCACTTTGGAGTTCTTTTCATGCTCTCGGGTTAGAAAGGAATTGATGAGCGCTATGTCGTATTCCATATCCCCTGCACGAAACGTTTGGAACTAGGAGAGGATAAGCAACTTCAGCAGTCATTGCAGTCTGGATTGCTTCCAGCCTGCTATATCAAGGGCATGTTTTTCTCAAGATGATCTGTAGATCTTCTGCTGTGTATTCATGAGGCCTCAGCTGGATGCCACGCTTTAGGAGAGAGGTGGACAAATTGAAGAGAGTCCAGAGAAGAGCAACAAAAAGGATAAAAGGTTTTAAAAACCTGACCTATTAGGGAAGGTTAAAAAAACCCTGGGCATGTTTAGTTACGAAAAAAGAAGACGCAGGAGGGACCTGGTAACAGTCTTCCAATATGTTCAGGGCCGTTATAAAGAGAGTGGTGATCAGTTGTTCTCCATGTCTGCTGAAGGTAGGACAAGAAGTGATGGGCTTAATCTGCAGCAAGGAAGATTTAGGTTAGGAAAACCAACTATGAGGACAGTTAAATTCTGGAATAGGCTTCCAATAGTGGCTGTGGAATCCCCGCCATCGGAAGTTTTTAACAGCAGGTTGGACAAATGCCTCTCGAAAACGACCTAGCTTTACTTGGTCTTGTTTCAATGCAGGGGGCTGGACTAGCTGACCTTTTGAGGTCCCTTCCAGCTCTATAGTTCTATTTGATCCCACATGTCCACCTGATTTCATAGTAATTTTAAACTTTCCATATGGAGGACATACTTTTCAGCAGTCCCAGCTTTTGATTACCAAGAGAGCCAGATCTTGCTCGCCCTACTCACATGAGTAGATTCACTGGCTTCAATTGGTGTAGTGTACCATGACAAAGAAGAATACTTTGATTGTCTTGTGGCTTAACATTTTGGAAAGATATCCAGAAAGTTAACCTATATGATAAAATCCCAGAAAACATAACTACTCCATGTGGAGATCTATCATCAGAGTCTTACAAGAACGTCCTTTAGAGCCTTTGAAAGCAGTAATGTTACAATTTTAAGTATGAAATCATGAAGATTAGATATGGAAAAACCTATTGGTCAGCTAAGCCTTTCCCTGTCAATGTCAGGATTACACCATGCAGCAAATGCTTTTAGTTTTTTCTCTAGCTCAGCCCACATTTTCCTTTGGCCGATATAATTCTGTCGCGCTTAGCTAAATGCTTTGCACCATCTGCAATTCTTCTTCTTTTTAGTGTTTATACCCTTCAAATGACTGCAGAACTACCAGCATTTGTTGCTTAATGAACCTTTCCTGAGCTTTACAAAACATACAGTGCTTTAGAGTCTTTCTTTTATCTTAAAAGGATATTACATTTTCACTCCAATTTTGAAGTAAGACTGGAAATCTTTATGCCCTTAAGCCATCGAAATCAAACAGGAGAGATGTGTATGTTAGAAGGGCATTAAAATATTTATAGGGGCTAGACCATTCAAGAAATGTTAAGGACTCTCCTCTACTCTCCCTCAGCCAGGAAATGGGGATGCTTACTTTTATCACACCAGTGCAGAAGCATACGAGCGGTAACACAAATCTTCTCCCTTTCTTACTCATGCTGAGTAAACTAGCAGTACGGCAACTCTGGCTTAGGAAAGGGACTCATGTTTGACATCTGAGAGGTGGTCTCTTGGGAATCCTGCAAAACATTTAAATCACATTACGGCTCCTCTCTAATGGGATTCATTTCCTCTGCAGTTATGAGAGGCGCATTTCCCTTCCTCATGTATTATATGCTAATTCGCTCACCTCCAATTAGGCAGGGCTTTCATAAATCAACACATTTCAAGGTGAGGAATAAACTGAAAGACAATGGAACAACAACAACAGGACATGTGAAGTATCTATCATGGATAAATTTCAAAGCTGCTTACAAACATAAATTAAGCCTCATGACATTCCTTTGAGAAAATTATTATTATTATACCCATTTCACAGATGCAGTAAGACACGCAACGAGGTGAAGGGCAAGATTGTTAAAGGTAGTTAGGTGCCCAGCTCCCAGTGAAATCAATGGGAGTTGAGAGCCTAAATACCGTTAAAAATCTGGCCCAAAGTTACTTGCCCAAATTTTCACAGGTGAGTCAGAGGCAAGGCTGGAAAAAGATTTCAGGATTCTTAGAGCTGTGCAAAGCTCTGCATTTTGATTAATATACTTTCTGTTTCAGCTCACCCTCTGAATTTTTATTTTATTGGGGGCGGGGGAGCGGGTTGATTGAATATTTGACTTTGTACAAAGGAACACTGTCAAGTAAATAATTACCAGGGCTTTCTTATAGATCCAAAGATACCTAACAAAACCATGAAATCTCACTGCTGGAGCACAGATATATAGTTCATAGCTCTGACAACACATTTTTCCCTTTCCCCAACCACACTTGAATGGATTTACGTACTCTGATTTATTGCTTTGTTTGCAGTTTTCTGCATATCCCACTATTACTGGATGTTTATTATGCAAATAAAAAAGATCCTCATGCTATGAAAGAATGCCCTGTAAAGACATGCTGCCTAAATTACTTCTGTGCCCAATTGCTGCTTATTTATTAATTAAATATTGTAGGTCGTTTCAGATATCTCCAGTACACACTTCTTACAGAGCTCTAGGACGTTCCTTTTTTTCTTCTGACCAGCAGAGGCGAAATCTCTCTCATCTTTTCTTACAATCCATCCCCTGCATCATTTTGGTTACTTCCCACTACACTTTTTCAGTCTTAGCAACTAAGCCTTTCCTATAACAAGGACAGTAGAATTGCACACTGTATTTTAAGAATGGGATTTGCAGCAGTGCTCGGTATAGGCCTATCTCTGCTCCCATGAAATCAATGGGAGTTTTACCATTTCATTTAATGTTTTGCATGACACTTAGTCAAGTTCACATTTGCAGTGTTATTCCTGATGTCTTGTGAAAACAACACAGCCAGCCACACTCTGCTGGTTTTCAGTGGGTATCACTATAGGGTCAGTTAGGAAATCCCTCTATGGCCCCAAACCTGCAAAGACTGACACACATACTTAACTTCATGCACTACGAGTAGCTGCACTGAAATCACTTGGGCAACTTACAGTAGGTAAAATTAAGCAGAGCGCACAAGTCTTTGGAGGATTGGGACCTAGCTATACCTGCAGTCTTGATTGAGACCAAATTCTTTTAAAGAAGGAGCTTCTATCCCTGTAGCTAACAGGTCCATGTTGGCTTCATAGAGTATAGAAATTTCTTCACAGAGTTTTTTTCATGCTGATGATCCAGAAGCTATTGTTATTTCTGATACCTTGCAAGTTGAAGTCTTCACATTTTGTGCTGTTGATATTTCACACGCTACTGGGTGATGATGCAGAGGATACACTCTGGAAGGCCACATGCCAAAGATGAAGAAAATCCATCTCTGTTAATAAAAGGCGGAACTGCTGGTGCAGAAAAATCGCCAAAGTAGCAGCAGTGTAGCTTGAAAGGAGTCCTTCGGAAATTCACGATGATAGAATGAAATCCTAGTTTGCATCAACGTGCTGAAAGAAATTGGGAAACAGAGAAATGAAAAGTTGGGATTTTGTTTAAAGTGGATAAAATAAAGGCTACATCCCATAAAGATACCACATTGTTGTTCTCATGGAATCGGTAATTATGCACCCCACATTTAAGAGCATTTCCTGATCCATTCGTCTGAATTAGTATATCTGAATCATTTGTGTCCATGCCATTGCATCCTTTTGAATCCAATTTCTGACCATTCTGATGAACTGCTCCGTGGAATATTATCATGCAATTACAGCCCAGGTTTGCTTAATAAATACCAACTTTGAGACGGTTAGATTTTGAATGATCCACATTTTTTACTCCTTAATTTGTTGGGTTAGTTCCTCTGCAGGTGGGACTAACACAAAACACATGGTGATGACAGCCATGGGATAAATTCCATATATCATACATCTTTGATAAACTCATTTGTAGTCTGCCTACTAACCCATCTCAGCTGCGATCTAGTATACTATGACAAAGATTTGAATAGCTTTAAACAGCCACCTTAAAAAAGGGGAGGTTCCCTTCTGCTCCCCGTATGTGGGTGGGATTCCCTATCCCTCAAATTATCCTTGGTTGAGGATCAGGATGGTTAATATTTAAATCCTGGATCAATTATTGGGTTCAAGGTCTGATACCCCAGGTGTCTGGGCTAGAAGCAGGAGCTTTTACACCATTAGAACAGGAAGATTTCCAGCTTTGCATTGGTATAGTAACTTCCACATCAGGTAGGTATTCAAAAACTGGACCTTAGAATTTGGTATTGCGGAAAAATCATTTTTGATTTTTCTATAAGTAATTAGTTATTACTTTTCTCTCCCTTGGTAATCTGTTCAGTTATCTGCTTGGAATAATGTGGCCATTCCAACTTCATACTACTGAAGTCTTTATACCAAATGATCATATTAGATTCCTTCTTTTTTATTGTCCATAGATATATATTTTGAATGCAGATGTAATTCTTTTTATGCAAGAACATTTCAGGAGTTCAGCTGATTAGATCAAAACCAAGCAGAAGTTCCTGACAATTTATCTTCTTGCTTACTAAAGCAAGTCTGAGTTGTGACCGGAATTAATCAGTTTCCTTAAAGCTATTTTGTCTTTTTATTTGGTACAAAATATTTTTGCATATATATTGCCCTATATGCTATTAACTTCTCGGCAAACCAGGTGACTATCACACAACTCTCTTTTTTGTTTTTATCCTAGGCATTTATAAATACACAATTCATGAATGTAAAATATTTTCACATTCTGCTGTGGGCTTCCTTCCAGGAAAGCTGAAAGAAAAAAATGGATTATTATTATTATCATCCACACATATACTAAGTTAAATCTCAAGATCTAATCCTGCAACACTTCTTTGCATGGATAAATCATCAGTAGGATCACTCATATGAGTAAGGGCTGGACTGGGGCCTCAGTTTGTTACTGTCGGAAAGAGACAAATTCTATCATATCTACAACTTTTAGATTTCCCTTGTGCATGCTTCATTCCACAATTTCTAGAGACTTTTTGAGATGCTACTCCTTGGATAACAGCAAGAAACTTTCTGTCACCCTCACTGGTAACTAAATGTGTGGTTAACAAAGGGAATATTTGTCTCATCAGTACACACTGACGTCTGGAAGTTTGTGAACTTTTGTAGGTTATCAGTGATGTTTCTGCATCAGATTTTTGACTTAAGCTTTTGTCTCATTGTTGGGAGAAGGAAACAGAGGCCTGAAAATTACAATTTCAGTCATATTATAAAGAACACAATGAATGTATACTCTTCAGGGTTCTAACTTCAGGCAGAAACTCATTTGTTAAAAGCCTATTTGAATAAGAGAACCGGTAGTGGGTTACCACTTAGCACTTCCTTCTGTCCACCGTTCTTTGCAGTATAATTCCACAATCTCCCTGCTTTGTATCAGCCACCCACACTACTGTGGAAGAAGCAGCTTCCCCAAATATGCAATGCAATGTACAACCAGCCACTTTGGGATGTTAAAAGGTGAAGCAAGCCACAGTTTGTCCTCTCCCAACAGACAAAATACTTTGTCCACCTGACACTATTTAAATTGGATGTCACCTGCAGTCATTAGGTATTTCTCATGCAGCTAGAGGACTGCAGCCCTGAAGTCTTTATGGGAAGGGGACTTTTTAAACCATGTTCACATTGACCAAGAATGCTGGACTCCAGACACTAAACTCCCACAGGAACTATAGGACCATCACAAACCTCACCAGCTTCACTCCAAGTACAAGGTGCACTTCTTTGATCTGCCGTCAACATTAACACACAGCAGTGTGTATGGTTTTTTTTAAATGCAAAAAATCCACACCTTCAACCAAACAAAAACACTGTAGGAACTACACACAACTCTCCTCCTGGGGAGGGGATGAGAGAGAAAACAAACCACACATGACCCAAATGTTAATCGTGGCTGGGAGGCGCTCGGACACTACAGTGAGGAAAGCAGTTTAAGAACCTATACAGGAAAGAATTCCTTTATTACCATTACTTACAGAGAGACAATCCACCTCTTCTGGATGCTGGGTGTAAAATTCTCAGTGACCGTCCATGGGAAATCTATTCCTGTATGTGTTTTGAATTAATGTACAGAACATGCAGTCTCATGTTGTATTCCTTTCAGAGACATTCATTTTTTCTGTTATATCAGCAGCAGCTGAAACTGATTAGCAAAAACAGCAAAGGAAGAGAAGTGTTTTTATGATCATTTATCCCATGTATTTGCTGTCTTGCACATCGTGTATAGTTGTGCCAAGACATTATAGGCTCCTAATCCTAACTGATGCCAATGACAAACCTATTGATTTCAGTAGGAAAGGGCCCAATCTGAATCAAGGAATTCCATCTGAATTCTTCATATCACTTTAACTTGCATTTCTTTACTGCAGTACACAAAAAAAAATTAACCAACAAAAACAGTGTGTGCTAGCTGCCCCGAAACATATCTATCAAAATACATTTGTCAAGGGACCCATCCATTATTGCAAGACTGATTTTAGACTCATTGACTTTAAGGTCAGAAGGGACCATCGTGATCATCTAGTCTGACTCCGGCACATTGCAGGGCACAGAATGTTACCCACCCACTCCTGAAATAGACCCCTAACTTCTGTCTCAGTTACTGCAGTCCTCAAATCATGATTGAAAGACTTCATGTTACAGAGAATTCACCATTTACACTAGTTTAAACCTGCAAAAAGAAAAGGAGTACTTGTGGCACCTTAGAGACTAACCAATTTATTTGAGCATAAGCTTTCGTGAGCTACAGCTCACTTCATCGGATGCATACTGTGGAAAGTGTAGAAGATCTTTTTAAACACACAAAGCATGAAAAAATACCTCCCCCCACTCCACTCTCCTGCTGGTAATAGCTTATCTAAAGTGATCTAAAGTGATCACTCTCCTTACAATGTGTATGATAATCAAGTTCTTGTTAAACCCTGGATTTGTGCTGGAAATGGCCCACCTTGATTATCATACACATTATAACTCTGCCAATCTGACCTGGGGGGAGATTCCTTCCCGACCCAAATATGGTGATCAGTTCAACCCTGAGCATGTGGGCAAGACCCACCAGCCAGACACCTGGGAAAGATTTGCTGAAAGTTAAATGATTGGCTAGATTGGGGTGCAAGACCGTAAATTACTGGGGAGGGGGGGTTATCAGTGTTGGTATTTTCTTTAGTTGCTCTGTTGCTAAATATTTCTAGCCTTGTGTTGTACCAATAAAACACCTGCTTCTGAGAAACACAGCTATTTAGCATTCCTACTGCAAAGATTCCCCCTTTTTTTTTTTAAGCGGGCAGGAAGATTTTATGTATTATTAATTAATAAACTGAATTGATGAAAACAAATAGTTGTAAAAAATAAACTGTGTTAAATGCACCACTTTGCGTTCCTGAAATAACACAACATTTGTGCTGCCACAAACAGCATATAAGGCATCAGATAGATGTTTAAAAAGACAAAAGACGTTCAGAATGCGTGTCTCGTCTTTTAGTAGCTAGGGCCATATGCGAAGAAAGAATAGCAGTTAGTCAAGCCACAGAAGCATGACTGAATGCCGAAACAGTCAATTAAATTAGGTGCCCTCCCCCCTCCCCCAAAGCTGGAAAAAACAATGAAAAGAAAACTGATGTGGTAGCCCAGCATGTGAGGGAGAAGATTAGACATGGTGGAGCTCTGGAGGGACTGTCTTTTAATTGTGTGTGATGCCGTTCACCTTCAAAAAACATCACACCCATGTTAATGGCCACTGAGTTTCTGGATGAGCCAAGTAAAGGGATTGCCTCCTGTGAGTGGGGGAGGAATTACCATGGCATTGTACCATCAGACCAGCGTGCGGCGTCAAAGGGATGTCTGGCATTAACAGGGCTCTCTGCTGCATCATAGTGCCAAGCACAGCTTGTTACCGGAGCAACAAAGCCAAGAAAAATCAAGGGTGAAATAGGCTTTTTGGAATGTTTTCCTTTCTATTTCCACCCTTTATCCTCTGTCACACCAGACAAAGTGCTGGGAGTATATCAGTCCTTACTACAGTCTTTTGACGAATCCTGTGGTGAGAATGTCACACACTTAATCTGGGGGGGAGGGAGAGATACCTGCTTCCTTGTTACGGCCAAGTGTAGCCACTCCATGTGAAAGCAGTGCACTCTGAAGTCAATTGGCTTCTTGAGAGGGGGAGAGAGCATGCAAATGTTGTGGTTTCAGTTCCTAATCTGAACCTCCATCACTGAATACAGCAAGCCTTTTGTAAACAGCAGCAAATTACTGTATATAAGCCATAATCATTCAGTGGCACACTGTTGTTTTCTGTTTTACTGCTCTTAATTGGATGATATACTCACAATATTCCTTATTAACACAGTGAGCGAGGGACAGAGTAATGAGGTAGAAGTGTTTTATTTAGAAATCATATAAAATACTGTGACTGTCCCCCTTTGATACTGATTGAAGCTGACTGTCAATTAACTAATTAACATGAAGGAACAGGGATAACATTGCTTGCTATGCACTTTTTGTTAAAGCGACTGCCAATCAGTTGGGTTTGAATTCTGTTTCTTCGCCTGCACAAAGACACGGGGGTGAAAGGATGTAATACAAATCTGTAAAGGAAGGTTAAAATAGAAATGTTAAAATGTTAAAAATTCTTTCTCCGAAAGGAATATTCAGGAAACTGGGTCCAGCTCTGACTCATTTAATTTAAGCCTCTCACTTCCTATGATTTTTTGCAATCAAAATTACTCTCAAGATACTTTTACAATTTATTTCTTGCTTGTGTTTACTATAGTACTGACATAATTAAAGTCAAATCCTTATGCACATGAATAACTCTGTTGAAGCCAACGAGATAACATATATAAGGAAGGCAAGCAAGATTAAACTCGGAAATTTTAGGAAAAATACAGTGGCATTTTGCAATAGCCATCACTACTATAGTTAAAATTGCATTAGTGTTTCTATTATAAACCCCTTGCTTTAAGGGATTTATAACTCCAGAGGAAACACCTCATGGGTTGAGACTTGGCATATAGGTTTGCTGCTTGAGAGCTGTTTTAAAAAAACATGCATCATTTGCAGTTCTTACTCAAAACTCCTACTGATTTCATTAGAACCTTACAAATGTTTTTGTCTTTTAAACAGAAATGTCCTAGCTCATCAATTTATAATTTTGATTATCCTGTGAGTTCTAAAATATATCCAATGATGCTAGGGACTAACGGGCCACTAGGATGCCTTGAGGAGTGATTTAAAAAACAAAATCAAACAACCCCTTTATTTCATAGGGTGAAATCCTGGCCCTATTGAAGTCAATGGGAGTTTTCCCATTGACTTCAATGGGTCAAGGATTTCATCCATAGTTTCTACTCCCATATGCTTCAGGGAAGTTATTTTCCCCTGTATAGTTCTTCGTTTCAGAATACTGTTAAAAAACAAAGGAAATTAATGCACAAAAAATGTGACAACTGAAAAAAAGGATCTAAATTTTAAAGGACGATAGATATTTTGCTATAACCTAGGTGAAAAGAATTTGCATTTGTGAAGCATGTATTTATGCGTGAAGAGATGGAAAAAACACTGTTGCTTTTCCACCAACATGCAAATGACTCACAACAACAAATCCTAGATGTTGGCGGCTGGTAAATCAGTGACTTGTTTCTCTGGAAAAGATCGAAGGAGCCTATGGTAGGCTTGCAGTGGAATCGGCTCACAAACCTGGCAAAGGCTGTGGGAAATGGTTTACTTTTTTGTTTTTAAACTTACTGTGTTGACCTTGGGATGCATATTGTGAAAATGCTGCTGTTAATGTGGAACTTAGGTATTGTTTACGACTACAGCAGGCCTCTTAGTGTTGAGCCTAGTCATGTCTTACAATAGCTACAATGATGCATGTGGGCGGTCAACACTGAAAGAAAGTGTGCCCCTTCTCATCGATTCAGCCTGGGACACGCTAATTAATACTGTATTTAAAACTAACGATCATATCACTTATTTTGTTTTGGGAAAAAATATTGAATCATGCTTTTTTGTTTGCATAAGGTCTAATCCTGCACCCCTCAACTTAAAAGTGTTCTCAGTGATGCAATTCAAGGCTTTACCTTCCAAGTTTTACTTTCCCACCTGTATCTTTGTTCTCATTATTCTCAGAGACTGGAGTGAGTGTGGGTGTGGGGGGGTGTATTTTTTACACACACCCCCAAACACACACCCAGTCACAGAGAGCCAGACTGGGTAGATATAGATTTAAGCCAAAGTTCACAAGCTTGGCTGATCCCCCCACTACTTCATGCTGGGGCTGCTCAGCACCTCTGAGAATGAGGCCACTTATTTATGTGGCCACAATGTGGAGTTAGGAGTCTAGGGTTGTGTGTCTCACTGTGAAAAGTCTCAGCCTTAAACTGAAAACACAAAGCCTGTAAATGTTTTCTTTTATACTTGTTTTGGAAGTTACTTTCTTCATGTTAGCTCGGAGCCCGTCGTTGCCCGTGCGCCGAAACGGCGTGGAGGGCGGTCCCAGCGACCGGGGCAGACTGCACGGGCGGGCAGCTCTTTTTGCTGTCATCGTCTATCACCGTACACTAGAGCTGGTCAAAAAATGTCACGTTTCACAAAAATGTTGAAATTTTTTGGCTGTCTCAAAATTTCTAATTTTTCAACAAAAAATTAAAATAAAAAAACCCCTTTTTAGGTAGTTGCTATAAGTTATTTTCTTTCCTCCCCCACTTCCTCTCCCCCCTCCTTTTGCTCTCCCCCCCTTCCATTTTGCCTTGGGAAAAGGGAGAGAAAGAAAGGGGAGGGGTACACACAATAATTGTGTGGGGGGGGGTTGGGTCAAAAATATAAAATCAAAGAATTTAGAAAAGAAAATGTCTATGAAAATGTTTGTTTCAAAGATGACCAATTTTGATTAAAAAATAAAAAATAAAAGTTTTTTGCACAAAAAAATGCTGGCCTGCTCTACACTGCTGACACACAGTGACTCCTGCCGGGAAAGTTGTACAGGGATGGCCTAGGGCCCAGCCGCCCCTCACTCTCTTGCCCTCCCTAGCCTTTTGTATGACATGGGCAGAGGGCAGGCTGATGGGCAGCGCTGCTGTTGCTGGGGAGTAGACTGCAAATTGATACCTGGCTAGAGGTTTATTATTATTTGCTGACCTTCCATCATCTCCTGAGGCAGTTAGCGGGTGTCCGGTGCACTGAAGAGGCAGGGCTCTGTGCTGGCAGGCAGCCCCGCTGCTCAGGGCATCAGCACGCATGAGGAGAGCTCCGCCCCAGAAGCAAGGAGAGGGCCTAGGACACAACGACCATGCAGATAGATGCAAACAGTGTATTCATCTTCGAAAGCTCAGCTGCCAGTTTCCAGTGCAATTCCTTGTTATTACTCTTTGGCCTCCGGTGCCAACAAGAGGTTAACTGACTCAGCCAGAATTACAGGATGAGAGTCAGTCACTCAGCCAGGATTACAAACTAGGCAACTCCGGTCTTGCTCATTACTTTAACCATTAGCCCACATCATTCCTTTCAAAGCGGTGAAGTTCAAATTGAAGATTAACGCTTCATCTTTAACCCTGGCCATTGTAACTAGGTGCTGCATGGTTCTCAGATCAGAGCCTGAGCTCACATACTAATTTTCCAATAGCTATCGCAAGCTTCAAGGACATTCAGCATGTAATATGCTGGTGCTCATCAACGGGTATAAATAATTTAGACAATTACGTAGTTGCTACAAGCTAATTTAATAATATCAAGTGGTTGGTAAGAGAGCAATTTACTCACTGCGCCCTTGCTTGGAATTTTTACTGGACATTTCTCCTTTTAACACTCAGTAGTTCACCACTGGTTTATACTGCCATTGTGCATGCTCACTATCAAGTTCAGAGAGACCCTCACTGATCAATAATTCTTCACTTTGAGTGTACTCATTGGGCAGCAAGATTTTATTATGCTTCTTTGAGTTGCTCCCTGCACCCTTTCATGGATTTCAAATTGTATTACTCTGGTGTTCATATTTTTAGGGGGCTAGTGTTCCATAATTGGATGGGGAAGGGATATCTTTTAACCATCTGAAAGGCAATGAATATCAAATCATCTTGTATTAACTGATGTGCAATTCAGCGCTGCAGGTATTGATTGATCTGTTCCTTTCTTCCAGGAACATTTCACACCTGAATGCAAGTTCAAAGAATCAGTATTTGAAAACTACTATGTGACATATTCTTCAATGATCTACAGACAGCAACAGTCTGGCAGGGGTTGGTATCTGGGTCTTAACAAAGAAGGCGAAATTATGAAAGGAAACCATGTGAAGAAAAATAAACCCGCAGCACACTTTCTTCCAAAACCCTTAAAAGGTAATTTCTTCCGTTTTCCCAACTGCTATGACATGATGTTACATTATATCAGAAATATTTAATTGCAAAAAATACATTTGAAGTGTTGAACCATTTACATCATGGACACGTAACATCCTGCAGCATACCATTAATGTAACTGGAGCTGCTTTTTCAGATTTGACTACATCCCGTGATATATAATTTGCTTCGCGTATTCAAATACATGTTAACCCAGTTCCCAGTATGTCCATTACAGTCCATAAAGATTTCACCTTGATAGTACAACTGGCAACCAGCAAAAAGATGTATCATGTCATGCTTTGTTTTATGCTTCAGGCATGTTTATTAACTTGGTATAATATTCAGATGGTAACATTTTATCTCTACTACACAATTATTAAACATATGGTATCAGCACCCAAACATTAAAAACAATGCATGTGAGACACAGATGATGCCTTGTCTTAGACCCCAGGTTTATTTGAGTAACCTCTTAAGGCAAATGCCATTTTGAAATCAGAGATTATCTCCCAGATGCACAACCCTGGATGGATAGACAGGCCATTTCAGCCTACGTCTAGTCTAGCTTTACAGTTTACATATTTAGGGCCAGATTCTCAGCAGAATCCAGTGCACTTACAAAACCACTGCATTTGTGTATTCAATAGAAAAATTAAAGACTCATTTTTGTGGTCATCCACCTGGACCATGTGCACAAATGTTGGGTCAGATCCATTGAAGTCAATGGAGCTAGGCTGATTTATGCCCTGTGAAAATCTAGCCGACAGACTTTTGCAGAGAGAAAGTGGGTATGTGCGTATTTTAGCTATTGCCTCTAATATTTTACCCCTTAATATGAACCTTTCAAATTCTCTTTTCATGAGTGTTTGCATGTAGAAAAAGAGAAATCTCCTAATGATCTTATCCACGTAGTGAATACATTTCTTTCACTACTCCTATGTTAGTTATTGAATGAAAAGTTCTAATTAGCCCTTGAAATTGCATAGCCAAGAACAGAGGCAAAAGAAGTCGCATATAAGATGTGCTGATATGCTGCTATTTCTTTCTGATTTTCAGTGGCCATGTACAAAGAACCTTCTCTTCACGATCTCACAGAATTTTCAAGATCTGGAAGTGGGACCCCGACAAAAAGCAGAAGTGTTTCAGGAGTGTTAAATGGGGGGAAATCCATGAGTCAAAATGAATCAACGTAGCCAGGTTAAGGCAAGCCAAGTGCTCTGTAAATGGAACCTTACCTCTGGATGCCGTTGAATTCTTACTAGCAGTCTTTCATCCAAACCGTTCAATTGTTCAGGACAAGCCGCCGAACTTGCATAGGTCACTTGTTTATCAGCCATTAGATCTTCTGGTTGTCAAAGGATATATCCCAAATATGTAGAATATGCGTGTGCATATCACAAGGCACCTGGATAGCCAGCAAAACATAACTGTGGAATAAATCTCAGAGAAGAAATGTCCAGCTCTTTTTCCTCTCTCTCTTTCTCTCTCTAGTTTTCCACAAAGCATAGGAGAGAAAAAAACAAAAACATTTCTCAGCATTCACTGCTGATAAGAATTTGCTTTCCAACCAAGAAATAAAAAGACCACTTTTGCTCTTCAAAGGAAATTTTAACGCTTATATGTTTTATGGGGGCAAACAACAAAAATGTAAACTCTGTTGTTTTCTTGGCTTACTGTTTTATATCTAACGCTTGATAACAAAGGTATCCTTTAATTTGGATTTGTGCAACTTTTTGATTTCTCAACTCCAATGGGCCTTTAAAGCTGTGTCTTTAAAAAAAAAAACAATAAATTCAGGGCTGGAACTGAGCGTCGGTGTCTCAGGCTCAAGCAAACAGTGTTCTTGTGATTTTAAACACACTGAAATATAAATTTTTATAGATTTGTAGCATTCTGGTAAAGTTCTTGTGCTGACCCCAGTCTGTAGGAATTGAGTTGTTTTGTTAACCCGAGTCAGTGGAAAATAACGTAAACGGATAAAGTTATCCTCCAGTGTAGATTTATCTTAATTCCATTTTGTGTACCATGTTAAACTATTGTTGTGGCGTCTTTTCTAAAGACAGAAACTGTGGAATTAAGGTGACTTAATTTTTATAAGAAATGTCTTATTTGTAAAAGTCCTTCTTTCCCTGTAATGGGCACGTGATTCTTGTGTAGGAGGAAGCGTTAGGACAGGTTACCCCTAAACAACATATACTCAGACATGCTATTGGAAAAATTGTTTAAAAATTTAGTTAGGTTTCCATTTAGGTCATCATATCTGTTGCATGGGAGAAAGTTGGAATATTGGCATAGAGTTGCATGAGGTGTAAGATTTTGTGCATTAACCATCATTGGATTCTGTGCTCCAAACCTGACATAGTTCTGTACAAGCAGTTGTCTGCCTTGTACAAAAGAGTTGTTTATTATTTGTTGTATACACAATCATGCACTGAATAAACTATTTATATTAAGATGTACTTTTTTTAAAAAAAGCTTGCTGTTTTATTAGACAATGTACATTGCTGACTTTTACTTGGAGACACAGAACTGACAGTCAGATACATGCAAATTCTGAGTGTTACTAATATTATATATAACATTTTTTGGTTTGTAAACAGCTTTATGTGAAGCGGTTTACAACCCTGGAATACCATTCACAGTACAAATGAAAATCTGTCCTTCCATAGTGGAGCTCTTATTATAGGGTGACCAGATAGCCAGTGTTAGGGGGCTTATTCCTTCACCCACTTACTTCCCTGGTCCTTCTCGCATGAACAGAGAGCAACAATACCCGAAGTCCAAAGGTGCAAACAATTCGATGTTTATTGGGGTGAACTTCCAGCAAGCATGATTCCAGTTTCCTTCCTTAGTATCCTCCTTCCCAGCTCTGACACCACAGAGCCTTACACCTGTGTCTTTGTTCCCACTCCTGCCCTTAGCCAAACATGATTCCAATTTCCTTACCCACATTCCCTGTTCCCATCTCCCCCTTTAGCAAAACATGATTCCAATTTCCTTACCCACATTCCCTGTTCCCATTTTCCCCACACACACCCACCCCCTCACTTCCTGATTGACTGCAGACTATATAGTAAAACTTGAGTTCTGCTTTGCTATACCTTAACCAATCATTTTCCTGAAATTTAACTAACCAATCCTAACATATTGTAACATGATTATGTAACCAATTATATCCCACCACTTTAATTAGTTTACACCCAGCAAAATTAATTATACAGCAGACAGGAACAATCACAGAACCAGACAGAGATTATACAGACAAACAATAGCAAAGTGGGAACTATAATGACAAAACAATACAGAAGTGAGGATTTCACATCCCAGCTATTGATAAGTGAGTTCTTGCCAGACAGGATGCTATCAAACTAAGTTTCCTTTTACATCTTCTAGGCACTTCCCTTTCTCTGGAGGCGATAGGCACTATCAGGACAGGATTGTATTCCTAACAGCCCAATAGCACCTTCTTTCAATGTGACTAGTTTGGAATGTGAGGATCTGACCATTCGCTTCCCAGCTTATGGCTGCCTCTGCTGCTTAGCCAAAGGGCCTTAGCCTAAGCACAAGGCCTCAAACTGTCACAGTAAGAGAAGGCCCTTACACCGGCAGACAGTGATTTTGATTCTTTCTTTTGTACCTCTATAACTAGCCAAGTGATAAGAATACACCTAAATTCTTAGAGTATAGGCCTTTACAGACAGACCTGAATATCTCTATATCCGTGAAAAATCGGGACAGAGGTGGGGGGTAATAGGAGCCTATATAAGAAAAAGCCCCAAATATCGGGACTGTCCCTATAAAATCGGGACATCTGGTCACCCTACCTTCTTATATACCCAGCTGAGACTGCAAACAGCATGCTAATTACTTAACAAGTCTAATTTTCTCTAGAAGAACTTTTGAAGCCCTATGAAAATTTGGGTCATGGGGAAAATATAACTGGCCGAGACTTTAGATCTCAAAGCTACTCAAGTTGTCCCTTAATGGGGTGGTATTTTCATCATGTCCCTTTGATTTCTGTATCAAATTTATTCAGTTTACAAGCAAAAGGTATGTGGGGTTAAGTTCCAGTCCCACACATTCACCTTTGGCTTGCCTGCAGTCTGTCCCTCTCAACATAACCAGGGTTTGGCAGGCCAAATGGTGTTGTCCCCAGCACCTGTGCAAACCCCATGGGCACTGTGGATACTAGACTTTTTTTCCCTAAAATGTCCCATCATTTTTACTACTGGCGTCACCAACAGTGGATACATTAATGTAGACCAGCCATCAGCATTTGAGTTACCGTGAGCATTTAAGCTACTGTGAGTATTTAAGCAACAATGGAAAGAGAAAGTTAAGATTTTGATTAGATTTGGGTGAAAAGGCAAAATCTGGAGGTAGAGAGAAAGAGAACAGAGAAGAAAGGGAGACTCTTACAGTTATCCATAAACTTTAGCTAGAAATTAGAGTAGCATACTAAGTTATCTGGTCTATCCTCTCCAGTAAAGATTTGTTCCCTACTAAGTAGTTTGGCTTATCCCAGCCAAGCCTCCAAACTGTTTGAGATGTGCTCTTCACTCATTCAGATATGTCTAGACGGAGTCCCTATGAGAACCATCCACTTTTGGATACATAAGGATCTCACTTACAGTAGGAGCTTCTGCAGAATGCTCTTCTATCAGTCATTATATCCTGTAGCACCAGCTGTGTGGTAAACACCAAGGACCAGATTTTCAAAGGTATTCAGGTGCTTAATGGGAGTCAGACACTCAACCTGCTTACACACTTCAGCAATAGACTCCTAGTAGGATTTTCAAGAGGGCCTTCCCTTCACCCTCTCCCCTGGTTCTTGTCACGCAGACTGAAAGCAGAAGACCAGAAGTCCGAAGTTCAGACTATGCAATGTTTATTGGGGTTAGTTCCAAGCAAGCATATCCATAGTGCTACTTGCTGGCAGAGTCTGTTTCCCAGTGTTCCATTCCCAGCTCGACACTGCAGAGCCTGTTCTCCATTCCCACCTCCTCCTTTTTAGAAGGTCCCAAAATACCTGCAATGCATGCCTCTGTCCCACCCCTTACAACTTATGGTCATGTTTTAGGGTTTTGGAGGGTCTTCATCCCATCCCTTTTGTACCCCATGGGAGGGGTAAGGAGTGCGGTTGTGCTGTGGCCAAGGAAAGTCTTTTCTTTGGCTTTTAGTGTTTCTTATGCCTGCCCATCTCCACTTGCCCCTCCTAACTGCTTGCTTGACCTTGGCTTGAGAGAGGAGCAAGGCAGCCTTCTAGTGTGTGCTCATATATTACCTTTCCACCAAACCCTGTTACACTTTAGCTCTATCTGTTCGCTCTGCTCTTTGTATTAAAAGCCCCATCTGGCTGTGGGAAATGCAACAGACAGTGTCTTTGTTCTTCACACATATTAGTATAAGATATAAGCATATCAAAAGTCAAACCCAAAATTCCGTCTCAGGCTAACAAACAGGATTATATGCTAACATCTATCTGCAGCTTTCAGGGCCTCAAAACCCTTGAAAAGCTAGCCTGAAACATTTAACAGTGAACTGGCCCTTTATGGAAGGAAGAACGGTCCTTGTTCCAAAGAGTTTACAAGCTAAGGTCCCAATCTAACAAGCCCCAGGACAGCACACCCACAGGGTGTGCTGGGTACATCCTTGAGCTCAAGCTGTGTTGCCCCAAATATATGTTCCTTGACAGAGCCACACACAGCTGGCTCTTAAAAGCACAACCTAGCACTACATACGACAAAGCTATGTTGACAATACCTAACGTCCTACAGAAATAATATATGCAAAAACTGTGACAAAAATGTAACTGGTGCACATGCTTAGAAACCATAGGAAACACCTTTTCTGTGTATATTTTTAAAACATTTTTTGCTAGGTATAGAAAAAGCTAAACTAAAGAGCATTAACAACCTGCATCAAGATAAGCAATACATCATGTAGTAACAGCTAAGCACATAGCCAGCTAAATTATATTCCTTAGTGTTAATATAGCTCCATAGCATCACCTTGAATTTAAAAAGTTAACCAAAATGAAGCTAAACGACTCCACCAATTCAGTGGTCTAGCATCAGGGAAATTCTCTTTCTATGTATAATTATTCAACAGACTCACCCCCTGAAAATGGCTATTCACACTCCAGTTTCTGGCATATGTAAAACTTTTCTAGCACTAAAAGTGTCCTATGCCATCAATCAGAATTTTCAGAAGGGCTCGGCCCCCCGCTTCCCCCCCGAAATAAGACCAGATTTTCAAAAGTGCTCGGCTCCTCATGTAGGGACCCAAATGAGGGGCTAGAGTTTCATAACACTCTTTTGAAAATCTGGCCCTAAATATTACAGTGGGAGCTGTGCACTTGAAAAATCTGGCACTGGGCTCATCTGAGCAAACCAGCCTTCAGGGTGAGAGTTTTAGAGCTGCCTCTGTGACTTGGGAACACACGGCCCACGGAAAGTCAGTAACATCCATCACAATGTTGTTTTCCTCTCTGAACAGCTGACACTGCAGATCTGCCTACTACGAAAAAGCGTGAGCTTGGATTATTTTCAGCTCATAAACCTTCTTAATTGGTAACAATGACAAAAAGCCATAAGAAGCTGTCTAGGCAGCTTTTGCTATGTCACTGTTCTAAATGGCAGGCCTGAGATTTTTTCTGGTATCAGGTCGGGCCAAGATGGGAGAATGACACATTATTTTTCCCCAATGCTCCTTTTTGCAGGTGCAGAAGGAGTCAGCATTTGTGTAGTGTTAAATTTACCAGTAGTTTTTGTCTTCCTTTATGACCCCTACAAACCCCAGCTGTCCCCTCACAGAGGGGTGACTAACATAAATGGTAACGAGTCTACGCCATGAGCTAAAGGCGTTAACTCCACTGCCTGACAGCAGAACTAGGCGCTTATCCCCTGTGGCTGGCATTTTTTTCAAAGCAGCCTAGGCCAGTTAGATACCTGACTCCAATTACAGATGAACAGGAGTGGCGCGCCTAGCTCCTTTAGGCTTGATTGAAAAATCCCACCCTATGTGGATTAACCCTCACAGGGGAGGACACAGGACAATTAACCAGTATGTTACACACACACCCCAGAAATGGGACTAACATGACACGTGCTAATCTTTCCCCTCCTCCCACCCCGGCCCACTCAGGCACTTTGCTTGTTGTTTCAGCTCACCTCCCAATCTTTCATCTGGTTGTCTTCTACTTAGGGTATAGCTACACGTGCAGATGTAGAGTGCTTTGAGTTAAACCAGCCTTCCGAGAGCACAGTAGGGAAAGCACTGCAGTCTGTCCACACTGACAGCTGCAAGCGTACTGGCATGGCCACATTTGCGGCTCTGGCCCTCTGAGCCCTCTCTAAATACTGATGATGCAGGTGGCGTTTTCAATGGAATGCAGTGGGAATGGGGCACTTTTTAGCTCTCCATGAAAGCCACAGCCATAAAATTTGCCCATGTGAAAGGTTTCACCCAAACAATTCCTTAGATCCATCTTTTTACCTGGGGGTGGGAGTGTGTGGTTTCAAAAGCAGCTGTAATTTAGGAGCCTAAAGTCTATTTTCGCAAGTGACTTAGGCACTAAAGCCCATTGACTTGCAGTGAGATGTTGGCTACTAAGTCACCTGGGCGCATTTCAAACTATTAGCCTAGATCAGTGGTTCTCAACCTATTTACCACTGTGGGCTACATATGCAGCTCTCGCTGTGTTACGGTGTCCACAGCCAAACCCTATATATACTATCCGTATGGCCCTGAGACTGTTACATGGGCCGCAGCTATGTGCTGATTGGCCCGAGACCCACTGCCCTAGATGCTTTTACGTAACATTATAGTTATTGTCCCACAGTCATCTAAGAGCTGCTTCTTTATTTTACAGAACATCCTTAACAAATGTACTTTGGGGCCGAATTTCAAAAATGACTAGCCCCAGGGGCCTCTGGACTGGATGCTTACAGCTCAGACACGCACCGCCTCTGCAGTGTGATGTCAGGGTTTACTTCTGGTTGGAGGGGTTCAACTAAGCTGACCTGGGGAAGGACGTCACTCCAGCAGGGTAAAGTTATTCAGCAAACACTGAGCGGATGACTTGCTGCCACCAAGGCCTTGTCTACACTAGCCTGATAATCCCCAGGATTCAGCAACGACCAACACTAGTGCAGCTGCGCTTGTACTAAGCTGTGGCTGTACTCAGCGATCAGGTGTTCGTTTCCAAAGCCTGCCCTGAGCAGAGTTTCCTGGCATGGTGGTTAACATCCCCACCCCGGAGCCATCTCTGTACTAGGGGCTCAGCTCTGGTGCAGATGCAGGACCACGAGCAGTGTCAGTTTTTCTAGGGCAGACACCATCACTTCAGTTTCCCTTCCTGCTGCTCATAGCGGACTGTGCTAGCGTAAACCCGCTCTGCGCTTTCACACTGGGCTAACACTAGAGCGGCTTAAAATTTAATCACAAAATCTTGCATCTGAATAAAAAGAGGGTGGGGGAGCGGACATCGCAAATAAAGTTGAGATTATTGTTTTAATACTGTTTCTCAACCAGCTCGTTAGCACTTTCTGACCACGGACTGTATTTAAAACCAGTTCGATGGAGCCTTGGCTACATTAGGGAAATTCTGCCCCATGGCTCAGGTGCATTCAGCGGCTAGTGACATCAGGTGCCCTGATGGTGCTGGGTCATAGGCTGCTGCTGGTCTCTTGCAGCACACTATCATCCGGGCCTGCTCAGAGCATCTCTGATGGTCAAACAGAGGTTTCAATAGCCTAAGCAGCTCTCCTGAAACTCCAGTTCCGGAACCCCCACTTATTTAGGCCAGTCTGCTAAGCACAGAAGCGTGAGATGGCTGGCAAGGGAGCCACGTGCCAGCCCACAAGCCATTTTCATGTTTTCTGATTTAGCGCTGTCTGTTGGCCTCCCAACACCCTCCTCTGCATTACTCCTTCATTCGCTACCATGCAGGGTTTTGTCCTCCGTGTCCCTTGAGACACGCCCTCTCCAATAGCCGTTTCCCTACGCCACTTCCACCCACAAACTCAACCGTACACATGCGGATGAGCAGCAACATGGCAGAAGGAGGCTGTGCGGCATTCCCTAGAGTCTGGAAAGGAATTTGTGAATGACCAAGGCCACTGCTGACGTGCTTTATAAAACAGGGAGTGCGCCCTCGTTTCAGGCACTCCAGGAGACCTCACTCTAGGTACAAAGTTTTTCATTCCTTTCTTTTTAGAAAACCTTTTTCTCTCTACCCTTCCGCACAGAGGCGGCGGAGAGCCAGTTTTCCCAGCTATGGGCAAGGCAAACGTCCTCACTTATTTGTGCTTCCTCCTCACGCCAGTGTGGTTGACAACACACCTTGCTTGCCTGTCTTGTGGTCAAGTAGGGCTCCTCACTCTCCTCCTCCCATCATCTACAATCACTGGCACCTGACACATAGAGACAAGTCCTTGCACTGGGGAATTTACAGTCTCTAATATACAGGCACAGAATGGCCGTGTGTTAGCCTCAGAGACAACAGTGGAATGGTAAGTTTTGGTGCAGGCTACATAGGCAATGAGGAGTAAAGGCAGTTTGTATACACTGGGAAGAGGAGAGGGAGGAGCCCTTCCTGACCACAGACAGGCAGGCAAGGAAGGTTGTCAACCACACTGGTACAAGGAGGAAGCACAAGGATTCAGGAGAGAGACTATGAATCTGGGTTTGGCCTTGTCTAGCCTGTCTAGGCCTTATTTTCCTGTCAATAAAATGGCTATTCTGCTAATTCCCAAACTCATAAGAGGTGTGTGAGGGTAAAGTCATGAATGGTTGTGAGGACCATGGTGCTGAGCGCCATAGATCTGTGAATAAATACAGATGGACTCTACCTGATGCTCAGCTAGCTAGAGGGGTAAATATTAGAGCCTGGAGGAAACTTTTGACTTTCCATCAAAAAACGGAAAACTTGTTTTTGATGAAACAGAATTTTTTGCAGCAAGGCAATTGAGGCCAAAACCCAATCAGCCATCCACAAACCATTCTGATGGGAAATTTATTGACCAGCCCTCGTAAATGTCAGTTGTGGCCGCAGATCTGTGGCGGAAAAATGGCAGGCCCCTTGTAAAGCTCATGCTTTTGTGCCTTATTCTCAGATTGTAGCACTGTGGTAAGAATCTCCTTTAAGCCACCACACCCAGCTTGCTAGGTATGTGGATATTTGCAGGAGCTTGCATACTAGGGCACAATGACAGCAATTTCCTTGACAAAAATTGGCACGACTGCCACTGAAGAAACTCCTTCATTTACTGCTGACTGGATTTACAGGCCTACCAGGCTGGCAAGGTGAAACTCAGCAATGAATCAATTTCTAACAGTGGCAGAAAGGCCTTGTCTACACTAGATAAGATTTACTGGTCTAGCTCTTCTGGCAAACACGCCTAGCATAAATGCAGCTTATACTAGCAGAAAAGAGTGCTTTGTCAATACACTTTATACCAATTCCTCACATGAAATAAGCTATGCTGGCAAAAGGACTTTTGCCCCCCATCATAATGTGTCTACACTCAGGCTTTTGGTGGTATAAAAATAATGGGGGGGGGGGGGGAAATCCCACCTCTACGTGACATACTGGCAAAAATTTCTAGTGTAGAACAGGTCAGGTATAACGACAGATCTTTGTATTTAGAAACTGGCTGGCAGAACAGAACAGAAAAGATACAAACGCTGAGAACTCTGATGCTATTATTTCTATTAGTTCTGCAGCAAACATTATGCCATAGTCAGAAACTCAAATGGACAGCATAGTATATGAAGCTAGATATTAAATGGATGCTAAAATAACATTCATAGGCATTCTAATAACCCCTCAACCAACAAAAGAATAAGAAGCATATAAGCCTGCTGACAACTTTTGTAAATCAGATTAAAACCACGTGTTGTGGATTGAAACACAAATCAGCTAAATGTCATTGTATAACACAGGCAAAGATTTCTGTAGTAATATGATGTGGGTGGGTTTTATGCTCAAGGTTCAACTGGTCTGTGACATTTGGTTTGATGTCCAGCTTCGGTATGCTTGCAGAGTCAGAAACAGGGTTTATAGCAATATCAGTGGCTGCATTCACACAACAAACTAAACCATGTCTGCCTTTACAGACAAGGAAGTGGAACAAAGAACTCCCCCCTCCCCCCTCCCTTGAGCAGAAACAAGATCTGCTTCTTCAGAGGAACAGCTTTAAAAGTGTCGACCCCATTTCTTCAGTGCCTCTGCTTAAAGCCTTTGGGTGGCTCCTCATACAGCTGATTTCTCTGCAGCAAACTCCATTTCACACACCTGTTGCAATAGAACATGCTTGGAAACGTAAATTGATGGATGGCAAAAAAATAACTAATTTAGCTCCAAAATATACGAGTTGCATCACTGGAACTGCAACTGTTCCAGCATGAACAGGTGGAAGGCTGGGAATGAGAGAAACCACGTCCTTGACAAAGCCCAACAAGAAGAACTGCAGCAGAAGCTACTGGATAGCAACCAAACCTCAACAGGAGGATAGGTCTCCAACGCCTTCATTAGGACTAGCAGTGGAAGCAGCAACACAAGCATTTCATCCAAAGTTTTGCTCTTATACCCAGATCTTCCATTCACTGGACCGATTTTCACTTTCTTAATCCACAGCAGCATAAGGAACATTTTCCTGCTGTCCCTCCCTGTGATTTCCTCCAACCTATGAAGAGCACCCCACTCTTTCTTTTCATTGCCCCTCTCCCATGTACTTCCACTGCACTCATATTAGCTCGGTTCATCACTCACATTTACTCAGCAGAAGGCTGATCTTTTAATCCTTCACAAGGCATTTCACTTACCTAGCTAATTACATCATTGAAAGCATGCCTGGCAGCCCCGTCTTTGCCCTTCCTCTAAGTCTGTGCAGTGTCGGGCAGCTGCTAGCAAGACGGAAAGTCAGCAAGTCCCCCGTGACAAAGGGCTTTGCCTCTGTGTCTCACTCAGCAGGTGAAAAACAGACGCACTGTGCATTGCCCCCCTCTGCCCGAACTCCTTGGAAGCCTTCAGAAAGACTGAAAATAATTATCTGCCAACTTGAGATGCAATAGGTCAGTCATGAACCTGGGAGAAACTTTGCTAGGTGCACCGCTATTATGAAACACAATTACTACCTTCTTGATCCATCTGCTGGAGCTGTTTTCGCAAAGGCCTGCATTACAAGTCACACATCATCACTTTAGCCCCGTTCAGAAGGAAGCCATTACTCTTTCTTGCAATGCACAGATCTTTTTTCGCGTTATGGTTGGCAGCCACCACTCCAAATCACTCCACCATCTTTGTCCATCCATCCATCCATTGTATATATGTATCCATCTTTCATAAACTGCTCTGTGGTTATTCTTGGATGACCTCCACATATCTCCTGCCCTAGCAGCTCAGCTATCTTTAGCTCTTCTGCAGGGTAAGTCAAATTCACCTTCAGTGAAACTCTGCTCAACTCAATCACACGACACAAAGAATGACTTTGGCTTACTCTACGGCTTTGTCTACCATTCACATGTTCCTTACCGCTCGCTTCCAGTTCTCTAGTATGCTCTTATGCTCAGGTGGCACAAAGAGGTCATAATCTGCCCAGAAATTCACAGCAGAGAATGTCTCTGTGGTAGCAGAACTCTCTCTGGGGTGAAATTATGCCAGATCTGTGTCCACACCTGTGTCAGAGATGGGTCTGCAGAGCTCAGCACCACAAATCATCCGCTGCAGCTGGATCCAAACCCAGTGGCTCTGGGTGCCGTAACTGGCTCCCTGACACCATCTTCTCTCTCCTGTGCTGAGCAGAGCTCTGGTAGAGGCCAGACTATCTGTAAATGACAACGGTTCCCTATCTCAAACTATATATTTTCCCTAGCACACATTCCCTCTTTCCTGAGCTTTGTTATTGCTAACTTACAGGCATTTAAGAAATCTCTGAATGCAAATAGTTCTATTTTGTCATTTCTGGGCTTTATTTAATAAATACCATGGTTGCACCTTAGTGAGTCGTAGCAGCATTCTGGCTTTTTAAAATATTAGAGAGCAAAGTGCAAGGCCAAAATAACACCAGCTGTTGGGTTAGAACCTCAGCTGGTGTGAATCAGTGTAGTTCCAGTGACATCCCAGAAGCTGTGATGATCTACAGCAGCTCAGGAACTGGCAACCACTCTTCAAATGGTACATGAGCTCCTCACATGGTGCAAATACTGTAAGACCAACTTTTTGGCCAATGTTTGCTGCCACAAATGGTTCCCAAAAGCAGCAGGGGACAGGGATGGAGAAGAAGGGAAAAACTGCTTGTTCAGTTGTTTCTGAAGAGCTGGAACGTACAGCCCTATTGTATAATCTCCAAGGCATTTCACAAACATTGTGCTTTTTCACCTCTTTTGGGGAAATTGCCTCCGAACTTAAAAAAAAAAATCTATAACCCATATCATGTCATTTTTTTCTAATGATAGGTAAATCTCAGACGATTCTGAAGTTGTATTTGGCCCTAATAAATATCCTTAAACTTGGGTGTTTGTTCAGAACTTATTCAAACCTCTTGGGTCTTCACAGTTAGGCTGGAAATTTCACAAGAAAATGGCCCCTCTAAAATATCTAGTACTTCCTGCACTGACTTTGGCAGGAAATGTCACAAGAACACTAATATTTCAGTCCTTCTAGCCCCAGATGGAACCCAGAAATATAGTGTCCCATAAAACACAGGACTTCATTCTCCTCTCGTTAACTCAACTGAAATTCCATTTACTTCAGATGAGCCGCCCAGCGGCCCCCCCCCCCCCCGATTGTCCCCTGGAGGAGAAGTAAGTTCTAGTTTGGCTTGGCTTTTAGGTGAGAATTTTAGGGGCGAAGGGGTCAAGCGATGGATGAGTTATTTTCAATTCACTTATCCCTCATGGTTTTTTGGTTTTCTAAACTTGCGGGATCTGAGCCAAAGTTCAAAATGAGGAATCGCCTTATTTTTTAACAAAAGTGCAACAGGCAGACATAATGTAGAAAGATGATTCAACATTACAAAACCATTTCGCGCTTAATATAATTCTGTTATCAGCTAATCTCTCTGACCACAGCCCACCCACACACCAAGAGATAGAGTTGCCAATACCAAGATTTTCATTCCAATCTGTTTGGTATTTCACAAGGAACAATGACAATGGGAACCACTGACCACTCACAGGGCCAGGTGCAGATCTGGAGGCTGAATGCTAAGGTGGCTCAACATAACCCCTCTCCCTCCCCGAGCCTGAGTTTGCTTTGTTAGGGACACTGCCCCTTGTTTTGTATTACAGTTGGTAAATTACACCAGGCTCCAAATAGCCGCAAAGGGCCAATACGCACCCAAGGATTGTCATGGCACAGGGGCGCCATGACTCATTTCTTGTGTCATACTCCCTTTTACTTGCTATGCTGGCATGAGGATTAGTGAGTGGGGCAAAGGCTCCTGTGCTGGTGCTATGCTACCAGAGGATTACTCGGGGGATCTTCATTTGAGGCCAGATTGCACCTGTGGTAAAGTGCATAATAGCCACACTGCACCAGAGAAGCTGGCCCATAATGTTTGCCCACTCCCAGCATAGTGCCTCCTAGCAATGACAGGACTAGAAGGCGATAGACGTCTTGAAAAATACTACTGATTTCCTGATTAGCTCTGTTAAGAAGCCATTACAGTCTAGCAGGACTTTTTTCAGCAGCAGATGATAGCAGTCGTTAGGAGCACTAAACCACTACTGCTCGTCTTTTGCTGCTCTCACCAAGAACTTTTATAGGAATATAGAAAAAATTTTCACACTAACCAAAGAAACCATAATAATAAATTCCTTCACCTCTCACATAGCTGGGACAGAGTTTATAGAGTTACACTCAAAACCCTCACTGATCAGCTAGATTTTTAGCTACCATATGAAGAAGATTGCCTTCTTATCCAAACACATAGCCTCCAACAGTCTTATTATTCATGTATGTTTGGCCTCGGTCACCACAATTCATGTATCAGGAACCTGATTCTGCCATGTACTAAGAGCTCTCAGGTCCCACTGAAGTCAATGGAAGCTAAGGACACGTAGGGTCTGATCCAAAGCCTACTGAAGTCAACGACCGTCTTTCCATCGACTTCAAGAAGCATTGGATTAAGCCATTAGCATTTTGTCAGATCAGGCTCTGAATTAATATCAATTTCTTGAATGTATAAGATAATTACACACTATAACGCATTCTGTTATGAGCAAACATGAGATGACGTGTTAGATTTCTGCGGTGCGATACCAACAAAACTGCAGATATATTACTACTTATTGTCAATTACTGTTTATTTATTTGCATTCGTGTTCAGGATTTTTTGGCAGATATATCTTAGTTCTTTTTTTTCACCTGAAAATCTTACAAGACTGAAAATCTCGACCTCAACTTTCTGGAAAACCCAACCAGAAGTCTCTAAGGGGAAACATGTATTTATTTGCGCTGGGATCATTTTACTGGTGAGGTTTGAAGTTTCCCAGAAATGAGTACACCCTAAATTCTTTGTTTAGCTAATTGGGGATGGACCCTGTACAACAGGCACATGAATTTTTTCCATGCTCTGTGCAGCACTACAGCAAGCTACTCAGGATTGTGCTAAAGGCAGCGTTGCCGGTGCTTGCCATTTGATCGCTAGCCTTGCTGTAGGTGAGGTTTTTCATAGAGTCCTGTGACTGCACAAGAATCTCAGCTTTGTTTAAAAAAAAAAAAACCCACCCTATGTGTCTGGCCCTCATGCTTGCAAAGTATAGCTTGCAACCATGAATGCTAAAGCCTTAAAAACCAGAAAGCAAACAAAACAAGACCCCAAACTGTATTATTTTGAAGGTACCAGGATCTTTGGTGACCCGCCTTATGCTTTTTTGAACACATGGCGTTAGCAACACTGATTATGGCTACACTTCAATCAGGCAGCATGGACTAGCTACCTGGATACAATCCTACGCAGGACTCAAGGGACATGCTCAAGCAGCTAGCCCGAGCCGCTGTCCGTGCAGCCGCAGCTACACGGCTGTTTTTAGCAAGTTAATTCAATCAAAACTAAGTATGCCTATTTGTAGCTGTCCCAATTACAATATAGTGTGTGTCTTGCATCCCTCGGACTACATCTGGGGACAGATCTTCAGCTGGCGTCAACTGTCATCACTCCATTGAAGACAAAGGAGGGATGACCATTTGACACCAGCTAAGGCTCTGGCCCCTAGGGGTAAAGCAGCCAAGCAAAGCGGATATGGGGAACATATGCACAGAGAACTGAGATCATGTAGACACCCTCCCTGGTAGCTTACCTCTCAGGCTATTGTAGGGGCTTCTGTTCAGCTGCCATCCGAGGAGACGGCGCATATAAAGCACCCTGCAGGCCACCTGTATTTCTGTACTAGATGACGAATGAGTTACTATAGAGTGAACTGCTGCTCTGGAATAAATAGTTCAATATATTTCATACCCATAAGGCTACCTTTTTACTAGCATCTTAAAGAACGCTAACCCCCTAAGTGAGTTATACGTAGCGTGATATTATGGGGAGCAAATGGGCACCAAAGGAAAAAGCTAAAATTCAATGCTGGATGAAAAAGAAGAGATTTTCCCCCCCAGAAATGGAGTAAAGAGAAGCAACAAAGAGTTTTCAAAAATATCCAAAGCACTGAGTTATGATACTACTGTGCTTGTGGAAACAATCTCATGTTAGCCCTTTATTGACTCTTATGTTATTTTATTACTGCTACTCACAATGGTACCTCTGCTAACTCTGTATTTATTATTATATTTCTCTCTCCCAAGTCAGAACGCTGCTAAAGAATCCCGCCCGACTGTTCCTATCTACCAGGGGCCAATGTCAGGCCCTAACGTCACAGCCCAGCAAAGGAATGGTATTATAGCTTCGCCAAGGCTTTACCTTCCAATTTCAAAGCCATCACTAAATTACTCTTGTTTTTCTGGGCTTAAGTCAGACCCTGAACTATGATGTTAACAGAAAAGGAGTACTTGTGGCACCTTAGAGACTAACCAATTTATTTGAGCATGAGCTTTCGTGAGCTACAGCTCACGAAAGCTTATGCTCAAATAAATTGGTTACGAAAGCTTATGCTCAAATAAATTGGTTAGTCTCTAAGGTGCCACAAGTACTCCTTTTCTTTTTGCGAATACAGACTAACACGGATGTTACTCTGAAACCTATGATGTTAACAAAATTCTTTGGTAGCTGAATGACTAAAAGTGGTTCAAAATGACAAGTGTAGGTGAGAACAATTATTATAATAACTAGGGGTTCTTGCCAGGTAATAAATTCAAATAAGCTGTTTAAAATACATGCGGAGTAAAGGCTGTGTTTTATGAAAGTGTGAATGACACGCTTGCCAGCAGAAACAAAGATTGTGTCGCATTTTGCTGACAAAGATGACTCATTCTTTTTCTTATTTCCTGACTAGTCAAGACCAATCAATACCTCATCCTCAGCACAGGCCTGAAGGCCAGTCTAAACCATCATTCAATGGGGCCCCTCCTCAAAAAGCACCTTACGTGCAAAGAAATGGACCATTATGTTATATGTTCACAGAAAGGCTGCTCTGTGTGATGTTCAATGATCAGTCAGGCCCAGATCCTCAAAGGTATTTAAGTGCCTAACTCCCTTTGAAATTATTGGGAAAGTCACATAGGCCCAGATCCACAAAGACAGTGGTTCTCAAACGAGGACCGCCGCTTGTTCAGGGAAAGCCCCTGGCAGGCCAGGCCGGTTTGTTGACTTGCCGCGTCCACAGGTGCTGCAGTTCGCCGCTCCAGGCCAATGGGGGCTGCGGGAAGGGCAGCCAGCACATCCCTTGGCCCGTGCCGCGGAATGAGAAATAGAAAGGAAAATGGCCAAGCAAGTCCCTTTCAGGCATCTCCATAAGGAGGGAGTAATGGGCATCTCCGTAGAATGGGCTATGTTAATTACAATACCACCCGTTAATCAAAGTTTTTCACCTGTCTGCACCTCAACTGTTTGAGGGTAATTAACACGGGCAGCGTGTCACATAGGCTGGGGAGGCTGTGCCTGACCCTCCCTGAAGCCCTGCTTGCCCCCAGCCCAGGCAGGCTGCTCCTCTTCAGGGAAGCAGCATGCTGGAGCTAGGACTAGGGTGCTGGGGCCCCTGGCTCAGGGAATGGGGGGCTGGAGGCGCTGGGGCTGCCTGCCCTGTACTTGGGGGGGGGGGAAGCACACCCACCCAGTGCTGGGGGCCACATGCCGCCCACCTGCACACCCTGAGCTAGGGAGCCGGGGGGAGGGGGGTTGAACGCCAGCCACCCATGAGCAGGGGCTGGGGGGGGGGACTGGCAGCCACGAGGAGGGGAGGCTCCAGCAGGGAAGGGAAGCGGGTCCTCAGGGGGGAGGGGGAGCTGGCTGTGGGCTAGCCTCCCCCAGACGGTGGTTCACCCACCACCCATGGTAATTAACTATTTACCAAGGGTCATGGTGGACTCTCCATCACTGGCAAGTTTTAAAACATGATTGGAGGTTTTTTCCTAAAAGCTCTGTTCTAGGAATCATTTTGGGGAAATTCTGTGGCCTCTGCTATACAGGAGGTCAGCCCAGATGATCACTTTGGTCACTTCATGCCTTGGAGGCTGTGTAAAAACCATGCAGCCTCACACTTATATGTGACGGGGCACTAGATGGGGAGGGTTCAAAGTTACTACAGAGAAATCTTCCTGCAGTGTCTGGCTGGTGGGGCTCACCTGCGTGCTTAGAAATTCCCCCCCGGGTCAGATTGGCAGAGACCCTGCAGGGGATTTTGCCTTCCTCTGCAGCATGAGGCATGGATCACTTGCAGGTTTAAACTAGACTAAATCATGGCCCCAGACCTCTACGTGACAGACGCTGGGACTGGATGACAGGATGGATCATTTGAAACTGCCCTGTTCTGTTCATTTCTTCTGACACAGTGGTTCTCATCCAGGGGTATGTGTACCTCGGGGGCGGGGGACATCAAATCAGTGTTTTTCAAGCTGGAGGGTCACAACCCCCAGGGGGATCACAGGTCAGGGTTGGGGGAGTTGCAAGTGTAGGACTGGCACTAGGGAGTGGTAAGCAGGGCAACTGCCTGGGACCCCACTGTGGGACCTGTGCAGCTAAGTTACATGCTTCAGCCCCAGGCTACGGGGCTTGGGCTTCAGACTCTGGAAAGGGGTAGAGTAGTTGGGAAAGGTTGAGAACCACTGCTCTGATCCATCTGGCACTGGCCATTGTCAGACACAGGATACTGGGCTAGACAAACCATTGGTCTGGCCCAGCATGGCCGTTCTTAAGTTACACTGGCATAAAACTGGGGTTATTGTTACTACTGTTATTTGTATTACGATAGCACCTGGGAATCCAGTCAAAGATCAAGGCCCCATTGGGCAGCAAACAAGACAATCCCTGCTCCAGAGAACTTGGTGGCAGCCAGAATGAGGCAGATTGGTCACACCAGATAAAAAGGGTGAGGGAGGATGAGGTACCACACCCTGCCACCTCTTGAGAACCTCTGATGTAGAAGATGCGTAAGAAGATGTTTTGTGTGTCTTGGAAGTGTGGTCCAGTAGATTGAGTGCTGTGCTCGTATTCAGAAGACCTGGGTTCCAGTCTTGGCTCTACTACTGGCTTGCTGGGTGACCTTCAGCATTTCGATGTGCCTCGGTTTCCCCATCTATAAAATGGGGATGATAATAATACTGACCTGCTTTGTAAACTCTGAGATCTACTGCTGACAAGAGCTGTATAAGAACTAAAGTATTGTTGTGGGCAATTCTGTCATATGTGGGTGTGTGCATAACACACAGGTCAGCGCATATTCTGGGGTCACTGAGACATAGTGAGGAACAAGCAGCAGAGCAGGGGCTAAAAGAATCAGTACATCTATCTTTGTTCCACCTCAGATTTGAAAAACATTTCCCAAGGGCGAATTCAGTGGACTAGAGAGAGGCGTGCAGTGAAAATGATTGTGCATAGACACTGCAATGGTAAGCTGCGGCTGAATGGTCATATCATATACAGTTCTGGGAGGAGCAATGTTGCCACTTGTCACAAAGAACGGGTTAGAAAGCGGAGCACAAGGGTTGTAAAAAAGTCATTTTTTTTTAAAGACACTATTTGATTTGGAGAAGCACAGCTGGCCTGGGTCGTATTTCTGCCTGTCACATGCGGGTTTATTTGATTCTAACGTTGGGATTTGTTTTCCAGGGCACTGATCTGTGCTTGAGCCTAGGACATTTTATTAAATGGCATCTGCACCACTGAAAACGAGGCCAGAAGAACAACATTTCTCTTTGCCCAGGATGTGGATCGAGCTCCTTGAGCCTTTTCAAACAAGAAAATGCAGGCATGCTTAAAATGGACACAGTATTAGGGATGAAAACAAGGTGTCACGTATGAGGCCTGATGCAATGGAAAGACACTTCACTTCAGTGGGCTTTGGCTCAGGCCCATAGCAACCAAAAGTTATTACCCTGTGACAGCTGTTTGACGGTCACAGTACCCAGTGGAAAAGTGTTTCCATCCTAGAAACTCTCCCCACAATTGTTTAACCAAAGTCCATTGCTGTAAGCATGGATCAGTGGACAGAGCACAAGTCTGGGGAGTGTGCAGATCTGGATCTGAACCTTGTCCCTGCTTACCTGCTATGTGACCCTGAGCAAGTCACCTCTCTGTGCCCTTTTCCCCTGCCACTCTTGGTCTGTGCTGTCTGGTTAGAGTGCAAGGATTTTGAGGCGGGAGCTATGTGATTGCACAGTGACTACCACAACAGGACTACAAGCTGGGGTCTACGTGCTATGGTCATACAAACAGTGAGGTTAATGTAAACCCTGAGGTCTGAAGCTCTGGAGGTAGGAGTGAGCTCACTCCTACCGTCTGTTCGGAAACAGGAGAAAAGAGCAAACAGACATTCTATAGGGGAAGGCGCTCTCTGCCACTGTTCCTCTCTTGGTTCCTCTCATTTGCATAAGCTTTCTACCCAGAACTCCACGTGACACCTTGGGGGCTCACCAGAACTCTACTCAAACTCCAAATTGGTGGGGTAGCCAGAGTGGGGTAGAAGTAAGGGGCGGGGCGGGGCGGGGCGGGGCGGGACCGGACCGGACCGGACCGGACCGAGCCGAGCCGAGCCACATGCCATTGTTCCTTCTCACCCAAAGACCTTCTAAAGCAAGGTAGAGAGATGGCTCTTTGCTGAAGCTGCAGAAAGAACCAACAAAGCCAAGGGAACTCAAATGTAGGCCCCCTTGCCTCCCCAGTACTAATATAGATGAAATCACAATAGCTGGATTAGGTGGTGGACCTCAGGAGTGGACTAGGGCTGGAGCTGGCCTGGCTGAGTGCACTCCTGGACTCTGGGACTATGCTACCCACTGATGCCAAGCTGAGAGTGGGGTGCAGTGGAGGAGGAGTGGGGAGATGATGGGATAAAGGGACATTGACTTACTGGATGTTCACACCAGTGGGTAGGGAAGTGAGGTAAAGGACTACTGCTAACATTACCGTGGGGGTGAGTGCTTTACTTATTATTCATACAGCTCTATTGTTAGTTTATTGGTGCTAGGTTTCCCCAAGTTGATTCTGTGTTCGTTTGTTCCCTTTTATTAGTTTTCTCCTGTTTTATACACAGACTCAGCACTTGGCGGCAGAGAAGTATTGCCCGCTAAGGGCACCCAGAGAAGGTTTTCCCCAGGTTTCAGGGTAGAGGCTTGCACCAGCGTGTTTGTTAATTTTAAGAGGAACCCCATGCCACCTGAACCTGGCCCGTGTTGCAGCCAACAACAGCTGGCATCAGGGTTACAATAATGATAGACAACTATTGATTTCAATAGGGCTTAGATCACAAATGCTTCAATGAAACAGTAAGGCTCAGCTGGAACCAATTAACGAACCTCCATCTTAAAGCTCTAGCCCCAGATTCTGATCTCAGTCGCAGACTAACTCCCCGGAGCTCTCTGCTTGGTGTCCCCTCTGGACTCCTGATTTTATACAAGTGACCCACACTCCCATCCCTGTTTTTTCATTTGTCATCTCCCGAAATTATTTGATGCCTGGGTCTGGTGGCGGGGGAGACCTTCAGATGTGGGCAGGCATATGCCTGCCCATCCCCCATGCTTCAGCAGGTACAGAGTATAACTCCCCTGACTCCAGTAAAACTGAGATCAACAGTGACTTTAAAATAGTTTTACCTAGAACAGCAATTCACTCTGTTGCTGGAGTAGCTCAGCCATTACCTAAAGTATAATTATGTCACAGTGGTTAATCTGTGAAATATTTATAGATAACAAACTTAACCAGTTCAAAATTTAATTAATCCTATTTTCATCCCAAATGATTTCTAAGAACAATATTTGAAATTGTTTTATCTTTTCCCATTGTCTAACAAACTGATGAACTTTTCCATCTGAGCGTCTTACTACTTTAATTGTCTGATCACTGAACCATCCGGTATGATAATTAAGTAAGTTAATAATGCAGAGCAATCTTAACCAAAATCAAACTTTTTTTTTATTTAGTAAAAGCATGGCATTTGGTCGCGTCATTTTCACTGAGTTAATTTAGAAAAGCAATTAATGTCTTCTAAACTAGTGGCATAATTTAGGAACACAGCACTCGCCCGGAGACCAAGACGCTGATAATGCTATTTTATAATAAAATAATGACAAGACCACCCCGCTCTTCTATAGCGCCTTTCAGCCACAGATCTCAGAGTGCTTTACAAAGAGGGTCATTATCATCATCACCCCCATTTCAGAGATGGGGAAACTGAGGAACAGAGCGGTGACATGACTTACCCAGGGTCACTCAGCTGCTTGCATGTGTGACGTGTGCATTGTGCCAGGGTTCAGGATAATTATCAACCTTGTGTCTGTGGTCACCTGTCCACAGTAGCCATGCTGTCATATCGTTCATGGTACTGGCATGGTGCTTTTCCTTATCTTCACCTGATGTTGTCGGTCATTTTCTGAGGCTCTTTCTTTGGCGTGGCCCTAGTCTCTTTTTTATCCAGCGCACAGAATCACAGGACATAGGAAGGGATCTCAAGAGATCATCTAGTCCAGTGCCCTGCACTCATGGCAGGACTAAGTATTCTAGACAGCACAATGGCAGGAATCGTCATCCTTGGGGAAGGAAGAAGGTGGGGCAGTCTTTCAAAGATGGCAAGAAAAGATTCAACAGACTCCAATCCCTTTGAAAAGTGAGCCACAGACTTTGCGTGGAAACTGCTCCAAGGTCCCAAGCTTAAAGAAAACAAACCAGCCCTGGCCAGGGAAACGGAGAAGGGTTTAGGCAGCCAAACAAGTTCACAGAGTCAGTCGGAGCCGGCCAGAAAAATGTAGGGGAATTGTAAGCGGTTGCACTCACCGCAGCGGCACCGCCTTGTGCTGGGGCATGGTGCTACTGGAGTCTCCACCTGTACCATCCCATTGACCCTCACTTTGACTTCACAGTGACCTGATTCAATCAGCCCTCCAGTTAAATCCTGTCTAATCCCTCCCTGGGCTCAACAGTCCTTATCCTGGCCATGATGACCCTTCCTCAGAGCTTGTAGGGGAAACCAGGCCCACCCTCTGCTCTGGATTTCAGCCCAGGGATCCTGTATTGAGGAACTAGGTTTGCATCTTCAGATGTGCTGTTATTTCCCCGGTCCACTTCCTACCTCCAAGCCCCACGGGCTATTTCCCTGCAGCTTCTCCACTGATTCCCATGCTTCCGGCTGCTCCTTAAATCCTCCCAGCTCTTCCTTCCTCTCCTGGACTGCTGACCCCCTCCGGATGGCATCTCTGTGCCTTGCCCACTTTTCAGGGCCTACGACAGGGACTAATTCCATCCTTGTCGTCTTCTTCAGTCTGCCTTCCCAGAGAGTGGGAACTCCCTACCTGCTCTCTCCTAGGGCTTTTTCCTTTATGTTGGCTTTCCTGACCCTTGCATAGCTGGGGTCACTAATTATCGTTAAATAGCCAAATCAGAACCAGCTGAGGGATAGCAGCTAGGTCACAAGCAAAGCTGAGCCCAACTCCTCTTTAAGGGCCAGCCAGACTGTGACAGGAATACAAAAATAAATAAGGTCGATTAGCCAGTGGGGTTAAAGGGAATTAAAAGGGTTCTGTGCAGCTGCATCAGGAGAAAAAGTTGTGCTAGAGAGAGTAGGCCTCAGAATAAATGAGGAGTGGAGCGATATTAATGATGACTAAAATGCTTAACTTTGCCAAATCTGGGACTGGCTCCAGAGCCAAGCATTTCTTCTCAGAATACATCAAAACTTCATCAAACCCTAATAAAAACCCAGCCCATTTGGTGTGGAGAGACGCTTTCCTACATCTACAAGCCAACAAAGACAATGTTCGTTCGGAATCTCCACTGCAAAGAAAAGGATCCCCCATACTGAGGCTTGCTCAGAAGAGAAAATCCTCATGGTTACAAGGTGGCCCAGCAAAATATGAGAAACAGACAGACATTGAGCATATCACAGCCTGGATCAGGCAGTTCCAAGGCCGGTTTGAGGAACATTGGCTTCAATTAATGGCTTACTTATAACATGAAAGAAGACAAACAATGACCTTGAGCTAAAACTACATTGTTTTATAGCTAGAAAGAGGCCACTCATTTGTGAGCAGAATAAATATCTCCTGAGGACTTTTCTAAGTAGTGCATAACAATTCTGTGCCAAATACTAATGTGTTTATCTGTGCATAAAAACACTACTCCAGCAATTATGGTGAACCTACCACTATAATATATAATGAACCAATAATACAGCAGCAAGCAAATATGTTCTACTTACCTGTAAAAAGCTTTATTACAAACTCCTGGAGAGCCTGACTGACATTCAACCAACCCGTTAGTGCAGATCTTTATCGTGGACAAGAAGAGAAGCATATAATCTGCCTTTCTGGTAAGTGGCCTTTGTTTAGCATAAAATAAAATGAGAAATAATGTGTGTGTGTGTGAGTGTAGGTATGAGAAGTGACTGAACACTGAGTTACTAGAAAAGCCCTTTTCCTATGCAGATCTAAATTCAAAATGTCTTAGGGTCCCCAAACTGTGGCCCTTGAAGAGCTATTTGGCTACCTGGTCCTAGCCCTCCTCCTTTCCAGTTGGGAGACTGTGAACAGATAGGAGGATGAGGTGAAATGAAGAGCAAAGGGAGACCGTGGGGATAGATCTTTCCTAAAAAAGGGCAAAACACTGGCAATAAAAATATACAATTACTTTCCGAGTGCACATGAGTAACCTCACACATGCCAACAGTCTCACTGAAGTAAGAGTTATCCACGGGTATAAATCATTACAAGATTGGGCCTTTAGTCTTGAGTTGATTGGGAAGCGATTCTCTCCCCCCACCTAAAAATTTTTGAGGAAAATTAAATTCTTTGAATTTTGGTTGGGTTTCTTCAGAAACAAATTTTTTTCTTTTTTGACAGGCAACCTTAATTTTAGTATTTCCTAACTTTTGAGTATTTGACTTTGCAACCTTATTGGTTTTTTAGCACATTGTTTGCATGTGCAATACATAATTTACTAGAAATTTAATAAATGCTATAATAAAAATCTATATTCCTGGCATACCCTATATGCAGGATCAGATATTTTAAAACTGTGTTTGTTCAAGCCATAATGGATGAAATTATCCTTACTATTGCTAAACAAAGGTCTGGCATAATTCACAGGATAGAGCAAAGATGAAATTTTATATGTCATAATAATGCATATCAAAATAATTATGCAAAACTCACCCATAATTTTAAATGTCACTAGAAATGTATAATAATTAGGGCAAGATCTGTAAAAGACACCTCGAAGAAACTAAAACCTGAGTTTTAAGGAGTGTTATACGGAACCAAAATGAAGTAACTGAAAGTACATAAGGGAAGCAGAGCAAAAGGGGAGAATGAGAAATTGGTATAATAGGCATTAGACACCATGGTTGCGATTTTCAAAACCAAACAAGGGGATTTCGACGCACGTCCTCTATTAATTTGATTCCTTTATACAACCTTGAAAATCTCAACCATATTTAGGGCCTAACGCTGCAACCCTCATGTAAGAAGCAGTGAGCTGGAGACTTTAAAAAGTAGAAGGAGAAACAAAACCTGATTATGCACTTAGTTTTTAATACACACTTGCTCTGCAAAGGCGGCACCGCCTTGGTGGCCGACCCAAGCCAGCCCTGATTTACTGAAAGAGGAGCCCTGTGCCCCACCTACTCTCTGGGCCTAATTCCAAGATCATTCAAGTCAATGGGAGTCTTTCCATTGACTTCAATGACTTTGAAACAGGCCCTCAATCAGTGGCTGAATTGGAGCCCATCTCTGACGCTGCCTCCGATACCATCACTTCTGATAGCCATGCCAGGAGGGAAGGGTGTGAAAACACAGAGCTGGCTGGCTGGCTGGCATAGACACTGAGCTGGTCTTTACTTAAACAAGAGACAGAAGCAAAGATGACATCAGCAGTGAGGCTTATGTTCTTATGAAAGGTTAAGCCAAGAGACAACTACATCAGCCTCCCAAAAGGCAGATGTGCAATCGGTGCCTGTTTCTTCACAGAGACGCTGCTGCTTAGCATGCAGTGGCAGCATCGTCTCATCCTCTCCCTTTTATGCGTGAGATCCTTTAACTCAGGCCTACTGGAACCTACATTTCTTTTCTTAGCTCAAGATTAGTTCCGGTCTGACATCAGAATGCCTGCTGCAGAGAGCACTGAACGGGACAGCTGCTTTTCCCTTCAACCGCTTCGCACACCTTCCCCTCTGATGTAGCAGGAGTAACGCTGCTGTTCACTGCCAGCATCCTGCCAGAGGAAGAGCTTACCTTTACATGGAATAACTTCCGCACATTTTCCACCAGCTCAGACTCTCATGCCCAGGAAATGCAGAGCAGGCCATAGCCCTTCGTCTTTATCTCTTTGTAATGTTGGAGATATTTAGGTAGAGTTGTTAATCATCTTCATGCTTAATATAGAGACTCTCAAAGGAGAAAACTTAGCCACAGGCCAGGAACCGGTATTACAGAATTGCTGAAGTTAGAGAGCAAATATGGTGACCATATGTAGATCAAGAACCTGTTTACATCCATCCTTTTTTGCTTCCACTCTCATGCTATCATATTTATGTGGAGTCTCATGGGGACAAGTACTGCACAATAAATGTGCCTACATGAAAAACCTACAAGCTATTTAGGTTTTGTTGTCTGTATAACCACTGAGATCCTTTCTGAACAATTTTCAGTGGAAGAGGAGAAAAGAACAGCAGCAGTCTCAGAAGGATAACTGGTTCTCATATATGAAAGGAATAAGTAATCCCTTTATTTTGTAAAGGATGAGCAACAATTACTATTAGGAATCTCAAAGCATATCGTGTGAGAGGCAGTGCATATGGCCACCGCATTCCCCCATGAGGCCTGCAGCAACTGAGAAAGCACCTGCATTACGTGTCCGAGGATTACAGATGCTGGTGGGGTGGGTTGAAACTGTCCCATGTGCCATGGTAAACTACTGAAAGCTGGAGGAATTACTGGCAATGTCAGAACACTTGAGGAGTGAACTGGAGGTACGCAATTTGGATCTGGGCTTCTTTTGTAGGACGTGTGTCAGTTGCCGTCGGCACGGACTGAAACTGTAGCTTGAATAAAGACTTTAGAAGCTACTCCGTTAGTGATGTGAACTCCGTAAGACTTCACAGCACCTCCGTAGTCATTTCAGGTTGTCCTTGGCATGTTCCGTGTTTGTGGCGGGGAGACGATAATATTCAAATCTTATCAAAAACTCTTTGGACCTAGAAATGCCAGACTGAATTAGCTCCTACGTTTGAGGTGGTTTCACAGCTTCAAAAGAGATGAAACAAAAAGCAAACCTTATTGAACACCTCAGTGACACCCAACATGAAAGAGCGAGGAAAGGAAGGGTTATTATTTAGATCTATCACATTTTCTGGGTACAGAAAAGGAGAGAGCATGCATGACCTACTTGCAGAATTAGGAATTATCACGCAAGCAGGTTTTAGGAATTCAGGACCAAACCTGAACTCAAAAGCTAAATCTCCACACAACTCTGCAAAAACCTCTCCTGTCTGGTGACCTCTGCGTAAAATACTGTACGGTCATTTGAATTAAAAACACTCTTCTCCCCAACTGACTTCTGATAGCTTTCCTGGTTTTAGCTATTGCCCAATCACGTCACATGGTTCCTAAGATGCAGGGACTACAGTTTAAGGACATCTAGAGCCTCCTGCAGACCCACTTGGTGAGACACTGACTACAGCATCATTCATTCCTCCACAAAAAGAAAAGGAGGACTTGTGGCACCTTAGAGACTAACAAATCACGAAAGCTTATGCTCAAATAAATGTGTTAGTCTCTAAGGTGCCACACGTCCTCCTTTTCTTTTTGCGGATACAGACTAACCCGGCTGCTACTCTGAAACCATTCCTCCACAGTATCTCTGCACTGAACAACAATCAAAGCAGCAGGCCGTGCAGGTGTGAGGTCCTGTTGGGATGGGACTAGGACCCAGGTCTCCAGGATGCCTGATGCTGCCACACCGCTACCTAGCGGTTATAGCAGGGCTGCATACATTATTACCACACAAACGCTTTGGAGATAAACTCTGCAGGAGGTACCACCTCGGATGGCTGGACAGCTTCCCTCATGGCCCCTGATTGATCCAGGCGCCCTATTTAAGCCCAAGAGGAGCTCCCAGGCAGTGTCTGTGCAATGAGATGGACTCTCATGCCAGCTGTAACACCAGACCTGCCTTTCAGCTCACTCTTGGACTCCTGACCCCAGCTCAGACCCTCAGCTTCTGCCCTCGAACTCTGACTCCAGTCTCAACCCCTGGCTCCAGGACTTGGGATCTGACTCCATCTTTTTACCCCTGGTTTTGGTATTAGAGTTCCATCTTCAGCTTTGACCCTGAGCTTAGGTGCTTGAACTCAGTCTCTGGCTACAGACCCTGACTTTGCTCCTTGAACCCTGGCTCCCTTTCTTCCCCCCTGGCATTGGTACTAGGACCCCAAACTCAGGCTACCGCTCTTACACGCCAACCCTGGTTCTGACCCCCAACCTAGCCCCCGGGACTCTGACACGGGCTCTGACCACCCTGCTCTGACAGCAGGGAGGTCCATTTTCCTGGCACCCCATGTCATGCCAAACAGAAAGGAGATGGTGTAGAAATGTATCGCCCCCTGCTGGGGATCAGAGGAATGACAGATAGCCATTTCCAACAAACACTGCTCACGCAGCTCAGCAGCAGTCCCAGCCAGCAATCTCTCCTCCACAGCCAGCGGCTCCACCTGGGAGAGATGCTCTATGCACACTCCTAGCCCAGAAAGAAAAGCAGAGCAAACATGCAGAGAACTCTAATTGCACCCCTGCTTTGGCTGCATGTAGAAATGTGAAGAAATCACTGCATCTGTTGTCATACTGTGATGGACGCCTCTTGGCAGTCACACCATGGATCGAACCAGTGACTTCCTGACCTAAAAGCATGAGCTGCAAGATCTTAAGCCAAGACTGTATAGCGAGGGACTCTATCAAGTCATATCCTCTGCAGATCAGCAGAGCGGTGGACCTGTAATGCACACTAACCAGAGGGTTACAACAGCCCCTTTGGTTTGTGGGTCAGAAATGACAGTGAATGGTGACACAACATACGGGAAATAATGACTAGAGGGACACCAGTAAACAACTAACTTCTAGGGAAGAAATCTCTGAGAGAAGCAGACGCTGGACAATACACCTAAGCTGTAAGACATCCATGCCAGGAGATCTGCATATGTCAGGGAGAAGCAGTCAAGGACTTGGTTAAGAGTTTCCTTACTCTTGATCCAAGACACCTGACTCTAGCTCCCTGAGGATGAAAGTGTAAAGGGCTGGTCCGAGAGGGTGAAAAGTCTTGATACTTGAAAATCACAGGAGGAGATGTTGAAAATGTGGAGGGATTCCCCTGCCCCTTTCAGAACATGCCCCAGGGGTCAAGGAGCAGTCCTCTCTTTCAACATCACCTTTCATCTCCTAATAGGCTTTTCATCTCCCAGTGGAAACTCTCTTAGCCCTAAAGCTTCACTGCTGATACCGAGGGCCAATACTGAAATACTGTGCAGATTTTTGAGACTTGCAGTGTTGCAAACTCTGGAACATCTCATGGAATTCTGGTATTTTTCTTAAAGCCCCAGCTCCTAGAGTCATGTGATTATGTGAGAATCTCCATCCTAATTTAAAATAAATGAACAAAAAAAACAGCAGCTAAAGTTTATAGCCTCATGGTTGTGGAGACAAGCTTGAAAACGTGAATCCAAAAGGCTCAAGAATCAGAAGGCAAATAAAAAAGAACCTGAAGTTTATTATTTTTAATCCAACCTCATGATTATTGACTGCTTCGGGTTGGCAATACCAAACATGCAAAAAAATCCAATCTGTACAAATAAATCCCCTAACTATCCAATTGCATTTGCACAACAAAAGATGTGCACCAACTTTTGAGACACACAAAGCCATAAGCACAGCAAACCACGTCTTCACAAATATGCATGTGCAATTTTGGAGCGTGCATATTAAGAAACATGATTAAGATGGCTTACGAAACTTGGCCTTCATTAAAAAATTAAACTAAGGAGAAAACCGGGAGAGGAGAGGAAGGAAATGAGATTCTCCTATGTTCCCTTAAATATTTCTGGGAAGGTTTATCTCCAGTGCCCTTTGAAGTCAATGGGAGTTTTTCCCACAGACTTGCATGGACTTTGGATCAAGCATATGATCAGAAGGATTTCCTTCTGTCATCATCCTCCAAACCTGCATGGTCTTAAGGGACGGAATCCATTTTATAGCATGGAATCCTCAATTTTCTAGATAATGTTCCCCTTTCTTCCACAAGACAACAAATGAAAATGGAGGTATCCCCTATGCATTTTGTACAGCCTCTAAGGACTTCCCCCCTCCTTACGGCTATCACAAAGGGAATCCTATACATATTTGTAAAGTATGTTTTATGTATTTCTGTTTAAAATGTTAAAGTCGGTTTTCCTTTGTTTCAGTTTCCTACACCAAGCTGTGATCCATGCTGACTGAGGGACAGACTCTAAATGAGTCAGCTGCACTAAACACAGATAGGAAAAGTGGTTTCCTTAGCAACAGGAGATGTGTGAAGAGGGGGGAAAAAAACGGAATGGCTTTTTCACTGTAAACAGGTTTGTTCTCATTTTAGCGACCTTCCTGCAAAACTGCACACAGAAGCTACTGACATTTTCAATGGTTTAAGTAAGATTTCTTACTTGGTTAGATGTTTGCAGTTTTGCTTGGGGTGGGCATGGGGTTAATTTTTATTTTGTAATTAATATTTCAAAGCAGCAAATGGTGTGATTTTAGAATAACAAAATCTGAAGTGTGGAAATGTGTTCTGACGTCTGGTGACAAAGAAAAATGAGAGGTGTTTTAAATCAATAAAGTCCTTATATCAACATAGCCACAGTGCTGCAAAGCCCTTTTTGACTATCCATCAGAAGTAGATTATGACTCTTCTACAGATCAGGAAAGGAAAATGTCAGGAGTGTTACTAGAAATCTAGCTGATGTGATACGCATTCAGGAAAAATCCCCGTTCCGGGGGATTGGAGATAAACCTCTGGAGATTCCAAACGAAAATGAAATGTTCCTGCAAGTTTTTTTCTTTTCCTCCTCTTTCTCCTGAAATGCTTTTCAAGGAAGAAAACCACAACTGAAACCCCTTTCTGTGTGCATTGGAATCAGTACCTTCCCATCCGTTGGATATCCCTAAGCTATCTAAAAATAGAAGGGGGAAACCCGCCTGAGATCAAAGAGGTTCATTTACAAAGCACTGCACGAAGACCGCCACAATTCTCATTCCCATCACGTCCGCAGTAGTCGGATGGCAAGAATCAAACCGTTACTTTGAAAATGTAGGAATGTATTTTCTGCCTGTCACCCACACTGGATACCAGCTACAAGTGCCTTCTCCTGGAGCTGAGTTAAAAATTAAAAGCGGCAAATAATGTATTCAGTGAATGTAGCCTTTATTCTTCTACGTGGGGGGGAGAGTCTTGTCCTCTGAGAGTCACGGGTGAAAAAATGCAGGGAAGATCTGGGGAGCTGAGACATGAGTGACACAATCAATGACAGGAAAGCCTCTGCACCCACTCTGCGCAGAGCAATGACAAAACAAGCACCACCCCACCTCCAATATTCCAGCCAAGAACATCCCCAAGAAAAGAATGGGAAAACACTGAGAACACTGAGTATATGACATTAGAAATGGGGGCGGCAGATCCTCACCCCTGCCCCAGCCCATTTACATCCTGCATACAAGGGCCAGAGCAGTGAATAGGGGCCCCAAATGTCCCATATTTGGCTCCAGCGCAGACACAGGATGCGGAAGAAGCTGTAAGACAAGCCTAGGCGCCGACTCCATGGATGCTCTGGGGCTGGCACTGCCAATATGCTCCTCCCCTTCAGTGGTTCATTGGCGGGCGGGAGGCACTGGGGGGGTGGAGGGGCAGTGTGGGTGGGAAGAGGCGGAGCAAGAGTGGGGGGAAGGGAGAGGGGTGAAGTGGGGGCAGGAAGAAGCAGAGTGAGGGTGGTGCCTTGGGAGAAGGGGCAGAACCTCGGGGTGGTGCGGGGTTGGAGCACCTCCGGAGAAAGCTGAAAGTGGGCACCTGTGCCTCCAAGGACCTCTTTGCAAGCTTTGGTTTGGAGGCCGTGCTGGGCCAGGAGGGGCAGGTCAAAGGAGGGGCCCCAGCATGCAATGCTGCAGAGATACTGTACAGTCCTGTGGGCCATCAGGGAACCTGGCGAGGTTGCTGTAACTCAGAAAGGCCCCCCAAGGCTAAATTACTGTGGGGGCCATAGAGCTGCCCTGGGAGGGCAAAAAGGTGACTCCTTTGCAATCTTAGAGATCCAACATACAATCTTCTCCAAAAAGAATCCAGTGAACAGACAGCACCCAGTCTAAGCCAATCTGGAGCTTTCCATCTATCATAGATAGATTATCAGGGTTGGAAGGGACCTCAGGAGGTCATCTAGTCCAACCCCCTGCTCAAAGCAGGACCGATCCCCAATTTTTGCCCCAGATCCCTAAATGGTCCCCTCAAGGATTGAACTCACAACCCTGGGTTTAGCAGGCCAATGCTCAAACCACTGAGCTATCCCTCCCCCCTGATTCACTAGGGCTTGGTTGGCCCATGTAATTGGTAGGGATACATCTCTCTAGCCAGAGTCTTCACAACCATAGTCCATAATACCTGAGCACCTCACAGACACCGAGTAATTTAGCCTCAGAAAACAACAATGAGTTAGGGGAGTATGAAAAGCCATGGAATTAATGGGCAGGAGAAATGGAACTATGTTAGCAGTGCTGGTGTCTGCAGGTAAGGTTGGAGGGCAGTATGAATTGGCCTGCATTACCTGTGCTGTAGATAACTAAAGGATGGCATTTTTAAGGGCTGACAATCTGGAATCTTCACAAGTACAATAAGACGGACAGCAAAAGGCTCCATCTCTAGCCAAGGGTGGTTGAGAAGGAGCTGAGAACAGTTAGCCCCCATGCGCTGTCTAGCCTTGTGGTGCAGCACAAGAAGACAGCACATGCACGGGCCCAATGGACACTGCTACCAAAGTTCTCTGATCAGCAGCGCAGTGATGCAGATATACTTACAGCACCCACAGGGACACTATTCAGGAAATTTAGAGGACTGTAAGAACGGCCACACTGGGTCAGAACAATGGTCCATCTAGCCCAGTATCCTGTCTTTTGACAGTGGTTTCAGAGGGATGGACAGAACAGGACAATTTATTGAGTGATCCAACCCCTTTCATCCGGTCCCAGATTCTGACACTCAGAGATTTAAGGACACATGGGGGTGAGTCCCTGACCATCTTGATGGAGCTATTGATGGACCTATTCTCCATTAACGATCTAAGTTTTTTTTTAACCAAGTTATACTTTTGGCCTTCAAAACAATCCCTGGCAAGGAGTTCCACAGGTTGACTGAGTTGTGCAAAGAATTAGATTCATACAATCATAAACTTTAAGGTCAGAAGGGACCATCAGGAACATGTAGTGATTCTAGTCTGACCTCCCAAACATTGCAGGCCACAGAACCTCATCCTCCTCTCCTGTAATGGACCCATAGCTTCTGGATTAGTTACTGAAGTCCTCAAATCATGATTTATAGATTTCAAGTTACAGAGAAACCACCATTTACTCCAGTTTAAAGCAGCAAGTGGCCCCATCCCCACGCTGCAGAGGAAGGAAAAAAACCTAGGGTCTCTGCCAATCTGACCCAGGGGAAAATTCCTTCCCGAACCCAAATATGGTGATCAGTTAGACCCTGAGCATGTGGGCAAGACCCACCAGCCAGACACGTGGGAAAGAATTCTCTGTAGTAATTCAGAGTCCTTATGTTTGTTTTAAACCTGATGTCTATTAATTTCACTGAGTGACCCCCTCCCCCGGTTCTTGCATTATGCAAAGGGGTAAATAACACTTTCTCCACCATTCTTGATTCTACAGACCTCCGTCATAAACCCCCTTCGTCGTCTCTGCTCTGACCTGAACAGCCCCAGTCTTTCTAATCTCTCCTCATCTGGAAGCTGTTCCACGCCGCTAATCGTTTTCGTTGCCCTTCTCTGCACTTTTTCCAATTCTAATAGACCTTTTTTGAGATGGGACGACCAGCACTGCAGGCAGTCTTCAAGTAGTGGGTGTACCATGGATTTATATATTGGTATTATGATATTTACTGTCTTATTATCTATACTTTTACTAATGATTCCCAACTTCTGCTCGCTTTTTTGACTGCCGCTGCACACTGAATGGATGTTTTCAGAGAACTATCCACAATGACACCAAGATCTCTTGCTTGAGTGATTACTGCTAAATTAGATCACATCATTTTGTATGTATAGTTGGGATTATGTTTTCCAGAGTGCGTTACTTTGTATTTATCAACACTGAATATCATCTACCATTTTGTTGCCCAAATAACCCAATTTTGTGAGATTCCCTTTGTAACTCTTCGCAGTTTGCTCTGGACTTAACTATTGAGTAATTTTGTATCAATTCTGCAAACTTTGCCACCTCACTGTTAACCCCTTTTTCCAGATCATTTTTGTGTAGTTCCCCTTTTTGAAGTTAAATGCTACTGTGATGGGTTTCTTTGGTATTCCCCCCATAAAAACACATTAAATTTAATTACATTATGGTCACTATTACCAAGCAGTTCAGCCATATTCACCCTTGGACCAGATCCTGTGTGCCACTTAGGACTAAATCAAGAAATTGCATCTTTCCTTGTGGGTGCCAGGACTAGCTGCTCCAAGAAGCAGAATTTATTGATCTCTAGAAATTTTATCTCTGCACCCCATTCTGAGGTGATATGTTCCTCATCAATATAGGGATAGTTGAAATCCCCCATAATTATTGGAATTTCTGTTTTCGTAGCCTCTCTAATCTCCCTGAGCATTTCACAATCACTGTCAACATCCTGGTGAGGTGGTCGGTAGTACACTCCTCCTCCTATACTCTTATTATTCAAACATGGCATTTCTATCCACAGAGATTCTATGGTACTGTAATTCATTTAAGATTTTTACTATATTTGACTCTATGCTTTTTTTCACATATAGTGCCACTTCCCCACCAGTGCGACCTACTGTCATTCCTATATATTATCTACCCCCGAATTACCTTGTGCAATTGATTATCATCATTCCACCAAGTTTCTGTGATGTCTGTTATATCAATATCCTCATTTAATACCAGGCACTCAAGTTCACCCTTCTTAAGATTTAGAATTCTTGCATTTGTATACAAAAACTTACAACATTTGTCAATATTTAGTTTTCTGCCTTCATGTGATATAATTGAATGGGACTCTTTTTCATTTGACTGTTTCCCTTCAGTTCCTACCTGCACTCTATCAATGTCTAGCCTCTCCTCTTTACAAGGATATAGAGTACCCTCTTTAATAAATCCTCCCATACGGGATGTGTCTGTCTGAACCGTGAGCTCCTCCGCACCTGTCGGCTTTCCCCAGCCCTTAGTTTAAAAACTCCTCTGATCTTTTTAATGTGACATGCCAGCAATCGGATTCTGTTTTGGTTTAGGTGGAGACCATCCTTCCTGGACAGGTTCCTCCTTTTTCCAAAAGGTTCTCCAGTTTCTAATAAACCAAAATCCCTTCTCCCAGCACCATCATCTCATCCATGCATTGAGATCCTGCAGTTCTGCCTTTCTAACTGGCCCTGCGCAGGAAACTGGAAGCATTTCAGAGAATGCTACCATGGAGGTCCTGGCCTTTAATCACTTACCTAGCAGCCTAAATTTGGCCTTCAGGACTTCTCTCCTATCCTTCCCTATGTCACTGGTACCTACATGTACCACAAACACTGGCTCCTCCCCAGCACTGCACATAAGCCTGTCTTAAGAGGTCCGCAACATTGGCAACCAGCAGGCATTTCACCATGCAGTTCTCCCAGCCTTCACAAATCCAGCTATCTGTATTGCTAATGATTGACTCTCCCCTTGCTACGGCCTAACTCTTCCAAATAACTGGAGTTCCCTCCCCCGGAAAGGTATCCTCAGTAGAAGAGACTACTATGACATCATCTGGAGGGTGGGTCCCAACTATGGGATCATTTCCTTCTGCTCCACTCTGATGTTCTCCTTTCCTGACATTTTCATCCTCCTCAATAGCTCGCAGGCTGTCAGACTGGGGGTGGGACCGCTGTACTGTGCCCCAGAAAGTCTCATCTATGTACCTCTCTGTCTCCCTTAGCTCCTCCAGTTCAGCCACGCTGGTCTCCAGAGCCCGTACACGACCTCTGAGGGCTATGAGCTCCTTGCACCAAATACACATGTGCCACCTGCCCACAAGGCAGGTAATCACACATGCTGCAGTTAGTGCAATACGCTGGATAGCCCCTACTCTGCTGCTGGACTTTTAACTGTATTATTTTTCTTCTTACAGGGTTTGTTTGTTCTTTGTGGGTTTTTTGTTTTGTTCTGTTATTGGTAAAAACAAAAGTGTTTGCCATTAATGTCTTACCATGTGTAAATTGATCACTGGCCCTGAAATTTGGGGATAATAATAAACAGTTCATCATGAAGCTAATACACACTGGCCTGAGCTTTTTTAGTTTTTTTCAAACAAGCTATTACAGCCGGATGAAGCGTCTGGTGAACATCCCATTTCTCAAATGTAGCTCCTTTCTGTGCTCGCGACAAAGCGACTTCACTGTTTATAAATGTCTTCGTTACTAGAAATTGCTCAATGCTTTGTGTGAACATATTGCAGTCTGTGGACATGGGTACAAGTTATTCACTGCAACTCTTGCTTTAAGTATTTGCTGCAGTAAGCAAGTTGCTGTATGCACAGCGTGAGTGGTCACCTACTCACATGCTATCATTTCTGCTCCCTAACTGGACGATCAAAACCCATGAAGAACTTTCAAGACTTCCAAAACACTTCTGACCCAGATATATATGCACATGGGTATTTCCCATACTTTCCCCCTACTTCAGATGGTGCAAAAGTTCAGCATCTACATACTAGTTTTAAAGGCAAGATTCTGCCCACAATTTGCAGTAAAGAGGAGGTGCACACAGTCTGGCCGTAAGTGGCTGTTTCCAACTTTCATTTTTTGTTTTTCCCCACAATTTCTTCCTTGTTTTCTTCTTGTGGCTTCAGGGGAAAGGGGGAGCAAGGGTGGTGCCTCGGGGCAGAGTGTGGGCGGGACCACGGTTTGGGGAGGCTTAGCCTCCCCTGGCCTATTATACCCACTGCCCATGACCTGTGGTTTTATTCTGACTTCTCTGTCATCTTTTAAAGCAAGGGTGCAGATTTAAGTTCACACCTGATCCAAATTTTGTGGTTAATTAGTGAGTTGGCTAATCCACTGGAAGCAGGCATACTTTAAAGATGTGTGAGTAGATACTGAGTATTTCAATCCCATCTCTCACTCATTTGAACTCTCGCTGATATTTACAAGAATTAACGTTTTATGCATTTTAATTACACTGCTTTAGTCCTGAGCATCCCAGGTATTTTCAGTTCATCAGACAGATGATATTTAGCTCATCTATACACACTGAATGGCTTCTGTTTCCAATCACACTGATGTTAACTTGCTTTGATTTTAACTAACTCAGCTAGTCCCTGATTCATTGAGATCATCTTTGCAGCTCTACCTAGGAGCTTATAGCACACCCATCACCCTGCCATTGAGTGCCTATCCTGAAACCCAAGCAGCTATGAGATTCTGCATCTTTATGTCAGATTCCAGGACAGAAAGCTAATATCTGCAAAACTGACAAATTTCACAACATTCACTCTAACACAGCCCCAATTTTATTTAATGCCACTGCAATGTTATTAAAGACAACAGAGTCTAATGTTATTTATGTGCCAGAATCTCATTACAAAGAAAGGAATGGTATCAGACTGGTCAACATATAAGTCTCAGCTGCCCTCTACGTATTAATAATGTTAATTCTTATTAGAAATGCTAAATGGCTTCACAATAAGTAGTGAATCTACAATAATTTGAGGACTTTGTTTACATTTTGCTAGAAGTCCCCTCCTGCATTAAAAACCACAGGAAAGGGGCTCTGTGGGAAGAAATATCTGGGATATAGGTACCCCCAATCTAGGTGTAGGTGCTGATCTCTGGCACCCAACCCACAGCTCCTTGGAAGCATGGGCAGTCTCAGACTCCCAGGGGAGAAGTTAAAAAGCCCTTCTGCCAGACATCTGATCTGTGTTTCACAATACCTTTCAGCGAAAGCTTGTGAGCTGACTGCTGCCCCCCTGGTAGGCACTGGCAAAAGAGGTTAGTCCAGGAGAGGGAAAAAGTATTTCACATTTATTTCTTGAGGATTCCTATCTCGGCTGGAATGATAGGGCAGTTTTGACACTAAGAAGAAGACAGGCATTGACAGGTTATCTCCCTGACAAGACAGTTCTTCCAAATTCTCACAGCTATAGAAATAATCCTATTAGTCCTTCTTCCCTCCTAACGAGTTCTTGTACTTGTTTGAGTGGTTTTATTTTCAGAAGGTTTTTATTAGTTTACACATTTGGAACATTTAAGTGTCTAAGAGACCCTTTGTTTCCATACTTGCATTTTTTTTTAAATAATCTGTATGACAATCTTTGACTTTAATTTGGTTTTCTCTGGGAAATAAGACAGACATTCTAGCTAATTAAATACAAGTTTGGGCTTTGATTGGTTGGTATATTCTTAGAAGTAACTGACATGGATTTGTAATTACAACATTCATAAGGATCCTTAAATGGCCCCCTCAAGGATTGAACTCACAACCCTGGGTTTAGCAGGCCAATGCTCAAACCACTGAGCTATCCCTCCCCCCATATTGTCTTTTGAAATATGTTCTTTGCACAGATAAACACATTTTTTAAAATGGAGCAAATGGGGTGTCAGACAGTAGAGCTAGAGGAGCAGGAAAATGGTAGTAGAAACCAAATTCTATCACGTTTCATTACATGATTTTCCACACAAAAAATGTGGTATTTTGGCAACTCTGCATGTAGTAGTCATACCAGCTCTATTCCTTGTACCAGACTCAGCAGTGCCCCGTGCCAGACCTGCACAGAGGGGTCACTGGAATGCCCCCTTTCTGCAACTGATGCTCTCTGTGTAGGCAGAGGTTAGGCAAGTATAACATAGATTGGGCTACTCCTGGTCTACATCACTCAGGTATTCCCCTTCATCGGGGGAATCCCTTGCTGTCCACCTATGATATCTTTAGACCCCTAGAATCATAGAATATCAGGGTTGGAAGAGACCTCAGGAGGTCATCTAGTCCAACCCCCTGCTCAAAGCAGGACCAACCCCAACTAAATCATCCCAGCAAGGGCTTTGTCAAGCTGGGCCTTAAAAACCTCTAAGGAAGGAGATTCCACCTCCTCCCTAGGTAACCCATTCCAGTGCTTCACCACCCTCCTAGTGAAAATGTTTTTCCTAATATCCAACCTAAACCTCCCCACTGCAACTTGAGACCATTACTCCTTGTTCTGTCATGTCATCTGCTACCACTGAGAACAGCCTACCTCCATCCTCTTTGGAACCCCCTTTCAGGTAGTTGAAAGCAGCTATCAAATCCCCCCTCATTCTTCTCTTCTGCAGACTAAATAATCCCAGTTCCCTCAGCCTCTCCTCGTACGTCACATGGTCCAGCCCCCTAATCATTTTTGTTGCCCTCCGCTGGACGTTTTCCAATTTTTCCACATCCGTCTTGTAGTGTAGGGCCCAAAACTGGACACAATACTCCAGATGAGGCCTCACCAATGCCGAATAGAGGGGAATGATCACGTCCCTCAATCTGCTGGCAATGCTCCTATTATACAGCCCAAAATACCGTTAGCCTTCTTGGCAACAAGGGCACACTGTTGACTCATATCCAGCTTCTCGTCCACTGTAACCCCTAGGTCCTTTTCTGCAGAACTGCTGCCGAGCCATTCGGTCCCTAGTCTGTCGCGGTGCATGGGATTCTTCCGTCCTAAATGCAGGACTCTGCACTTGTCCTTGTTGAACCTCATCAGATTTCTTTTGGCCTAATCCTCTAATTTGTCTAGGTCCCTCTGTATCCTATCCCTACCCTCCAGCGTATCTACCACTCCTCCCAGTTTAGTGTCATCTGCAAACTTGCTGAGGGTGCAATCCATCCCATCATCCAGATCATTAATGAAGATATTGAACAAAACCGGCCCCTGGACCGACCCTCTTGTGCTCCCACCTGATGCAACAGAGGTGCATTAGGAATGAAGATCTAATCCATAAAGTTTTACCCAGCTCTGTCACGTGGTATGTTCTGGAGCCCCTGCATCTCCTATGCTCTGCACAGCTTAGATTCAAACAGTCCTTGCCACTATAAAGGAAATTCTTGATGGCTAATGGGTCAGATCTTCAGCTAGCGTACATCAGCAGTGCTCCTCTGATTATCATGTTACCTTTTAATTAAATGAATGGAGCTGTGCTTCTTTACCAGCCTGAGGATCTCACCCAACGTGTGTGAACTCAAAAACTGTTCAGACATTTCCCCAAAACCTCAGATCTCAAATGTTACGCCAGTGAAGAAGTACACATGAATTGGTAGAAAGATGCATGTTAACTGTACAGAAAGGGTGCCAACAAGCTGTAATTAAGAATGCCAGAAAATCCCAACTGACTGAAATTAAAATGATTAGAAATATGTACTTTATTTGTTGTTTAAAAGAAAAATACGTCTGGCATGTAATCACTTTTGTACTGTACTGATACCAACCACATGGTTAGTGCATATAGCTAGGAAATCAGTGGAGTTTATCATTAGGTATCAACAGTGGAAAACGAAGGACAGTATGCAGTAATTCTGCAGATACAGTATTCTGATTTAAGTGTAATTTATGTCTGCTCATTTAGACTGCAGTTATTCCAAATACCAGATGGTTTTTAACTTCTTTAGTCCTACATAAAAATGGTGATTAGTGCACATTATATTTATTTTGTGACTGTAGAGGAAATGTAATCCAGCTGAAGTCAAACCCTTATGGCAACGCAACAGGAATTCTCTGCCTACACTTTACCGCTAGGAAGTGAAAGAAAGATCTGTTTTGTTGTTCCAACATTCTAGTTTATTGCTGACATTTATTATGCTACCTTTCATAAATGAGAGGTAAAGGTGCAGCAAAAATCAATGGTAATAAGAACTAAACTACGTTTATATTGAACAGGAGCAGAGGGGTATTCTGCCTTTGATTAATTCATTACTAAATAGAATATGAAAAATTATTTTCTTACATTGTTCATAAACAATATAGTACTGTATGTGGAAATATGTGGACAATGAAATCCTGGCTTCTTCAACAAAAGGACTTTGTTAGTGAAACATTTAGATTGTCCTAGCTACACTGTTGCAGTTGCAGCTAGATGCAACCTAGCTGCCAGAGTTTGGGAAGGTGGATTACCTACATCAACGAAAAACCCCTTCTGTCGATATAAGAAGTGTCTACACTATGACGCTACAGTGGCATAGCTGCATCTAGATTGTGTAGCTATGCCCGTATACTGAATAGCAAGTTAATATCTTCAACCTAGGAGAGATTCCTATTCCTTCTACAGTACATTTTTTAGGGGGTTACAAAATTAGATGCAACAAAAACATGTTTGAAAAGGTCCTATTAGCTCTATAAAGGGCACTTCTAAAAACTCTTCCCCTTGGAGCACAAGTTCTATTGACTTTAGTTGCTTTGGAAAAAATCTCCTTACTATCTCCAAACAAGTCTGAACTCATCTTCACACCTCCTATGCCTTCACCACTTTTAGTCCTCTTGGGGAATGAACAGACCATGCCAAAGCAGAGAGTCTGATCAAATTACAAAAAGCGCCTTTAAGAAAAAAGACATGGAGATTCAAAGATATATGCCCCCCTCTGTAATTCAATAGTATTAAGGATGGGAACACAGGAGGATAAAGACTGGGAGGTGAAAACCCTTGTACTTCATTATTTGGACAATGCATGAAACATTGCTGTTTTGATTAATCAAGCAAAGTATTTAAACCCATGTTTAAATGTAAGAACCATCTTACGTCCCATTGAAGACAATGGAGCTTAAGCATGCCTCTAAAGCAAAGCATATGCTTATGTGGTGTGTGAAGTAAGGATGGATTATTTAAGGTTTTAAGACCCAAGCCTACAAGTGACCCCTGCAGGCAGACTTTGCAATGAAGTCAAAGGGGCCTTACGGGTCCAGGGGTTTGCTGTTGCCGTCAGATGAAGGCTCAGATCCTTCACGTTCTCGTCCTGTGCCTTGCTGGATCTAGCCATCCTTTCATGTACGTGTGCAATAACCAATAATAAAGGTTTTGCCTGTGTTTACAGGAGCAAGTTAGCCCCATTATTAGAATTAATATATCAATAAATTACAGAAATCATACATTGGCCCAGTGCTCGCCTTTTGGTGCCAAAGACTATCTTTGTTGGCAGAGCTTTCCTCTTGTAATTAAACGGAGTCCATTCTTGAACCCATTCTATCTGGGAATGAGCCGCTGAACCACAGATCATCAGTGCAAGCTGTGGCATTGGAGATAGATCAGTAATACAGTTTGAGAAACAGATGCACTGCTGAGGCATTGCTGAAGGAGCTCTCTTCACTATTCCATGAAGAAAATCAGCCACGCACACCGTATTAACAGCTAGTTTCCTGATAACCTGGTAGGAACGCTGACGCTAAATCAGCATTTACATTTCCAGCTGGGGTATTCAAATCCAGAATCAGTGAGGCTGCTGAAGACCTGCCAGTGATGCCGGTGGACTGAAAGGGAGATTCCAACCCTCTGCGGTGGCACTGTAACTTATGCAGGCAGTCGCACTGATATACAAACACTACTAATTCCGGCCAGGCCTGGTCCCTGCACTTTGCCTGAGCGAACGGTTGGGTGCAGAGAAATTGTTCAAGTCATTCTGGAATCTTCCAGCATATCCTCGGGCTATGGCTTCATTAGCATACATGATCCATTAAGCAGCTTTTGGTCATGGCTAAAGGCCTGTGGGCCCAGTTACTCAGGGACCACAATCCTGCCCCTTTCCTGTTACGCCCAGGGCTACAGCAAACCTGTGGTGCATGATGCAGAAAAGGTGCAAAGGCCCCCTGTTCCTGAGCAATGGCAAAACAGCCCAGGTCCTCTATCCTTAGCTGTAAGATATGGGCCTGCTCCTTTCTGACCTGCTCCATCCCAGTTGAACTGACAAAGCAGCAATGGGGCCAAACTGTCCGTCTCCTTTGCCAAGGATATCTCCACATGTGGGAGTCTGCACCAGACACGGAGCTGGCAGGTAGGCACCACTTTCCGTTCAAGCAGGGAGATGTGTCAGGGTGTGGCCGGAGCATGCTGAGCACTGATAATCTCTCTCAGGGGCACCACTGGAGTTTAGTTCAGCTGCTCTAAGCTACTCTGAGGTTCTGGCTAGAGCAGAACCAGCCAGAGAATCAGGGAGCTGTAACCAATGACCCCTCCTCCCTGGCATGTGTGAGCCCAGCTCTGTCACAGCGGAGAAGACAGACCGAGGTAAACTACTGTACCTCATGGATTCTGCTGTAAACTCTGCAATTTCAGTCCATACGCTTTACTGCGGCATGAGTTCAGAAGGGATTGGGTTATTTGCAGCTTTTCTTCAGTTAAGGGGCAAAATCAAGTGACTGTAATTTATACTTTGAGAGGAGGAACATATAATATGCAGCTTCTTTTGGGGGCAGGGTACAGGACAATCCTTTAAGTGTGACTGGAATGTAAGTACTTACACGTACATTTTCATTCTAAAATGTATGGTTAACTAGTTTGGAAATAAAAATAAAAAAACCCAGAAGGTTAAAACGGCTACTTTAATAAAAACACGGTTGAAAATTTGCTGTGTATTATTAAGTAGAGAACTCAAAGTATAGCTAAAGTGTTGTAGTGGTCACTGATGGACTGAAAGTTATTGAATAAGCCACAAATCTGAGGCTAGTTTTATTGTACGTTGTTCAGACTGCCACTGTTTCACATACCGCAGCATGGAAATCATGCACTTTGAGTTTACAAAACAAGAGAGTGACCCAAAGCCCAATGAAGTCAATGGAAAGGGCTTTGGACTAGGCTCTATGAGCAGTCAAACCTCAATCACAAAAAGTCTTTTTCTTTTTTTACTTCCTAGGAGCCATCTTCCTCCCTCATCCTTTGACGATCCCTTAATAAGGCTACTTGGACTGCAGCCAGCCATGGATTCTCAGTCTCAACTGCTGTATCCCATTTAAAATCTCCGCGTGTTAATGCCAGACACTCAGGAGGTGTCAAAATTGTGTGTCCAATTATAACTCCATAACAATCATGGAGAGGAACTGGCAGATGGCTATCATATGCTTAAAGTATCATTTCTAAAGTAAAAAAAAACATTTGTTTTCCCCATCAAATTAAATATTTTCCTGTTTGAGTTCATATTTTAAGAAGAATTTAGGAAAACCTGCCGGTGATGCAGAAACATTCTGTCTTACATTGGCACTCTGTGCTTTACAGCTCTTCTTTGGGGATGGCTCTAAGATGTCCCAGATGCCAAGATGTTTTTTAGCAGCATCTGGCTTTTTGGCACACTATCTTTGGCACGCTTGGGTTGGCAGCTTCAACACTGCTAGAGGGTAGTTCTATGTTTCAAGTGTGTGACTGGGATTGCCTTGACCGTCTACATGACATTTCTTTTTGATTTACCTTTCTGTGTGGGCGGCGTTATTTCCTCTCTGGTGTCACGGCTCATGCAGTTTCAGCGTGTTGAATCCACAAGGGGATCTTAAAATCAAATCACAGGGGACATCCCTGTATGATTAGATATGAAATCGTTGGATCAGTCTAAACCAAGGTCATCTGTGGGTCACGAACCGCTCTTCCTGCCCTATAGCCCTTGTGAGAGCAACATGACCTTACGGATATTCCGGGGGGGATTTGAAATTTTTTTAGTTAAAAAAAAAAAAAAAACAAAAAAACACATTGTTCCAGAAAAATGTTCCCATTTTTCAACCAACTCAGATATTTTGATGCACCATCACTTGTAAAATGGAAATGTATGTTCTCACTTAGCTACAGAGGGGAGGGATAGCTCAGTGGTTTGAGCATTGGCCTGCTAAACCCAGGGTTATGAGTTCAATCCTTGAGGGGGCCATTTAGGGATCTGAGCCAAAAATTGGGGATTTGGGGGGCGGGGGATAGCTCAGTGGTTTGAGCATTGGCCTGCTAAACCCAGGGTTGTGAGTTCAATCCTTGAGGGGGCCATTTAGGGATCTGAGCCAAAAATTGGGGATTTGGGGGGCGGGGGATAGCTCAGTGGTTTGAGCATTGGCCTGCTAAACCCAGGGTTGTGAGTTCAATCCTTGAGGGGGCCATTTAGGGATGTGGGGTAAAAATTGGGGATTGGTCCTGCTTTGAGCAGGGGGTTGGACTAGATAACCTCCTGAGGTCCCTTCCAACCCTGATATTCTAGGATATATGCACATCAGAAATCTGCTTCCTCTGATCAATCACAGCATGGTCTTGTGCAACGCTTCCCAAACTGCGAGCCAGGGCTTTCTTGGGGAGACACAATGGTTCATGGGGGAGCTCCGGGTGTTGCCGGTGGGGAGGGGATTGAATCGATATAGCTGCTTTTCTTTATTTCTAATTAAGATACTATTAAACTAGGCTTAAAATCACCTGTGTCTTACATACATATCTCTGTCTTATGTTGCTGCTGGGCTTGGCAGCCTTTCTGTGCCCTCCTCTCCTGCAAAGGGGCTTCAGCAGAGAGACTCCCTGCTGGGGGAAGCATTCAGCAGGAAGTCTCTTGACTGAAAGACCCCTGCTGGAGCAGAAGGCCAAGCAACGCACTTGCATTGGTTTTGCCCTCAGCCCCCTTGCTGTATGTGCATGTTATCTTCATCACAGAAGGATTTTTACCAAGTGCCACGACTGCATGTAGCAAACATTTGGCTGAAGATTATTAGATTTGACTCCCGCTCTTGGGTAACAGTATGCTTCATTTCAGCCTTAAGTATCTCAGCTCAAGGAAATCCCTTAGAATGATCAAGTGAACAAAGGGTGAAGACCAAGTTTTCAAAGCTAACACACCAGGAATTCTGGATTTCTGTTCAAGGGGAGTATGAAGAACTCAGGGGTGAAGCTACGAAATTGCTGCTTCCATTCACTGCTAGTCTGGGTTTTCAGTGAAAACTAAACATAGGAACTTTTAAAACTTGGAAAACAAAGTTACGACTGATGCTACAAGAGATTCAATCAAACGTTACTACATGGCTCAAAACAGGCCAAATCTTCTCACTAAAATCTTACGCTGTGTCTGAACACACACACACACAAAAATTCCATATTTTCAAATCATATAGTTTTAAAACCCAGATTAGATTGAATTATATAATTAAACAAATTGTTTGTTGTTGAATAAAGTCACAAAACCATCTGATCTCTAGCGTCCCTAGTGAATCTAGTGTCTGGAGTTAGTTAAAAAAAATGATATTTGGTTGTGGGGAGCCACTAACTTCTAAGATATCTGTAAGGGAGCCTCAGTACTAAAAGCTTTGAGAACTACGTATCTCGTGGATCGTGTACTAGACTGGGAATCAGGTGACCAGAGGGCAAGACACTTCACTTCGTTTCCTTTCCTGTCCGTTGTCTGGTTTGTCTAATTAGATTCCAGCCTCATCAGTGCAGGGACAGTCTCTTATGATGCATTTGCACAATGCCTAGTGCAATGGGGAACTGATCTCCGTTGGAAATCTAAGTGCTACTATATTACTACTAACGATCATCCCATTTATTTTTCTTAAATGTCATGGGATATCTACAATCCACGTTCTGGATAAATGTGTATCAAGATTATCATTTACAGTAGCACATACTATGTGCTAGTTTTTTTCCTGCTTTAAGGAGATCACAGTCTGAGAACAGACAAGACAATAAAAGGTAACAGAAGAAAGGGAATGTGTGAACAAGAATAGGGAAATTATATACAAGTCAACTTGTTTCACGGTCAGCAATACATTAATGAAAAACACCGTATTACGAATCCACACAGTACTCCGCACAGTACATATGTCCTTTCTAATAATTCCATTTTGGAATGCATCTTTGCATTGCTTTCACGTCAGCCATAAGCTTTGTAAGACGCTGTGCTGTTAACATCTCTCTCAGACATAAGCTATACGGTTCAAAGAAGTTGTCAACAAAGTTGACCTATTAAGTGAACACATACTGAATGATTTTAGGAAATGCCTAGTTAGATGAATGTCCTTACAATAAACTACTTTATCATTTTACCTTTCATACATATATTAAATTGGCACTGTAGTCCAAACAGAAACCATTTTGCTATCCTTCAGAGTTATCTGGTTTTAATGAGTCTCTGGGGGTACAGCAATGGATTTTGCTGCCAATTACCATTCAGCTGAACACTGCCATGGAAACATTGAACTAGAAGAGTTTGGTGTTCCTGCTTATAAACTGCTATGCTGCGAAGTTAGGTTACATGCAACATGGGCAGAACACACCAAATGGCAACTTTTACAAGGAAAGTAAAACCAGAGGATAGGTCATCATCAGTGCTGATTTTCACAGTCAACTTGAACTGTATATTTTAGTGCACGGGTAGCTCCTCGAGCATGCACCCAGGGTCCTGGGCAGGCAGGGCTCACCTGTGCCACCGCTGATCCTGACACAGCTTCACTGCTACTGTTACCTGAGCTAGCTTTGAGATAGATCGATAGAAAGAAACTAGGTCAGGCAAGACTACACGTGCTGCAACAACACTTCCTGTCCGCAGTGTAGACCTACCCTAACGTTCAGAGTAGCAGCCGTGTTAGTCTGTATTCGCAAAAAGAAAAGGAGTAATCCTTTTCTTTTTACCCTAACTTTGTATCCCTGGGGTTTTTCACATACAGAAACAATGGAAGTCTGATGTATTGGAGCACTTCCTCTAAAGGGATCTCTGGTGTTTGAGGCAGAGGACTGGGAGCTGGGAATTATGGGGCCAACCGAATTCTACAGGCCTTTCCCATCATTAGTCATTTGTATTGCAATTGTGCAGAGAGGCCCCAACCCAGATTAGGGATTCACTGTGCTAGGCATTGTACGTATTTATAGTAAGACACAGTCTGTGTCCCAAAGAGGTTACAGACTGAATAGATGAGACCAAGGACTATTCTCCCCATTTTACAGATTGGGAAGTAAGGCCCGCAATTAAGTGATTTGCCCAAAGTCAAACAGGGAGTAGAGCAGAGCCTAGAAGTAAATCCAGGTCTCCTAAATCTCAGTTCAGTGTCATGGAGTCACAGAGTTTTAAGCCAGAAGGGACCAGCATATCATCTAGTCTAACCTCCGCTATGTCACGGGCCACCAACACCATTTGGCACCCGCACACTAAACCCAACCATCAGACCAAAGTATCAGAGCCCACAGGAGACTAGACTATATGATGCCACAGGCACAGAATAGGAGGGACTGAGGCGTAACAATGCCCGAGGCCCCCGCAATGGCAGGGAAATGATTAAGTGAGATTTACCCTCATAATCCTGCTAAGTGACCTGCACCCACATGCTGCAGAGGAAGATCAAAAAAACAAGGCCAATCTGACCTGGGGAAAATTTGTTCCTTCCTGACCCCACACGCGGCCATCAGTTAGATCCTGAGCAGCGCCCGGGCCACAAAACCACCTTCCTTTCCCATAAGTATTTGAGGTGGGCAGAAAGCAGGTGTCTGGGGCTGGGGGGTTTCATTGCAATAAGGGGCTTGGGAGAGAGACAGTGGCAGGGAAGAAGGGGATGTTCCCACAGTAGTGGGAAAACACAGGCTGCCGGCACCTCAGTGCAGATCAATGGGAACTATTACTGCATAGTAAGGCCCTAATTTGCAAATGAGCCTCACTCCCATTTAGGAGTTTACCAAAATAAGAGGCTAAGTTTTCAAGAGTCCAGTGCATGTTGGCTGCTGACCTTCATAGAAAATTTGCCCCTGAGCCTCTCTATTGAGGGAACCATCTCAAAGACTGATCTGGAACATAGGTCTTTAAACTAAACAAGGAAAGCCTCTGACACAGTAACCAGAATAGGATACTAACATTTTTATGCTGACTATGCAAGCAGATAATTAACAAACCTAGAGCAGCTGAGATTCCACAGCCATTCAGCAGTTTGAACACAGTATTACGCTCCTTCCAAAAAAATATATATATATACACACATATATCTTTTCTGTAGGAAACCCCCTGATTTATAACTACAGTGTCTGATGAAAGGGGCAGAGGAGAAGGGAGAGAAAAGCAGTATTTCTTTGAAGCTCATTCTGCAGCTTTGACAGTCATTCAGAGATCACCCTCTAGTAACATGCAAGGAGGGTTTTCTTTCTTTCACCCTATGAAGACTGACTTAGGGAGCCACTAAAAAAAAAAAAAGAAGAAGAAGAAGAAGAAGCAGCAGCACTAGACCGAAGTTAACTTTGTCCACACTAGACAACACATTCAGATTTCAACCCAGCTGGGAGACCTGGGGGAAAGCGTAGAAGTCATGGACTGCTGCGCAAACAACCTGGTGATAAGGAGCCATGGATCACTGCATATACAATACCAAAGCAAGGGGTGAGATCCTCAGCTCATCCACCGTAGCCCCTTTTTACCTAGTAAAGGGGCTGAGCTCTAAAAAGGGGCAGTAAAAGCACCAAAACAGGTCAGGGAACAATTCCTCTGGCACAGGTATTGTGTGCAGCAGTTATAAGGCTGCCCCCGATCACCCTTTCACAAACCCTGGGGTAGGGGGTGGTGTTGGGACAGGGTCAGAGAACTCAGCGCTGTGGAGATTCCAGGCATTGGTGTGGAGGCTACTATAAAATAGGCTCCTGGGGGCTGTCTAAGGGGGCCAGTGACTGCCCCAGCCCCTGTAATAGTCCTGGATTGGAAGGGTACACAGGTGGCTTGATGCTGGAGCTGTAAACTTATACAAGGAGTTTACAGCCTCAGAAGACTGGTAGCCAGAGAAGTCTCTTGTTGCCAGTGCCCTAGGGGATTGTTTCGCTCCGGGGAAATATAAAGTTAATTATTAAACAAGATTTAAAATGACTGAGTATTGGGCATGTTCCTGGAGAAAAAAAAAATTTATACTAGGGTGAACTGATCCCACTTGAATGAGAACTCATTCAGGCTTGACAAAGCCCTGGCTGGGATGATTTAATTGGGGATTGGTCCTGCTTTGAGCAGGGGGTTGGACTAGATGACCTCCTGAGGTCCCTTCCAACCCTGATATTCTATGATTCTATGATTCATCCCCATGGAGTGTGGAATGCAGACTTCTGTATCTAAACCAAATCAAGGGCCAAATTCTGCATGTCTTGGAGTGATTTGGCAAAACTCCCATTGACACCTCTCGGAGAGAGCATTAAATCAATGGAGAATTTTCATACCAAAGGCAGGATTCACAATAACTGGTGATGTTTGCACATGGCAATGCATAAACACATTTGCACTAGGACTTTTTCTCTCTTCATAAAGGCCCCAATTCAGCAAAGTACTTATGCAAGTGTTTAACATAAAGGTAAGGGGAAAGAAATTAACACAACACAATAATTAAGTGAAGGCCTACAGTGAAAGTCTCTAACAAGAAATTAAAGGCAAAAGACAAAATTATCTGAATATTTTCCCAGCTGACTATACCATTAAATAACCCTATGCATCATATATAATTATCTGCTGACCTTTCTGGACATCAGTGGAAATGGAAAGTGATTAGAGAGAAGAGACTTGTGATAATCAGTTAAAAGCCTTTAGTTGGATTTTGGTAGTTTACAGGAGGAAGGATATTAATATTGTGCCCCTTCAGAAGAACTTCAGAGAGCTCTCTCACCAGGGAAAGGAGGAAAATAAAAAAAGGAAGTAAAATGTGAAATATTTGAGATTAAAATATCCACTCTCCTCTAAAATGCCTGGATAGCAGGCTAGAATACTGAAGCCTAATGCTAACTATACCAGACCTTTTTTTATATATATATAAATATATATTTATATTTTTTACTATATATAAAAGGTTATGATATCAAAGGTTATGATGTCCAAATTCTAGAGAACTGAAATTGACTGAACCTGACACCTAAACTTCAAGAACTTGTCATTTATAAAGTGGAACAAGCATACATTTGAGGTTGAAGTAAAGCATTATTTCCTAGTCTAAATGATAAGGTAATCAATATTATTTCATCCATATCAAACACTTATTCCCACTAAAATAGTGAGATCAGTAAGTATCCTGATGAACACTGTTAATTTCAGTCACACAGTATAATGCATTTAAAGAATTACATTAAAATAAAAGGAACACTCAGATTTGGTTAGCTGCTATCCATTGGGGAGCCCTGGAAAAATTCATTGGCATTCAATCACCTGTCATTAACCATCCCAATTAGCTGATTTGTGAGAACAATTACAGTATGACTACTAAAATCAATTACTACATTTCTGAGCAGACAAACAGACTATATTATCTTGCCTAGTTTTTTGTGCATTTATAAACCAGTTTAGGCTAGTGTTGGAAAATCAAACAAGTTAGAAGCTGTAAATTAGAACCTAGTTAGAATTTAAAAATCAAATACATCAGCTGGCCCATCTCCAAGCCAGTGCAAGACCAATCTTTACTATATGTTTTCAAGCGTTTTGTAAATCACAGTTGAATTAAGTTAATTCTGACTAATCAAAATAAAGATCCTGAAAACAATGCGAGTGAAACAGATAATACCTAGACAAAACTGAGCAAGGAAATGGGTTGAGCTTAGGCAGTGGACAATAAAGTATAAGAAGGGCCTACCAAATTCGTAGCTGTGAGAAATGTGTCACTGACCAGGAAATCAGACTTTCCCCGGTGAAATCTAGCTAATGGGAGGGAGGAGCAGGGGTTGGGTGCCCCAGCCAGGGACTCCTACCATGCCCCAGGCTCCAGCTGCTAGTCCTGGCTGGTCTTGGGAGGGATAGGAAGACTTCTTCCCCTACATGGCTGCTCTTGAGGGGAGCAGATCAGACCCACCTCTGGGTACCTCCACCGCCTGCAAGAAGCTCCGGGGTTGCTGTCTTGAGAGCCAGCTCTGAAGGCAGCACAGAGGTGAGGGTGGAAATCCTGCAGACACCCTACAACAGCTTTGCGACACCCCTACCCCTCCCATACACCCATTTTCGATCAGGACCTCCAAGGAAACCACACAGTGACATTTCAGATGTAAACATCTGAAAACATGAAATTGACTCATTTTCAAATCCTGTGGCCGTGAAATTGACCAAAATGGACCATGAATTTGGTAGGCCCTAAGTATAAGGAACTACATTGGCACCCTATAGCTATTCACGTTCTGTAAAAGAGAACAATGCTTCCTAAAAGTTCAATAAATTACAACTTGGGTGAAAAAATAATGAACTGTTTCCTTCACAGGGATCTCAAGTAAGGAGTACACCACTGAGATGTCCAAAAGCATACCTGTACTAGGTAGTGTTTTCTTCTCTCTTACCCTGGAGTGAATTGTAATAACAACTGAATGTGATATCAATATAACTTTCCTTAACTTCTTTTTAGTTATACATTACATAGGAAGTAAATGTACCTTTGAAACTCCAATTTGATACATTAAAACATATTATAATAATAATGCCAGATAGCTGGAGTGTGATGCTCACAGCTGGCAACTGGGGAGTTGTCGCAGCTTTGCTTCAAACTAAGCATTTTGCAAATACAAATGAAGTCCAAATATATAATCACAAGTGGAATGCTTCCTGGACAAGGTGTCCTAATTTCTAGGTTGTTGAAAGCTGTGGTATGTGGGGAAAGCATAAAGATAACTCCAGACATAAACATTCATCAACAACAAAATAAATTCAAGAATCAAGAGTAATTTTGTATCTGGAGCTGTATTAGGCACTTACAATTTCCAGGAAATTACAGTTTACAGTGGAGTCTATTTAAAGAGGGATTACCAAATTTTCGGGTTGCATTTTACCTCAGTTTTTCAAACATTTGTTTGCTAACTCATGGCCCCAACTCAGAAAAGCACTTAAGCATATTCTGAGCTGTAACCCTGTGCTTCGAAGGGACTTAAGTACATGTTTAATGTCAAACAAATGCTAAGTGCGTTCCTGAATCAGGGCCTGCATTAGGCCATTTTCCCCTCAACCAATAGTTTCAAAACTATTTTTTCAATGCTAACAGGCTAGCCCTAATAAGAAATCAAGAGAAAATAAGATAATGAGATTATGCCATACAATGGTGTGGAGCAAAGGATGCCTTCATCTATAGTACTGTGTCCAAATCTCCCCTATCCTCACTAAGACCCAGCCTGGATCAAAAAGAATGACAAGATATTGCCAACTGGGCTAATCAGAGCTACACAGGCCATAGCCAAAACTAGTTTCTCTCACCTTTTCCAGATGCCCTAACATAAGATAAGGAGGAACCTGATCCAGCAAAAGGGCATCCATACCAAGACTTCCACTGCCCACTTCAGCTGGGCATCTCTCAGAATCTACTAGACCCTAAAAGCTCTCTTTTTGATTCTGTCTGGATTCATGCCCACTAGTCACTGCAAAGACTCTGTTAGCATTATCTTGTTATATTTTAATCCAGTGTTGAGCAGGGCCCTCTTTGCTTCCTTGCTAAACTCTCACTTGAGCAACCACATTCAAAGGCAGGAGGGGCAATAGTTTCCCTGCATCTTCTTACAAGCTGACACCTTCTTACTTGCTTCATACGAATCATCAAATGGATTTGTTACAACTGCTACAATCTGCCCCTCTAATTTCTGGAATGGTCAATGTAACTACATCCTCAGGACCCAGCTTTTGCCCTGCTTTGTTGATTACTGATTCTGTTATTTTTGTTTTATGAAACAAACTTTTCTAGGAACTGCTGTTTTATGATGTTTTTCCATTACTATTCTTTTTTAATGATTGTTTTATTTTCATTGTTCCTTTTACTGACATCCATTCCAGCTACTTCATTTTTTTCTTTCCTGCTCTATCAGGATTTTTATTTATGATGTAGTAACTTCTGCAGCTCTGCAGATATCTATGTTAAGTCGGGATGTCTTAGTGACCGTTCCTTCGAACTGAGGTAACTAATGCCAGAAACAATCTTATCCTTTAACCACGAGTCGCTGAAAGCTGTCATCCCGATTAGTTGTTGTGCAGCTTTCAGCTGTTACTGATGTCTTTCATATGTTTCATTCTGTCCAGGGGTATATTATTCATCAAATTCTGTAATGCCACATCCAGATTGTTTCATTCAATTTCACACTCAAACGTGAATGTGCTTTAATCTTCCAATACTGGTTTTCCCCCACCCCACGCGGGAAGAAGAAAGTCACGCTACTGTGGCTTTTCCATCTGGCTCCATAGCACGAGACCATTGTTTGGACTGCCTCCACCATTAAACAACATTTCCTGCAATCTCTGAAAGAGAATTCAGTAGGAGCCTGGGTCACACTTCATATTTCTAAAGGGGTAGTTAATAGACGTGAAAAGCATCTTACAGCCATGAGCAGCATGGGTAACAGGTAGTTATCAGCACAGCCGGTAAAGTTGTTACAGAGGCTTTAAGCAACCTACTGGACCCCATAACAATCTATAAAAATCAGTTCACTATTCATTAAAGCACCATTAATTCTACCTTTTCAACTATTTAGAAATTAATACTTAATATAAAGTGTGACCCGCATTTTAGTCCCAGCTTGTGACTATGTGTTATACTCTGGAGCTCGGACCAGGTTGGATGACTTCTTTATTATGCAGTATTCACATTAAACCACCAGCAAAATAGCGGCACTGGGGTAAATCACAGGTGATAGTGGGTTTGCCCATCAACACTAGGCATTTGCACTGGTACAGCTACACCAATGGCTGTAATTGCAACAAGTCCCCCACTGTGGAGATTTCCATCACTTTAAGCTACTTATTGTTACATCCTGGATATTAATTAGGTGCAGGTGAACTTGGTTTATTAGTGCTGCTGTCTTTCCGGCAGTGTGGATGAAATGACGCAGGAGAGTAGGTTTTGTCTCTTCCATCTCTAACTTTACAACAGGGGGCCATGGATTGCCTCATTCAATGTACATTAGGGCTGGGCCAGTCCAGCTTACATTTCCTTCCCTGAGCTGATTGTTACTTCTGGATACAAACAGGGCGAGTGATTTATGAAGTGCTCAATCATATCTCAGGAGACAGGGCTACAAACAAAGATTACTTGTATCTGGTCCTCTTTCTCATGAATACAAAACTGTCATATAAATGGAGGTGTCTAACCATCTCCTGGCATGCAGAGGAGAACCCATAAATGAATCTTGGGCAAACTTTTCACAAGATTCTCAAAGGGAACAGAACAGCCCCTACTGAAAATATATTACAGCCATTCAATCCTGTACCTTTTTGTTGTTGACATTATTCTAACAGAGGGCTGGGGGAGACAAATGCTAATCCACTAAAAGACTTAATGGTCTTTTGGTGCCTGATCCAAAGCTGAGTGAGGTCAATGGGAAAATTTCCATTGATTTCAATGGGCTTTTTGGATTAGGTCCCTAGGGCATCGAGAATTAATATAAATTGTATACCAGTCAGCCCTGATCAATCTGAATCCATTTAAAACAATATTCACCGATATTAAATAAATTTCAGATTAATACACACACATGGTTCATACAAGGGCAATATCCACTTACATCTTCTGGCTACTCCAACATGCAGCAAAACCAAGCATGCATTAAACCGAGTCTGTTAAAGAGAGGCAAATCATTTGCAGACTTGATTCTGCCCATTCAAGCAAACCAAAATCCTGTATTTATGCATGAAAGCCCTCAGGGTTTGAAGGACTATTTTTGTTAGAAATGCCTTAAGTAATTAAAGTTTATCTTAACTTTCTCACACACACAAAAAAAAGACAGGGTTCTCTCTTTTTAGACTATTGAAGAATTTGAAAGACGACAGGGCTTCTCAATTAAACAAAGAAATGTAATCTAGAAAGTTTATGAGCCTCTGGGTAGATCCTTAACCTAGTAAATACACAGAACAGCTGAACGCAGTATTTCTCTTGTTGATAAGATTTTCATAATCTTTAATAAAGCAATGGGAGCTCTGCGCCACTAAGGATCTCTGAAATCACCTGCAACACTTCTGAACTGCGTTTGGACTTTACCAGTTTAAGGTTCAAATTGAGAGTGAAAACTGGGACAAAAAACCTGAAAGTTCTTCTCCAGCCGGCTTTCCTTCCTGCTCTCCTCATTTACTCACATCTTTTATTACAAAAAGCACAATCGCAAAGTACAGCAAGTGATGGGAATAATCTTATAGTGTCAGCAGAACCAACTCCTACAGGCATCGTTTTCAAAAAGGAAAGCACAAGGGAAACTAGAACATGCACTAAATAACAGATTCACTTTGCTGGCACCATTTTAACAGAAAGATATACCCTTAAGACTGAAAGCACTGTCCTATTTACCGAACATCATTAGCTGAAAGGTGTTTATTTTCCTTTGTTCCATTCCTGCTCTAGCTATGCTGAATCAAATTCTGCTATAAACATGGAGGCTGCACAGATGTAATACAGGCCAGAATTTGGCTTGTGGCTTTTTTATTTTTTTAATTTTTTTTGTCCCAAAGACTCTCCCTACCTAGCAGGACTGGTGTGTTAAGTGGATTTCAAATACAGGCACCAGGATTTTCCCCTCACCCACTCATTTTACTACGAGGGAGTAGCACAAAATGTAACCACAGAGAAAGCTCCATTCAGTGCGCAGGGCTCAAACTCAGACTGATTTTATAGTTTAACATGGTAAAATGACTCTACCTCAAGCCGGTCGGCTTACACTGAATCTCTCACCATTGCGATCACTGTCTCATTTGCAGTAAGGTGCAGCAGGCAGAGTTGTAGAGAAGAGATCTTCACTGAGCATGCTAAGGTGCCAGACACATGCTCTTGCCTCTGTTTGAGCAGCAGCTGCCTGGCCCCTGGTGCCACACCAAAGTTAGTCTCTCTTGAAACTGACCCCCTTTCTCCAGTTCCACTCACCATGCCACAGTCACATCCCATCAGATGCTGGTACTTCTGCAGTTCCTCAAGTGAGGAATCCAGGGGTTTACTCTGGAGCTTCAGGATGCCAAAAAGTGAGGGAAAGGAATCTCAGTATGAAAATATTTCCAAATTCTTATGCATGAGGGTGCAATTCCTCTGTGCTGCTGAAGCCTGGCGGGACAATCCAAATGTTGGCATGGCAAGACAGAGCGAGAGCTACTTTGGGGACAGAGTTACGGAGGCCCTTGGAGAACACAGACGTCAGTGGGGAGGAGACATACATTGCATCTACTGCGATAGGTCTCTTCCCACTTCTGCTTAATTCAATGGGAGATTTGCTATTAGGATCTATGGGCGCAGAAGCAGGCTCAATAAGGTAGTTAAGAAAAAAATATTTTGAATACAAATGTATACTTGATGTTGAATTCACATCTGCTTAGTCTCAATTGTGAGAAACAATATTCAAGCACAGTCTGGTATTTAAGCACATGCCTAATTTTAAGCATGTCAGTAATCTCATTGCCTTCAACAGGATTACTCCTCAGCTTAACTACTTTGCTAAATTTGGACCATTATCCAGTATTAAAGATTTCCTTGTAGTGGTTTGACTTGCAAAGTAAAGGAGTGGTTTGCAGAAGTGCAGAGCACTCACCTTAAATCAATGGGAGCTCTCATTCCTCAGCCCTTTAGAAAACCAGGCCAGGTTTTAGTTCAATCACACAATTCTGGCATTGTTGGGAAAACATTCACGATGCAAAATGCTAACAGGTTACTCAAAGTCCCTTCACGCAGGGAACTGCAATGGCTACACATAATGTGCATTGCTAACATTTTGACCAGAGCCTTGTTAAAGTACAGTTTTAGGCAGCAATGGGTGATCTTTCTTTAATCTGTACATTGAAGAACTCGGCTATTAGGGAGTCTTTGAGCTAGACTGAATAATGTAATCCTAAATAGGAGTTCAAAAAGAAATACTAGGTTCCTAATAAATTCTGGGAGATGGGTGAAATGAGAAGCCATTTCACTCCCTACACAGATACATCTATCTCTTTATACGCAGACAGAAATTCTCTAGCTTTGTACTAGACCTAATTAGGTTTTAAATGAGATTCCAGCATCCATAATAGCTTATTCTGATTGTTCTTTTTATATCATACAGGCACTGAATATTCATGGTGTTCATATGATTAAGTACCAAATCAATAGAAACGGCTAGTGGATTTGTTTAAATTAATACTTTTGCTGTATAAATTTGAACTATGAAAGTTATATCTGATGTACAGTTGAGCTTTCCTCTTTTAAGAATCAGTGGCTAGTATTGGTGAGGGCTGGGAATTGAGCTGAGGACTGTGAGAGAACTGGTAAAATATAAACAGGTTCTGCACCTGGGATCAGTCATTCAAAAAGGGAATGTTACAACATTTTGGAAGGAGTTTTCTAGGTTCTCTCATGGGTGAGGGTTAAGAAACCGAGTAAGAACAACAGAAGTTAAAAAAGAAAGAGGATCACAGTAACGAGAGACTAAAAAAAGAAAAATCAGACCTTTGAATCTACCACTCAGCAAGGGCATGCTGGAGTTCCCTAGATATAGAGAAAACAGGTATGAAACGGACACGACACTGATTGACATTAGCAATGAAGGTGATAGAGAAAAGAGACACTCCAACAATGTGAGTTTTCAAAGTGTGAACCCTGAAATATAAGTGAAGGAGAAATCCCCAGAGATATAAGCTTTCCTAAAGAGATCATAATGCCTGTATGAACCCTTCCTTTCAGCAGATACCTGTGAGAGAAGGGAATTCCTCTGGTACCATTTCTATTATGGTTCACCATGTTGATGAGCCTTTTACTCCCATCTGTTTTGTATATTTGATCTCTCTTGGCTTTTTATATCTTTGTGCAGATTGTTTATTAGAATCCCAGCAGTTCTGAGGCAAGTCAGAGCTGCTGCATATTTAGGTCCTTGATTGGCACGCAGCTATCCTCCCTACTAACATTATCTTAGCAGTTCTCATTTTCCCTCCATAAGAGAAATCAGACTGTTTTTGAAGCAGAACCCACTGGTTGCCAGCACATTTCTAATCTTACACAAGATAAGGTGCAGCTCCCCGACCCACGTGACACACTGTTGGCAACTTAACTCACTTCGCTTCAATGTGTTACTGTCATTTAACCATTTTGTCCATTGATTGTATAGTCACTGAGTTTGCTTTTAATTTAAATGGAAAGCACCATAAAATTCAACCATTTCAAGTGTGCCTAAATGACTTGGGAACCTAAGTCAATGGGACTTTGAGGATCTGGGCCTAAATGACTTGGGAACCAAAGGTATTTAGGCACCTAATTCACATGCTATCAGTGGAAATATTTCATACAACATGCACTCAGCCTGCGGAACTCATTGGCACAAGATATCCTGGAGGACCAAGCTTGGTAAGATTCAGAAAAGGACTGGGCATTAAGACGATAACAAAATCAAATGGTTATACTAATAAGGATTAATAATTAAAACCCAGGAGTTTTGGATGGGAAAGAAACCTAATGCCTCAAGGCATAAGCCTCTTAGGCCCTGTCTACACTAGAGCACTTACAGCAGCTCTCTCCCGTCAACATACTTAATCCACCCCCAATGAGTGGTGGTAGCTATGTTGGCGGGAGAAGCTCTCTTGCCAACAAAGCACTGTGCACAGTAGTGCTTATTGCTGGCGCAACGTATGTTGCTCAGGGAGGGTGGAATATTCACCCACCTGAGCGACATAAGTTTTGCCAACATCAGAGGTAGCATAGACATGGCGTGACTAATGGGAATCAGGAAGAAACTTTCAATGTGGCAGGTTATTCAGTAATTGCCTACTCAGGGGTTTCTCTTCCTCTCAAGCAGCTGATGCTAGGCACTGATGGGAACAGATTTCCGAACTAGAAGGACCATGGGTCTGATTCCGCCTGGCAATTCCTTTGCTCCTACACATCAGCTGATTCTAAGGATCAAATAGGTGATCAAATGAGATTGTATTTATAAGCCAGTAAACACCTTTGGAATCTACTAATTGAAAGTAAAGGACTGCATCAAAGAAACCACATGATACAAATGATAAACACAACAACAAAAATCTTTTACTCACTCCAGTGACAGCCAGAGAAATCTAAAATGAAATACAACTATTATCTCCATGGTAATTTAGGCAGGTTTGGAGCTGTCCTGCACATCTGATTGCATTTTTACCACTGAGCTTACTCGCCCACACACCAGACCTAAAATAGAATAATGTTATCTCCAGTCTCAACTTGGCTCCCCCAGTACAAGGCCTTTATATATTACATGCAATTATGATTTATCTTTTAAATTTTTTTCTTATTCTTTTTTTCATGATGATGCTCCTTTGACTAATAAATTATGAATTTAGCATTTCAACACCTCCACTTTGGTTTCCATTTGGAATCATCAAGAGTGCAATATTTCCTTTTGTTATCAAGTAACAGAGACATGATGTGATCCAGTGGTGAAGGTACAGGATCGGGATACTTGGGCTCTGGTTCTTGCGTGGGCAAGTCATTTCCTGTCTCTATGGGTCAGTTTCCCATCACAGCCTTTGTGTATTTAGATTATACGCCCTTTGGGAACAGGACTGCTTTTGGGAAAGGAACTTGTGTTTGTACAAAGTCTAGCACAACGAGGCCAGGATCTAATGATCTAAAGATTAAAAGTGATAATGTACATAACATACTATATATAAATAAATGCATTTTCAGTGGCTTAATTAGGACAGCTGGATGAGTTCTGATTTCACAGTTCAGACTGAAATTTGGACAAATCACAAAAGGCAGGTGTAGTGGTGCAGGTGGCCCACTCCAGCAGGGGGTGGGGCAGAAGCAGCCAGGGAGGCTGTGGAAACCTGTAGCTAATTAGGGCAAGGCTTGTTAGGAGCCAAATAGGAGGCAGCTGCTGGGGCAGCCCAGAGGGGAGTTGTTCCCTGACTAGCAACGGAGAAGAACCAGCTCCTGAGGTAAGACCTTGGACAGAGCAGTGCTGGGTAGGCTTGGGGGAGCAGAGAGAGGGGGCTCTTGCCTGTGACCTGCTAGGCTGCGGCCCCTGACTAGAAGGGCTGAGAAGGTACAAGAGGCCAAAGGGGAAGTGGTGCAGGGAAGATAGTCAGACAAGGGGAGAGAAGGAGGGCAGAGAGGCTACCACTAGAGGGTCCCTGGGTTGGGGCCCAGAGTAGCAGGTGGGCCTGGGTCCCTCCCTTGTACCGCACCTGGCTGCGGAGGAGTGTGGCTGATACACACTGCAACTTGCCCTGGGGTGAGGGGCTAGACTTTAGGTTGTGGTTGCACCCTGCAGTGGGTGCAAGCCAAAGGACTGCCATCCCCCCTGGAAGGAGGGTGAGAGAGAATTAGTGGACACTGCCGACTGGGGGAGCAATGCAGGTCCGAAACTGCGGTGTAGAGCAGACAATGGGCAAGACACCAGCCACAGAGGACGCTCCAGAGCTGGACTGAGCTAATTCCCAGACTGACCAGCAGGAGGTGCCACAGCAGTGAGTGCTTGACCCATTACAGGAGGATAAGCCAAACATTTAAGGAAATCTTTTATTGAGACTCAAGAGCCATTAAGTCATAGTGAATGCACAGCATGATCTCCCAGGAGAGACCAAGCCAACAGAACTGTTGCAAACTTATGGCGATGTGTTTATTTAGAACCAAATGAAATAGGTATAAAGACAATGGCATTAGGGGTATTTTTCATTACTAGGGGGCCATTTCACTAAACCATTTCCTCCACTGTCCACTCACCTTGCCCCGCCCCATCAATTAGAAAGTGCCTCTAAATAATGCTAGCAGCAGCATCGTTCACATCACTTTATGCCAGATACAGTGCTCATTGAAATGAAGGAGCTTTTTAATTGACTTCAGTGGGTTTTGGATCAGGCTGTAATGTGTTAAGGCAGACCATTTCCTTCTCTTTAATTAGAGAGGATGGCCACAGTGGGATAATGGTAAGAAGTGTGACTACATCAACCCCATTCTCAGACTACCCCCGGTACATGTCCAGTTATTTCAGATCAGGTTCCAGTTCAGAATTGTCCCTAGTGAAACTGGGATAAAGTATCTTGGGGGGGGGGGAGGTGCGGAATTCCCCTGAAGCTGCCTCTTCCAAAAATATGGAGTGGGGACAATAGAGGGGCTTAAGCAGGCCTGAAGCTGTGTACTTATTTCTCTACTCTGTAGCAGAATGCTGTGATGGAGGCAGCCTGGCTAGAAAACCACCAAGCCGCTGGAACTGCTGGAGACCAGGAGATAGGAGTGTGAGATAAACTTTGGAGAACTTTTAAAGTGTTGAATCTGGGACAGTGGAAAAGGCACCATTGTTTCCTGCACAGTTCAATAAACAAAACTGTGATGGATCTAACTCTGGCTTTGCCCCACCTTTCTTTCCAGGGATTGGCGGGCACACACTTTGTCTCTTTCTCTAATTCTCAGAAACTAAAGTGGTTCTGGGATTTACATGAGTTTCTTCCACCAGAGAACAAGTACTCAATATAAACAAGTAGACATACATTTATGAGCACTGCAGGTATTGGCATCTTTTGCCACAGAAGTGGAAAGATCTACCATGAACAAAGAAAAACAGCAATTCATTACGATCATGCTAACATGATGGGTAGCATTTTTAAATTTGATTTGAAATTCTGGTAGCAGCAGAGTTTATTAAAAAGCTACAAAAATGAATCTTGCATGCCTATAACAGAGTTTATTTATTAAGCTGATGGTGGTGACTGTGTTACTTAAAATCATCAAGACAGCTATTTGCACTATAAAATCTTCTTCAATTAGCCCAGGCTGACTTTTTTTGGATCATAATTTTCTTATATCTAAGGAGTGAGGTATAGTGTGTGTTTCATCTTGAGTCAATGAGCAGTGAAGCTCACTTGCTCACATATACATTATCAGTTTTAGACATTGGCAGGTTCCCATGCCCTCTACAAAACATACTAAATCAGCACCACACTGTTTCTGAAATACAAAGAATGCAGCTTCTTTTCCCCTATCATGGTGATGTAACAAGCTTCCAACATAAGCCAAGAACGTTACAGAAAGTAGTCATCAATTATAATTCTGTTGCAATTATCGAAGGAGAGATTTCTCCACCAAATGACAAAATCTAGCTTATTCTATGGCAGGGTAATATCCCATGGCATGGAATGGAGATGAGGAATCCCAAACAGAAGGCTGATCCAGCAAGGTTCTGAACACTCTGGGCCTGATCCAGTAATGTACTTAAGCACATGCTTAATTTTAAGCATGTGTGTAATGCCACTGAACTGAGTGGGATTTCTCACATGCATAAAATTAAGCACATGCTTAAGTACTCTGCTGTCTTGGTGCCAGAGTACTCAGGACCTGGCGGGATCAGATCCAGATGAGTAATTTGATTAGGCGGTCTAGGTACATGGCTGACCCTGAAAGGTATCCTGAGTAGAGCTGGTTGGGGAAAAACAGGGAAAATGTGATTTTTTCCCCCCCAACATGTTTTCAAATTCAAAAACTATTGACCAGCTCTATAACTGGATGAAAAGTTGAGAAATGTAACGGAAAATTTTCCAGATTTTTTTACATTCCACATTTTGAAATTTCATTCAAATTTCAACATTCAAATAATGTCAACCAGCTCTAATTAATGTTGCGATATAAACACTTTAGAGGGTCTGCCTGGCTAGTAGTGAATCTTCTGATTGTTTTATTAACTGAACAACATCCAGGTTCTCTAACCAAAACAAATCACTTCTTGGTTTCTTAAATAATTAAAATCATAACAGGAAACAAAATTTTAATGCTCTCCCTGATCAAGCATGTCACGCAATCAGCAACTTCAAATCCTTCCTTAAAGCACACTACTTTCCTTTGGTGTCAGGGCTTGATCCTGCAAGGTCCTGAGCTCTCTAGCTTTATCCAGCAAAACAGTTAAGCAAATAGCTAATTTTGGCACCTAAACTGGGCTCAGAGGAACATTTAGCCCTCAGTACCTGGCACTGCTGCAGAGTTCTACGCAAAGGCCTGTGGAAATTGTGTTATACTGGAAAGAGTTCATGGAAACCTTGTTGGCTGCTATCCAAAATCCTCGCTGTCCTCATGGTCTTCTATCTTATGAGAGTCTAGAAGCTATTTTCCTTAGAACATTACAGATCTTTATTCCTATCATTTTGATTTACAGTGAGTCATGTACACCTGCAACACCTACACTTCAGCTTTCTCCTTGGTAGCTCTAAATCTCTTCTTTGGGCTGTTGTTGAGATTCATATGTTCTCCCAAAAGGAGTTTTATTAATCTGGGATCTAGCAATCCCGGGCCATCTGCTAAAATCAGAAGAGGAATGAGGTACTGCATTGTAAAAGTTCTTTTCTCTGAAGGCCTTTTGGGAAAGATTCTGGGCCCAATCTTGCAATCCTGACTCAGTGTGAGCCCACAGAGTTCAGTCTTCCATCTGAATATTTTCAGTTTTAGCAAAATGTCTAGTTCAGACAACTAGCTCAGAATGTAGGATATGTTCTATTTTATTCAAATGCTATAGACTTGCTTTGCTTTTATTGATAAATCTGACACTCCAGACAGGATAGAAATGATGTTTAAAGTCTCGTTCCAGCTCCCACTGATGGATCTATTTCTGGAAGATGCTGTGTCTTGTTGTTTAATTCTGTGTCTTCATATAAGTTACAGTGTGAAAATTTAACCACATACGCTTCTTTTACCTAGAAATCTGTATTGCATATAGTGGGCCAGATCTACAGATGGCATAAAATGGCATAGCTCCATTTTGTCTTTAATGGATACAAACTGGACATCAACAAGTTTAAGCTTGAAATTAGATGAAGATTTCTAACCATCCGTGAAATGAAGTGCTTCAGCAGCCTTCCAAGGGAAGCGGGGTGAAGGGCAACAAATCTAACTGGTTTCAAGACTGAGTTTGATAAGTTTACGGAGGGGATGGTATGATGAGACTGCCTACAATGGCATGTAGCTGACCTGTGACTGCTAGTAGCAAAGATCTCCAACAGCCAAAGATGGGACATTAGATGGGGAGGGCTCTGAGTTGCTACAGAGAATTCTTTCCCAAGTGTCTGGCTGGGTGGTCTTGCCCACATGCTCAGCATCTAACTGATCACCATATTAGGGTGGGAAGGAATTTCCCCCAAGGTCAAATTGGCAGAGACCCTCTTTCCTTCCTCTGCAGTACGGAGCATTGTTCACTTGCTGGTTCAATCTAGAGTAAATGGTGGATTCGCTGTAACTTGAAGTCTTTAAATCAAGAGCTGAAGACTTCAGTAACTCAGCCAGAGGTTAGGGGTCTATTACAAGAGTGGATGGGTGAGGTTCTTTGGCCTGCGATGTGCAGGAGGTCAGACTAGCTGATGACAATGGTCCCTTCTAGCCTTAAAGTTTAGGAGTCTATGAGCTATGCCAGTTTACACCAGCCAAGGATCTGGCCCATCAATACATATAGCAGAGGTTGCCATTAAAACCTTTGCAGTTTACAACTTATTAACCTCAGTGCAGTATTTGTGCTATTTGCTCTATTAAATATTTATTGCTGAGTGCTTATGGGAGCATCTTGGGATTACAAGAGTCACCTGCTGTGCTGAGGCCTGGGTACTTCTAGGAAAAAGGCCAAGGGCCCAGCCTTCACTTCAGCACAAGGTGCGCAAAGACAGCAGGAAGGTTGGTAGATGGCAAACACTGGTTACGAAAGACCAAGAACAGCCGTTACATTGAGAAGAATTAGACAAGATGACCGGGGTGAGATTATATATTGCTATTTTCTTGTCTAAACTTGTATGTGCAGATGTTAAATTCCATGTGGTCCGGTAAGCACTTTGAGCAACAAGGCTAGTAAGGGCCTCACACCATGGGCTTGTAGTAGCAGCCTGAGCTTTTGTGGGCTACCGATTTTTAAAGATGGCATAGTTTTCCAGTTATGCTTTCTGAGTATCTCATAAAGTGTTCTGGGAAATCAACACTTTACAAATGGAGCTAGCACTCCCAGATAGAGCGACTCTGTTTTCAGTAACTCCTTGAAGTCTGGCTCCCCTCAGCAAAACACACAGATGTCTCAGAGGACAGTTTCCATCTTATTCCATTGTACTCATCCGTTGCTTGAGAGGCAGTGTGATCCAGTGGAGAGGGCTCTGGGCTGGGGTCAGTTTCCAGCTCTTGCCACTAATCTTCTGTTGCCCCGCACATCCTTACTCTGTCTTTCCTATTTAAGCTGTAGCCTCCTTGATGCAGGGACTGTCTCCTACAATGTGTCTGCACAGTAAGGTCCCACCCTCAACTGGAGCCCCTGATTCGACTGTAAGGCATTAGGATTTGTTCATCTACCCTGCCTCTTTGATGCAAGAGGTCTTTCCCCCGCAGACATGCGTTAATGCAGTTTTAGTGACAGTGTTTACTCAGAATACCTGCTAGTGAAAACGCCAGTGTGCAAGTCAGCCAACGTCTTCCCTGGATGGCACAGGGCTGTGACCATCCAAAAATACATAGCACACAGTGTATGATTTTTATAGACCCTATCCATTTGGAAGTCTCTTTTTGAAAGGAATATAGTCTTACAGTAGTCTAGAGCCTTGTCTACGCTACGAAATTAGGTCGAATTTCTAGAAGTCAGTTTTGTAGAAAGCGTTTTTATACAGTCGATTGTGTGTGTCCCCACACAAATGCTCTAAGTGCATGTAGTCGGCGGAGTGTGTTCACAGTACCAAGGCAACCGTCGACTCTGGAGCGTTGCACTGTGGGTAGCTATCCCACAGTTCCCGCAGTCTCTGCCGCCCATTTGAATTCTGGGTAGAAATTCTGGGCAAAAACATTGTCGCGGGTGGTTCTGGGTACATAGCGTCAGGCCCCCCTTCCCTCCCTCCTTCCGTGAAAGCAAGGGCAGACAATCGTTTTGAGCCTTTTTTCTTAAGTTACCTGTGCAGACGCCATACCACGGGAAGCATGGAGCCCGCTCAGCTAACCGTCACCATATGTCTCCTGGCTGCTGGCAGACGCGGTACTGCATTGCTACACAGCAGCAGCTCATTGCCTTTTGGCAGCAGACAGTGCAGAATGACTGGTAGCCGTCGTCGATGTAGTCCAGGGTGTTCTTTTAACCGACCTCGATGAGGTCAGGGGCACCTAGGCAAACATGGAAGTGACTCAGCCAGGTCATTTCCCTTTTAAATTTCGTCTCATGGCGATTCAGTCCTACCGGCAGTGCACTGTCTTTTAATCAACAGCCAGCAGAAGATGATGGCCAGCAGTCATACTGCACCGTCTTCCGCCCAGCACCCAGGAGATGACGATGGCTAGCGGTCATACTGCACAGTCTGCTGCCAGCAAGATGTATAAAGATAGATGAAGTGAATCAAAACAAGAAATAGACCAGATTTGTTTTGTATTCATTTTCTCCTCCCTACCTCCGTGAAACCAACAGCCTGCTAAACCCAGTTTTGAGTTCTATCCTTGAGATTTTGAGTTCTATCCTTGAGGGGGCCATTCTGTTTCTCGCAAAGCCACCCCCTTTGTTGATTTTAATTCCCTGTAAGCCAACTCTGTAAGCCATGTCATCAGTCGCTCCTCCCTCCGTCAGAGCAACGGCAGACAATCGTTCCGCACCTTTTTTCTTTGCAGACGCCATACCACGGCAAGCATGGAGCCCACTCAGATCCCTGTGGCAATTAAGAGCACATTAAACACCACGTGCATTATCCAGCAGTATAGGCAGCACCAGAACCTGGCAAAGCGAAACCAGGCGAGTAGATGACGTCAGCACGGTGACGAGAGTGATGAGGACATGGACACAGACTTCTCTCAAAGCACAGGCCCAGGCAATGTGGGCATCATGGTGCTAATGGGGCAAGTTCATGCAGTAGAACGCTGATTCTGGGCTCGGGAAACAAGCACAGACAGGAGGGACCACATAGTGTTGCAGGTCTGGGACGATTCCCAGTGCCTGTGAAACTTTTGCATGCGTTAGGGCACTTTCATGGAACTTTGTGACTTGCTTTCCCCTGAAGCACATGAATACCAAGATGAGAGCAGCCCTCACAGTTGAAAAGCGAGTGGCAACAGCACCGTAGAAGCTTGCAATGCCAGACAGCTACCGGTCAGTCGGGAATCAATTTGGAGTGGGCAAATGGACTGTGGGGGCTGCTGTGATGCAAGTAGCCAATGCAATCAAAGATCTGCTGATATCAAGGGTAGTGACCCTGGGAAATGTGCAGGTCATAGTGGATGGCTTTGCTGCAATAGGATTCCCTAACTGTGGTGGGGCCGCAGACGGAACCCATATCCCTATCTTGGCACCGGAGCACAAAGCCAGTGAGTACATAAACCGCAAGGGGTACTTTTCAATAGTGTTGCAAGCACTAGTGGATCACAAGGGACATTTCACCAACATCAACGTAGGATGGCCGGGAAAGGTACATGACGCTCGCATCTTCAGGAACTCTGGTCTGTTTCAAAAGCTGCAGGAAGGGACTTTATTCCCAGACCAGAAAATAACCGTTGGGGATGTTGAAATGCCTATAGTTATCCTTGGGGACCCAGCCTACCTCTTAATGCCATGGCTCATGAAGCCATACACAGGCAGCCTGGACAGTATTCAGGAGCTGTTCAACTACAGGCTGAGCAAGTGCAGAATGGTGGTAGAATGTGCATTTGGATGTTTAAAAGCACGCTGGTGCAGTTTACTGACTCAGTTAGACCACAATGAAACCAATATTCCCACTGTTATTACTAAAACGAAAAGGAGTACTTGTGGCACCTTAGAGACTAACCAATTTATTTGAGCATAAGCTTTCGTGAGCTACAGCTCACTTCATCAGATGCATTCAGTGGTAATGAATGGTAATAGCTTATCTAAAGTGATCACTCTCCTTACAATGTGTACGATAATCAAGTTGGGCCATTTCCAGCACAAATCCAGGTTCTCTCCCCCCCACACACACACACAAACCCACTCTCCTGTTGGTAATAGCTTATCTAAAGTGACCACTCTCCTTACAACCCACTTTCACTTTAGATAAGCTATTACCAACAGGAGAGTGGGTTTGTGGGGGGGGAGGTGAAGAAAACCTGGATTTGTGCTGGAAATGGCCCAACTTGATTATCATACACATTGTAAGGAGAGTGATCACTTTAGATAAGCTATTGCCAGCAGGAGAGTGGGGTGCGGGGAGGTATTTTTTCATGCTTTGTGTGTATAAAAAGATCTTCTACACTTTCCACAGTATGCATCCGATGAAGTGAGCTGTAGCTCACGAAAGCTTATGCTCAAATAAATTGGTTAGTCTCTAAAGGTGCCACAAGTACTCCTTTTCTTTTTGCGAATACAGATTAACACAGCTGTTACTCTGAAACTAGTCCATAACTAGGGTTCTTGGCACTGTGGACACAAACAATAATAAAGCCATCTCTGTCTCTGTTTGCCATGCCTCCAGGACCCTATGGGCCTGCTGCATTCTTGGCAAGAAGTGACTGGTGTGAGGCAAAAGATGATCCTTTGAACTAATGTTTGCGTTTGCACCTGAATTTAAGCAAGAGGGGAGAGCTGTGCTGAGAAGAAGCGTGACAGCTACTAAGATGACTAAACTGTCTGCTTTGACTTCTGTCTCCTTGGAATCTTCTTTCTTGGCTAGGTTCTACCACTTACAATGCCGAGTAATACCGTACTATAGAAGCATTGCCACTGATTTCAGTGGCACTACTCATGAAGTAAAGTGCTTCTCAAAGAGAGTAAAGTTGGCAGAATCTGCCTGTCTTTTTCCTGTTATGTTTCTTCTCTAATCAAACAAATGTTTTGCCTCAAAATAGAATAAATCCCATTTCAATCTCATTTAGAGAGGGGTTTTCTTTTCATTTTTTCTTTGAAAAATGTTATTGTGTTTCACACTGCCGCCCGTTCAGATGAAGGCAAATATAGATCCCAGTTAAGGAAACATACTACAATACCCTTTCTTCCTTGTACTAGTTTGTAAAATGAAAGCAATCTGGTAAGTGTTAAGAGTAAATAAAAACAGAATGATCTTAGGGCCAGAGCAAAGCTGTTAATGAAATGAAATCCTTTACTGATTTTTGTATACAAGTGTGCAGCTCTGCTCTTGGGTTAAAATATTACATTTCCTTTCCTGGGCAAGTGGAGATAAGAGTACTGCTTCTTTCATTTCCTTTGTTATCATATGAGAATGATCTTTTCATTTGCTAAATGATTTTTAAATTGGCTTTGGTACAGCGGTTGCAGGAGGAAGAAAGGTTTGTGCTGTTGTTAAGCAGCCACAGAAAGCAAGATATGAACATTTTCTGCATTTCTAATGCATCACTGGGGAAAATATTTTTCCAGTTTTGGATAACGGTGATAATACCAGAAAAGTAGGACTATTTCAAAGCTTCAGCTGAATACAGTAATTCACCTTACGTACTGACAGCCACGCTCTCACATTGGCATCACAATCAGCACTTACATGCCAAAGAAGGGTACCATTTGAGACGTACTGCACCGCAGGCAGAATTCCATATGCTTTGTGCTGTACATTTGACTACTTAAATAGCAACATACTAAACTACAAATTGAAAACTTTCTCAAACAAAATCACTCTTCTTGTGTGTGAAATGGGTTTATTTATTGGTAGAAATCAAAGCAAATCCCTTCTGAAATATTATTGTGCCCCCCTTTTTTTTTTAAATAGAAACCTACATGACCACTCATGTTATCCATCCATTAAGCCTTAGTTAAATGGTATTTCCATATTAAAAATAAAAAAGATGACATTGTCCTAATGAATGTATCTAATGAAGTTCTATCCTTTGTCTGAGTCAGAAAAATTAAGTTTTACTGATTTTTATTTCCCTCTGTTTATCTACTGGATTTGTTCATAAGTTGTACATTATTTCTAGATTTACATAAATCCTAGTAAGAAAATATGAGCTGTGATGATGATTGCTCATGCACTTGTTGTACACATTCTCCATGCTACAAAGAGATATGCAAATATGAATTGTTCCATCTTTGATGAGCTCATTATTTCAAAATTTGACTTTGATTTTTTTGAATTACTCAGATGTAGAAATGATTCTTATTGATCAGATTTGTTCTTTTATCTTTTCTTGAATCCCAGCTAATAACTAGGGTAGCTCATAATATTAACCCCATAGCTTCCCTACATATTCATGTACAGTGCCAGCTACAAGAGAATATGATATTGGTATTAATCAACCTGTCGTCCATTTTGCTTTTAATGTACTTAACCTCAGTGTGATTTGTTCTTATGTAACTTAGCACCCCTGGGGGAAGAGGGCATTGATGCCAGAAGGTATCAAACCTAGGACCTCTGGATCTAAACTTATGCACATTTCTACCTGGGCTAAAATAGTGGGTGGGGTCTGTTATCTCAAATGCAGCAGCTAACGCAAACCATATCCAGCCACTAGAGGGGTCAGGAAGCCACCCAGTGTAAGCACCAGTTACACTTGCTTTGAAACTTGTTACTTCCCACTACTGTTTACTTAGATAGGACCAGACTGTGATACCTTTCCTTGTGCTAAATAGTTCGTTGCCCCATAAATAATCCCACTGAAGTAAATGGGACTCCTTGTGGAGAAAAGTGCTATCCATCCCGAGGAAGGATATGAGAAGTCGGCCCAGAGGGTTCAGACACATGACTCTCCAGCACTGGAGGAAGACAGATACACTGTCCCAACTCCTCCTGACATCAGTGGGTATTGTGCCTATGTATGCAAGGCCAGAGTTGGGCCCCTTTTCTCTAAAAAGTGGCACATTCAGCGGTAACATTGCCACATCCTCTAGCCATGGGTATAGTTTGGAGGGACAAAGGGGCATTGCCCCCCAAACTGCAAGCCTCAGGCAGACACGGAATTTGCCCCCCCCACACACACACACACGGCCCCATTGGACTGACTGGAGCCGCGCCCCCAAATATAGAAGTCAAACTACACCTATGTCTCCAATGCAGAATATTCCCATTGGAAGTACTGTGCTTAAGAAGTGACATTTTCTAAAAAGTCCTGCACGGTACCAATTACTTGGCGTGGACTGAGTATTTTTACATTCCTATATTGATTATTGCAGCACTTGCTCCCCCTGACCCAGTCAATGTCAATTTTAAAGCTAGTTCTCTTAGTGTCTGTGCTGGAATTGTGCCTTTCCCCCAAGGAATTAGAAGCTTAGTAGCCTGTCTGGATCTGGCAGATGTGCAGACTCATATTTGTCTGCTAACATAATTCCATAGATTTCAGATGGAGTTACAATAGCAAAGAATGAGTCAGAGTCTCCAATATTTTCCTGAAAAACAAAGACAATTGGGATGGGGGGAGGGGTAAGCCTGGTTATCCCGGGGGGTATTAATTCAAGCTTTTTTGATCTGTGAAAAAGTTATCTGTTTTTGTATTTCACCTCAAACAAAATGGTCATCTATTTATTCCACAATATCAGAAGCCACATAACATTACCTTACCTTGGTTTCTTGTTTCTTCCCAAAACACGTATGATCCCAGTGTCATCTTCTCTGATTATCCTTTGGCCACGTCTGGGAAGAAATTGAACATAACAATACAGTTTTGGATGTTCCTACTGCAAGATCAGGCTCAACTTTGGACAAGAAGAACATTAATTAAGAATATAGTGAAACCCTCTCTCTCAAGGGCCAAATCTTCCAATCCTTAGTCAAAAATCTCATACCTGGATTTCTCCCCCAAGGTTTTCACAAAAGTTTTCTTTTACTTTTAAAGAGCCTCGGCCATATTCTGCTCTCATTTCTATCTGTTTAGGTGTGGAATAATTCCATTGACTTCAATGAAGGCAGAATTTTGGATCCCACTCTGTTTAGCTGACCAGTTTTTGCTGGTCTCTTGGGTAGTCACTTCAGGGCCAGGTTGAAGCAATCTGGATTAAAGTTTGAACATCTGTTTGTTTTCTAATTCACTGAAATCAACGGGGATTTTGACTCCCTAAGGCCTGTAGGAGTTGGCCCTAATCAATTTTATTAATAAACATTTACATCATGGCAACCTCCAAAGGCCCCATTGGAGGGCTAGTGTCACCTCTAGTGATCAATGGCTCCATGTCTAGTTGGCAGCCGGTATCAAGCGGAGTGCCCCAATGGTCGGTCCTGGGGCCGGTTTTGTTCAATATCTTCATTAATGATCTGAAGGATGGCGTGGACTGCACCCTCAGCAAGTTTGCAGATGACACTAAACTGGGAGGAGTGGTAGATACGCTGGAGGGTAGGGATAGGATACAGAGGGACCTAGACAAATTAGAGGATTGGGCCAAAAGAAATCTGATGAGGTTCAACAGGGACAAGTGCAGAGTCCTGCACTTAGGATGGAAGAATCCCATGCACCGCTACAGACTAGGGACCGAATGGCTCGGCAGCAGTTCTGCAGAAAAGGACCTAGGGGTTACAGTGGACGAGAAGCTGGATATGAGTCAACAGTGTGCCCTTGTTGCCAAGAAAGCTAACGGTATTTTGGGCTGTATAAGTAGGAGCATTGCCAGCAGATCGAGGGACATGATCATTCCCCTCTATTCGACATTGGTGAGGCCTCATCTGGAGTACTGTGTCCAGTTTTGGGCCCCACACTACAAAAAGGATGTGGAAAAATTGGAAAGTGTCCAGCGGAGGGCAACAAAAATGATTAGGGGACTGGAACACATGATGTACAAGGAGATGCTGAGGGAACTGGGATTGTTTAGTCTGCAGAAGAGAAGAGTGAGGGGGGATTTGATAGCTTCTTTCAACTACCTGAAAGGGGGGTTCCAAAGAGGATGGATCTGGACTGTTCAGTGGTGGCAGATGACAGAACAAGGAGCAATGGTCTCAAGTTGCAGTGTGGGAGGTTTAGGTTGGATATTAGGAAAAAAAATTTCACTAGGAGCGTGGTGATCCATTGGAAAGGGTTACCTAGGGAGGTAGTGGAATCTCCTTCTTTAGAGGTTTTTAAGGCCCAGCATGACAAAGCCCTGGCTGGGATGATTTAGTTGGGTCCTAAACTAAATGGGATGATTGGTCCTGCTTTGAGCAGGAGGTTGGACTAGATGACCTCCCAAGTCCTTTCCAACCCTGATATTCTATGATTCTAAAACAATATCCATATGAACCCAGAGCAAGAGGCTGTCCTGCTATGGAGAACTCACAGTCTAAAGGACACAGCTAAATTGCTGGAGATGGTGAACAAAACACAAACAAATGAGTCTTTTTGTAAGTCGCACACGATCTTGTTAGTTACATGTTCTGTTGTTAAGTTGTTTTTAACTGGGGTAGACAAAAAGCAAGTTGAATAGCAGGAATGAAAGAACAAGTAAAATGGAGAAGGAAGAGGAAAGAAAGGATAAAAGAGGTAGTTTCTGCACATCATATGGCTAGCAATGATCAGCAAGGTACCAGTTAAAAAAGAGGGGGAGGACACTGAAACCAAGATAGTCTTTAACTATAGTTTAAAGGATTAGTGTCATTTAATTTGTCCTGGAAACTTTTGGGGGATATTTACCAAGAGGTGGTCTTCAGCAAATCTCACTGAGCACCAGTCCTTTTCTATACGGAGAGCTCTCCCAACATCAGCCAGCTGGAAAACAAAATGTAAACGGGGCTGTATCCAGAAGTCTCCATCTCTGTATGATCATCTCAGGGAGGGCTTCTCAGACATGTTCACAGTGTATATGAGAACTTAATAGTGAGATTGTCTCATGGACACCTCTTCTTGCATTGACCGTAGCACAGACAGCCCCCCACTCTCATTCCAAGTGATGGAAACCAACTCCTACTGTTAGCAATTCACATAACATCGCTGTGTTAACTACAGCAGTGGCGTACAGGGAAAAGTTACATTAGGATGCTATTTAATGTATCTTTAACCATCTGAATGCAATTGAGCAGCTGGAAACACCAAGAAAAGCCAGCACCATGTGACCAACCAGCTCTCATGGACTACCTGTTCCACAAACCACTGAACTAAGGAGAGCAACTGGCCCACACAGACCAAAGATTTTAACAAAACAAGATCCTAATCCTACTGCCACTGAAGTCAGTGTGAGCTTTGCAAATGATTTCAACAGGAACAGGATCAAGATGTAGTTGTGGTACTGCATGGGAAGAGATAGGGTGAGGTGCAACAGAGGAGCAGATGTTTCCTTGTCTACAGTATTCCCAGGAATGTCTTTTTTTTAAAACCCATCTAAGTGCGGGACTAACGTGGGGCAGGTCTATCTTGCGAGCTGTACCCATACTGGAGAATCCTTCCAGCCCCAGATTTGTGCTAACTCCCCTCGTTTGCACAGCTGCCTGAGAATCAGCATCTGTGTTTCACCGGAGGAACTACTTTCTACCACAGGTACAGCTATAGGAATAACTGATTTTTCGGTTGGGTGGTCGAACCAAAGAATCAAAAATAAATATATTCAGTTTGAGTTGACCTGAAACAAAAGTTTTGCAATATCTCCAGAAAAACAAAAAAGTAGAAAATATTTCATTCAGCCTGAGACAAAACACATTCCATTTAATTTGTGGTTTAAACTCTTTTAAAATTTTATTTGATAAAAATGGGTAAAATTCCCAAACAAAACATTTTGACTTTTCAGATTTTTTTTAATTTGACCAAAACAATTTGCTGAAACTGACCCAAATTCACAAATTGTTTCACTTGGCCTGAATCTACATTTTTCTGGGGGGAAAAAGTGCCCAGTTCTAATTGTAGAAACTTATCAGGTCTCCCCCTCACCCTAGTATCTGAGAACCTTCCAATCTTTAACATTTTTATCCTCATAACCTCCCTGTAAGGTAGAACAGTGCTATTAGCCCTATTTTACAGATGGGGACTGGAGGCACAGAAAGGCTAAGTGACTTGCCCAAAGTCACAAAGGACATCTGTGGCAGAGCTACAATTTGTAACTGTATAGCAGGAGGGCTGACCCTTCTCCTGGCCTTTTTGTTTTGAAGACTCTCCATTTAATTTGCTTTTACACTGTTCAATTCAAAGGATTTCTTTTCCACCTCTGCAATTTCATTTCACTAATAGACTTTTTACAATAGAATCATTGCAGCTAAGACATTTTATTTTGTTTGTTAGGTCCAAGCTGACTAAGTCACAAACCTGACAGAACTTTTGACTGATGAGACCCGTGAATGTTTTCAATATTATCTGGAATAAACTTTTGCTCCTGACAATAACGGTCTGTCTCGTCATCCATAGAGGCTTCTACAATGCATCGTGCTTAACAATTTACTGTCTGGTCTGCTCCTGGGGCAGACCACTGCCCCTCACTCAGAGCAGATTGTAAAGTTACAATCTCGCCCTCAATGTGAAGGTGCAAATGTGCTATATATACCAAGGTTTGTGTGTTAGAGCAGGTCACAAAGTTTGACATACTGAAAAAAAAAATAAGATTTTGCTACAGTCAGCCCATTTTAAGGTAAAAGTTTGGACCCAGCATGACAACTTGCAGTTAAGGTTCCGCTGCTGAAAAGTGGCTGTTTATCCTGGCACTGCTGACAGCAGTTGCAGCTTTCATCAAAGTGATCTTAGTCATCTAAACTACACAGTGGCACACGCAAATTCTCACATTGAGAAAAGGGGAAAATGATGATTTGGTGTGTACAATAAAAGTTACAGCTCACTTCTGAAAGGGATTGTTTTTCATTTATATTAAGACAGCACCAAGAGCTGAATGTGCATTTGGACTGTAGGTGAGGAAATTCCAGCTGGTAAGAACGTACTGTTTGTCAGAATATTGCTGTGGCTGTATTTTAAGGCACACACACAAAAGACAAAGTTATGACTGAGCTTTCAGCTAGGGTAGGGCAAATACTCCTCCCTCCTTTCTGGGGGGGGGGGGGAGGAGGGGTCAGGGAGTCCTTGAAGGTCACTTGAATTTTGAACTGAATTTGCTTCATCTCTTTTGTGTTCACTTCCACAAATCTATGGTTAAGGATGTACGGTCTGATCATGCAAAGTACTACATGCCCTCAACTTCCAGTGTCTGTTGTGCTCAACATCTCACAGGATCGTGCCCCTAGACAATAGTACATAGGCTCACGTTTCTCCAACGGGGCACACAAACTCAGACACTGTGGTGAGGCTGCATAAGTGCACAGATAGATACATAGGCAGAAGTTCTGTTTAAAAGCTAATCTGGAGCAAGCACCTTCCTGTTCCTGATTTACTCCATCAGTCTGGTCACCTATTGGCAGGAGGAATGTATCAGCCAGAGATGCACTCATTGCACCATTTGAGGGCAGAATAAAGGCGGCTACTGAGCATGCTCCCCCTGTGCCATTCCATTCCGGATGTGTTTCCCCTGCTCAGGTACAATGCTTCAGGACAGCTCTGCTCAGCTGCCGCAGCTCCACACCCACTGCACCTCAGCTACAAGAAGATATCGGTTTGCCTTAGGGGAACGAGCATCCCTTGTGCAGCACATGGTCCCTTCTGCAAAGGGTCTCCCTGAACAGCAGTTCACAGAGGCAGCTGGGTGTGACGCAGGAGCATACTGGAGGAAGGACAGAAAGATCCACAGTTGCGCGTGCCCTCTATTCCCCCAGCCGGCACTGAGGGCTGCATTAGGTCAGCCATTGGGGCAAAGCACTTCTGCAGCAGGGGGCGTGGTTGAGGATGCTGTCCCCTCCTCCTCACCTGTCCAGCCCAGTGACTCCAGCTGCTGGGCAATGAGGATTCAGGGTACTTGATGTACAGTAGGTTCCCAAGGTTGAAAATCTGACTCACATTAGAGACAGAGAGATCATTAAACATAGGAACATCATTTAACAGGTAGCAGAAGAGAGAACAGTACATCTTGTTCACAGAGCATCACTCTGAAGGTTCTGATACTGATGATTATGTCTTTTGTACTCAGGTCTTGCTCTATAGTGCGAGAGAGAGAGCACGCGTGTGCGCATGTGTTAAGAAAGTGGCTGGTCTGGTAGATTCAGTGGGCCAGATCCTTCGTTCTGCCTGAGCTGTGCTCAATACAGGGCCTTGATAGGGAAGGGAAAGGTGACTTCTCCTCACTTTTATGACTCTTGATCCTGGGACCAGCCAGGAGGTGCTGTGACCTCCATCATAAGGCAGAGCACCCACAGGGCTACTCTAACTTACACTCGGTTGTCTCCTGGCTCCAGCGGTTGTTCTAGCAGCCAGGGATTGCAAGAGCACATTAGCACTCTGATCACACCCTCTTCTCAGCAGCCATTCCTCTTCACCAGCTTTGCAGCCCCTTCCTGCCACTGGAGCAGTGCACGGGGACTGTTGGGTGCCAAAGGAGGAACACATTTTTGACGAAGACTTGAATAAAATTGCCAATCTGGTTGAAAACATGGCATCTGTTAAGTGAGGAATGAAGGGATGATGCGCATCTCCCACGGGCACATGAGCACAGGACGTTTCCTACCGAGGCACTAGCCGTGATTTACAAACTGTCAAGGTTCCTTCCCCACTCTGAACTCTAGGGTACAGATGTGGGGACCTGACCTGCATGAAAACCTCCTAAGCTTACTTTTACCAACTTAGGTTAAAACTTCCCCAAGGTACAAACTATTTTACCCTTTGCCCTTGGACTTCCACTGCCACCACCAAACGTTTTATCCGGGTTTATTTTATTAGGAAAGAGCCCGTTTAGAAATGTTTTTCCCCCCAAAATCCTCCCAACCCTTGCACCCCATTTCCTGGGGAAGGTTTGGTAAAAATCCTCACCAATTTGCATAGGTGAACACAGACCCAAACCCTTGGATCTTAAGAACAATGAAAAAAGCATTCAGTTCTTGAAAAGAAGAATTTTAATAGAAGAAACAGTAAAAAAGAATCAGCTCTGTAAAATCGGGATGGTAAATACCTTACAGGGTAATCAGATTCAAAACATAGAGAATCCCTCTAGGCAAAACCTTAAGTTACAAAAAGACACAGAGACAGGAATATCCATTCCATGCAGCACAGCCTATTTTCTCAGCCATTTAAAGAAATCATAATCTAATGCATATCTAGCTAGATTACTTTTACTAAGTTCTAAGACTCCATTCCTGTTCTGTCCCCAGCAAAAGCATCACACAGACAGACAGAGAGAGCTTTGTTTTTTCTCTCCCCCCAGCTTTTGAAAGAATCTTGTCTCCTCATTGGTCATTGTGGTCAGGTGCCAGTGAGGTTATCCTAGCTTCTTAACCCTTTACAGGTGAAAGGATTTTTCTGCTGGCCAGGAGGGATTTTAAAGGTGTTTACCCTCCCCTTTATATTTATGACACAAACGGAGATGGGAAAGATGAGGTTTCATGAAAGAGGTTGCTGCTCTGGTGAGCTGTACCTGCCGGGGACGTGCTGAGGCCACTGTTAATTAAAAAACACAGTGCTGAATGAAAGCCCAAAGAACAAATGGCAGCTCATCATCAAGGATCATTCGTCCCACGCCGCCTGTGGATTCAATAGGGTACAACACCTGGTGACGGCCAGCCGCTGCCGCCATTTTTAATTTGATTTGCCTTGCTTTATTTATGTATTTGCTAATGACTCCTGCTTTTGCATTCCTGAGCAATCCCCGCCTTTGTGGGAGTGCAGGGGGGGAACCTAGGAACGCCCGTCGCAGGGACCTCCTGCAGCAGAGGCCAGAGTGACGTCGCCATGGCAACCGCTCCTGCCGCTGCCAACATTTTAATGTAATTAGATGGGCAATGTCACGGCGGGGTGTTAGGGAACCTGCTTTCTGTGCTTGGCACACTGACATAGTGGCTGCTTCTTTGGCATCCCAGCTCTGTCAGTGCACGTCTGCAAACCCCGGCTGCATCTGTTAATCCAACGCCACCCCCAGCACCGACAAACGAAAAGGAACATTTAGAAAAGAAGTCTGGAGGCTCCCTGCGCCCCTTATCTGGCTGCTGCCCTGGCTGAATCTTAGCCTGCTCTTGCATTTAGCTTCCCGTCCAGTTCAGCAAACTGGGATTTAACCATAGTAGGTTGTGGGGGCTGCCAGTGCCGCCCAGCCATGCTGCATGTCACAAGGCCTGCCACTGCCAGCCTGACAAAAGGAACAAGGACATATACCCTACAACCCCACGTTCCCTGTCATTTCAGGTCTGAGCGGTCACTTAACGGCATGTTGGAAACAGCTCCCACTAGAAGTGTGTATCACTGAAAACTTCTCATGCCACAGATCCAGTGTCTCTCCAAGTCCCAACACAAACCCGCACCAGCCTACTCTTCTCTCCCCTCCCCAGGGAGCAGCCAGCTCATAATTGCAGCTCCATCCATAAGGCTCTCCGTACAGGGGCAGCTTCTAAATTCCTGCCAGATGGCCAATCTGTCATCAGGGTCCTCCTACCTGCCTTTTTTCCCTCCTCACTGGTGCTTCTGCCTGGCTCCCCGAAAGAGCACCCACTATTGGTGGCACCCTTGATCTGAGCTTCAAGGGGCTGGGCCTAAATGCACAGTGATGCTTTGCATCAGCCGACCCTAATTTTCCCAACTGAGAAGGAAGCCAAATATCTGTCTAAAGAGTGATAAGACTCATAAGGATTTGAGCTCTCACTTCCAGATGAGCAGCAGTTCAGAGACTTGTCGGTCTAAAGTGCTACAGAGGTGGCATTGGTAGAATGTGCTTTGGATCTTTGGGAGAAGAAATAATGAGAGAGAGAGAAAGAGATGGAAAGAGCTGAACAAATAATTCACTCCCATCGATGAACTAAGCTTCTTTGGCCTTATGGAATGTCCAGGGGCCAACAGCAATTCACTTGCATTTGTTGTGCAGTCTATGTTTTTTAATTCTATAGATTAATCGTGAACAGCATTTGATACTCAGTACTCAAAATCCAAGCTGTGTCCATTAGTGGTGATTGGTCAGCCTGTCACATTTCTGTTCCCTGCTGGGAGAAGCATAACTCATCATCATTTTATGAAGATCCTGATGATCTGGATCTCTCAAGGAGAGGGAATGGTTTAAGAAGAGGTGCAAGATTAGTCTTTCTAAAGTTATCCTTCATGAAGAAGTTCAGAACTGTTTCCACTCTGAGCCAGAGGCATCTCTCATAGAAAATCTAGGCTCCTGTAAGATTTACTGTCTGGGTTTTGTTTAGTGTCCTATTGTCAAAGTGACACAGTATAATTGCTTGTGTGGTCCTAACTATGAAGGATGTGCCCAGATCTCTGTCTAGCTTGATCTTGACCTCTGTGCCAGGGCTCTGGCAAGGGGATTTGGAAACCTCTTCCCCATGCTGTGGGAAGCAGTGTCCCATCACATATAAAATAACCCATACTTTTCATGTGCAGGCTTAAAATTTGTTTTCCACAAGCAAGTGATTCAATTCAATCACTTTCTCTGAAAAAGCCAGATCACACAATAGAGGTGTGTGTGTGGCTGAAACAAATTCTAATCAGTGTTTGTAGAAAATACCTCCAGGTGTTAGTCCAGCTCTAAAAGTGGTGCCTGGTGAAAGAGAGGACATTTAAGAGACAGAACGGTGTCACACAGGCATAACTAGGCAACCCTTAAGAAAAAACAAAAACTATTTGCCCTGAAGACAGATGTACTGTCATAAAACTTAACAAGGAGAAAACAGTTTACCCAGAGTGGACTTTGCCTGCTTCCTTTCTAAAAATTATTATTGAGAAAAGAAAGCCCTGTATTTACCCTGATGTAACAGAAAGCAGAGTTTTGCGCTTTCTCAGGAGGAGAATGTATTGTGATAGGGTCAGGCCAGATGGCTATACGAGAGTAATAGAAGGCAGATATATTAGCCCCTGGCTAAGTAGGTCCCTTTTCCCTGGGTAAGGTAACAGGGAAGGTTCCAGAACAATCAGGAACCTTCTGGAGACAATTAAGACAGGCTGATTAGAACACCTGCAGCCAATCAAGAAGCTGCTAGAATCAATTAAGGCAGGCTAATCAGGGCACCTGGGTTTTAAAAAGGAGCTCACTTCAGTTTGTGGTGTGCGTGTGAGGAGCTGGGAGCAAGAAGCACTAGGAGCTTAGAGTGAGAACGCGGACTGCTGGAGGACTGAGGTGTACAAGCATTATCAGACACCAGGAGGAAGGTCCTATGGTGAGGATAAAGAAGGTGCTGGGAGGAGGCCATGGGGAAGTAGCCCAGGGAGTTGTAGCTGTCGCACAGCTGTTCCAGGAGGCACTCTAGACAGCTGCATTCCACAGGGCCCTGGGCTGGAACCCGGAGTAGAGGACGGGCCTGTGTTCCCCGCAAATCCTCCCAACTCCTGGTCAGACACAGGAGGAGTCAACCTGGACTGTGGGTTCAGAAAAACGGCCAAGCTGAGGACTGCCGTGAAGCTCCAAGGCGAGCAAATCCGCCAATAAGCGCAAGACCCACCAAGGTAGAGCAGGAACTTTGTCACAGTATATACATTGTAGATGCAAAGAAACTCCAGTTAGTTGCTTGGCTGAGGGATTATTTTGTTCATAGTCTAGGGGAAAGAATCTATTTATTTATTTTTCACCCCAATAGGCCAAATTCTGACATCCTTATTCACAAGTAAGCACAAATGCCTCCACCAGGGGGCTGAAGGGGCAAACTAAATCTGGTGATTGCAAATAGGCCTATTAAAGGCCTCCGATATTATTTCTCCAGCTGGAAGGTATGTTATGCAATGCTGTCCTACTTATATATTCACTTCATTCCTTCTGTAATTCATGCTACTTAGGAGCTGAAGCAAGAGTGATGGCTTTGATTAAACACTGTCATGTCACATGGGTACGTCGAGGTTAAAATGCCTTCCTTGTTATTGCTTGTCATTTCATTGTTGTCCCAAAATTGGTATCCACTTTGCCTGTTTCCTCATTTGTTAGTGGAAAACAGTGGGGTGAATGTTTCTGTGGACAGCTACGGTGCACATACGTGCACACATGCAACCAACCATCCTTTGGAAAGTTCTCTCGTGCTCTAGTAAACTGCAGGAACACAATGTTCTGACAGAGCTAAACAATTATCTTAAATACACACTAAAAGTAGAAACAAAGGTTATCGACAGTATTTTGACCTTGAAGCGTAGGGGGAAAAAATGCAAAAGGGAAGATTGGGGAAGGAGCATGAGAGCAAGCGTGAGCCATATACAAATAGTCATACACACAAGCCATATTTTATGCTTAGCCTTTGTGAAGACTCCCATTGCCATCAGTGGGCCTTTCTGTTAGCGACAGCGGGGAGTATATAGCACTAATTTTGCAGCCACTTCCTATGGGCCTTAATTAAAAATGTGATTTGGTCCGTTCCATAAGACCTGGCGGTGTATCAGATACATAATCATCTGGGGAAGTGTGTAACTCAGAAGAAGCAGGAGTAAGATGACTTGCACTGGGGTGGTGTCACAGACTGGTGGGAAGAAGAGGAGTACTTGTGGCACCTTAGAGACTAACAAATTTATCTGAGCATAAGCTTTCGTGAGCTACAGCTCACTTCATTGGATGCATGCAGTGGAAAATACAGTGGGGAGATTTATATACACAGAGAACATGAAACAATGGGTGTTACCATACACACTGTAAGGAGAGTGATCAGGTGAGGTGAGCTATTACCAGCAGGAGAGCAGGGCTGGGGGGGACCTTTTGTAGTGATAATCAAGTTGTGTCATTACACAAAGTAAAATTATTTCCCCATGTTTATTCTCCCCCCCTCCCCGCCCTCTATTCCTCACACTTTCTTGTCAAATGCTGGAAATGGCCCACCTTGATTATCACTACAAAATGTTCTCCCCCCCACCCCGCTCTCCTGCTGGTAGTAGCTCACCTTATCTGATCACTCTCCTTACAGTGTGTATGGTAACACCCATTGTTTCATGTTCTCTGTGTATATAAATCTCCCCACTGTATTTTCCACTGCATGCATCCGATGAAGTGAGCTGTAGCTCACGAAAGCTTATGCTCAAATAAATTGGTTAGTCTCTAAGATGCCACAAGTCCTCCTTTTTTTTGTGGATACAGACACGGCTGCTACTCTGAGACTGGTGGGAGACTCATTAGGAGGTGGCCTTAAAGACCTAGGTAGAATGGACATGTGCCCTGTTAGGGTGAAGCTTGTATGAGAAGGCATTGTGAAGTGTGAGCATTGGGGTACCTAATCACAGCTACAGAAATTCATTGTGAGGTCACAGACAGGGGATAATGACTTCAAAGGAAGAACAAGCAGCAGGGAGCAGCTCCTTTCCCCTAAGTAACAAAGAGGAGTTTTCATGCAAGCTGTCCTAACAATAATTTCTTAATAAATAAATAAATATGCAGAAATGTCACTAATTAGACTGGGTTTTTTTTGGAAGTTTCCCGAGACACAAGGCAATTTTAAAATGGTGTCCTCTAGAGTAAAGCACATTGTATTCATGCATTACAGGTCAAATTGCTACAGCTTGTGATGAAACTGAGTTTCACAGTTGGCTATTATCTGTGCATAACTCCTGGATCCACTCAAAATATGACTGTAATATTGAGAGAACACCCCCAAGACTCCCACCAAACCAGAATAAGTACAATGTGCCCTCTAATCAATTGGAAATTGATTTTAAAAAACTGATGGGGCGGTCCACTACAGGAAAAATGGTTACAAAATATTTTTGAAGGAAAGGTCATGGATATGTAGCTAACATTAAGACAGAGAAACCCCACATGATCAATATTGGTCATGTGCCTTAATTTAAATCAGCCCCTCTACCAGATGACTGGCAGATAGCTAATTTCATGCCGATATTTTAAAAAGGCTCCACAGGCGATCCTGGCAATTACAGGCCAGTAAGACTAACTTCAGCACCAGGCAAAGTGATTGAAACTATAGCAAAGAACTGAATTATAAAACACATAGGATTAACACAATATGTTGGCGAAGAGCTAACACAGCTTCTGGAAAGGAAATCATGCCTCACCAAACTATTAGAATTCTTTGAGGGTGTCAACAAGCATGTGGACAGGGGTGATTCAGTTGATGTAGTGCACCTGGACTTTCAGAAAGCCTTTGACAAGGTCCCACACCAAAGGGGATAAGAGGGAAGGTCCTTTCATGGATCAGTAACTGGTTAAAAGCTAGGAAACCAAGAGTAAGAATAAATGGTCAGTTTTCACAGTGGAACGAGGTAAATAGTGGGATCCCCCAAGGATCTGTGCTGGGACCTGTGCTGTTCGACATATTCTTAAATGATCTGGAAAAGTGGGTGAACAGTGAGGAGGCAAAGTTTGCATTCGATAAAATATTACTCAAGATAGTCCAGAGCTGGCTGCAAAGAGTTACAAAAGGATCTCACAAAATGGGGTGACTGGGCAAGAAAATAGATGAAATTCAATGTTGATAAATGCAAAATAGTGCACACTGGAAAACAATCTCAATTATACACACAAAAAGTTGGAGTCTAAATTAGCTGTTTCCACTCAGGAAAGAGATCTTGGAGTCATTGTGGATAGGTCTCTGAAAACATCCGCTCAAAGTGCAGCGGCAGTCAAAAAAGCGAACACAATATTATGGACCATTAGGAAAGGGATAGATAATAAGACAGAAAATATCAGAATGTCACTCTATAAATCCATGATACGCCCACACTTTGAATACTGTGTGCAGTTCTGGTTGCTGCATCTCAAGAAAGATATATTAGAATTGGGAAAAGGTTCAGAAAAGGGCAACAAAAATGACTAGGGGTAAGGAACGGCTTCCATCTGAGGAGAGATTAAAAAGACTAGGACTGTTCAGCCTAGAAAAGTGACAGCTCAGGGAGGAGATGACGGAGTTCTATAAAATCATGACTGGTGGGAAGAAAGTGACCAGGGAAGTGTTATTTACCCCTTCACATGACACACAAACCAGGGACCACCCAATGAAATTAATAGGCAGCAGGTTCAAAACTAACCAAGGAAGTACTATTTCACACAACACTCAGTCAACCTGTGGAACTCATTGCCAGGTGATGTTGTGAAGGCCAAATGTATAACTGTGTTAAAAAAAGAATTAGATAAATTCATGGAGGCTGGGCCCATCGATGGCTATTAGCCAAGATGGTCAGGAACACAACCCCACACTCTGGGTGTTCTGAAACATCTGAGTACTAGAAGCTGGGACTAAATCACAGGGGATGGATCACTTGATAATTCCCTTGTTCTGTCCATTCCCCCTATAGCATCCGGCACTGGCCGCTGTTCGAAGTCAAGATACTGGGCTACATGGACCATTGGTCTGACCTAGTATGGCCGTTCTTATGTTCTTGTGCCTTATCATGCTGCTGGAAGGGCTCAGATATCACAGTGATGGGTTGGTGGAAAGACAGAAGAGTGATAACAAAGTTTTAGGGAGTTTCGTTGAAAAGCTGGGATAGATGGAGTGAGGAGACCATTGCAACAGGAACTCAGGAGGATGTTAAACAGCAGCTTCTAAAGTTACACAGCGTTAAATCAGCAGAGCAACCAAGAGCTCTTAAAGAGCTGGCCATGCTCTTTTTTTTCCCTTTTTCTTTTTTTTTTGGGGAGCGATGATTCTGAATCAAAATGCCAGATCTAAACACCCAGTGGATTTAGGATCCAGATTGAAATATCCTCTGAATTTTGGAGCCAATCTTGAACTTTGCAGTTGGCTATTATCTATATGGTGGACCAAGCTAAAAATTGTGGATCTGGCCATGTCCAGACTTTTGGTAATGATAACAAGTTAAGACATTTGACTGGGATTTAGGAGATCTAACTTAAATTCCCAGTTCTCCCGTGGACTTCCTGTATAACAGAGGCAAGTCACTTAATCTTTCTGACCCCAGTACCACATGGTATTTGAGCATGTGCCTAACTAACTAAGTGTGGGAGCAGTCCTACTAGTCCCTGGTGAATTGGAACGTCAGTGTCTGACTTGTAAAATGGTGGTGGTAATATTTCCTCTCTCTGACACTTGGTGTGTCTTATCTATTGGAAACTCTTTGGGGAAGGGACTGTCCCTTACTATTTCCATGTACAGTGCCTAGCACAATGGGGTCCCAATCCCATATGTACTACTCTATCACTAAAATTAAGACTACTACTGGTTAGGGTAAATTCAGATCTGCATCCATATCTCGCTTTCCTGCCTTCTGCCTATTTGTAAATATTCTTGGTTACAAGCACCAAGAACAAACAAGAGTATTGAAGGAGACAAGAAATGGCTCTCAAAGCTAATGAAATGGGACGGTTCACATTGCAATTAAGACATGGAAAATAAGGCTGCTTGGGTTCAGTACAAAACACCTCATCAAGAAAAGCAGCTGTTGGCCACTCCAGCAGCAACAGCACCAGGCATACACATGCGGCGTTCAGAAGCAGAGCAAAGCAGAGAGGTGGCAGCAGCAAAGAAATTAAAAATATATATATTCACGACCAATGACAGCACTATCAAGATTGCAGAGGATAAAGAATCTGCAAAAGAGAAAGGCTTCAAGGATGTTAGAAAATATAGAGCAGGAGTGAGATAAAAATGCAGACAGCTGTTCCACATAATCATTTGTGCAACTGAAAAAAAAAATCCTATCATCCAAAAATCTGAATTGCGGAGTAAATTCATACATAGGGCCTGAGCCAATGGTCACTGAGATTAGAGACTTTTCTTTGAGCATTGGATCAGGTCCATAGGGTGGCTGCTACTACCAAAGGGGGCAGAAGGGGAATCATGTTACTTATTGTAGTATTTCTTATTCCAAATATAGGAAATACAGCATATCACTCAGTAACTAATGCCATGGCAAGAAAATTGTGGGTTTTTAAGTGGCCAGCAGCATTACACACACACACAAAACCAAGACAGGAATGGACTAGAGTATTTGCACAGGGCACTTTGCTTGGTCAGTGATATGACTGACCCACCCCCCACCTGTCCCAAATCACACAAAAATCTGTCAATGCCCTTGGGAAATGGGGACGGGCTAAACGACTGGTTCAAATCAATCTATATTACATTATCTCAACAGAAAGACTTGAAGGAACTACAGAACATTTTCATTAATCTTGCGTGCTCCTGCTGCATGTCATTCTAAATTGCATCAACAGCAAGACAGAGAAAGTGGTTATCGTTGGCAGACAGGAGGGAGAACAGAATGTGGGGAATCTGAGCTGGGTTTCCATCTATGTTCATTTAAAGGGAAAGGCAAGGGAACTTATTCAGCCACTCAGCTCTTTCTTTCAGCATCCAAGTAGTGTGAAGGGTTGGAGTCATCTCAGCTAAAGCCAAAGATTATGCAGAAGGGAAGTGTGAAGCCTACGGGTGTGGAGGGAAATGTCTCATGTAATTTCCCAGAAGCATCCTTTAGCCAGCCCAAGACCTGCATTAAAGCACTTTGCACTGCAGAGGTCTCTTTCCACCTGAAGGATCCCAAAGGCCTTTACAAGTATTGGACCTGATCCACTCACCTTACTTGAGGCCTGATCCAAAGACCATCTACGTCAAGGGAAAAACTCCCATGACTACAGTAGGCTTTGGGTCGGGCCCTAACAAAAGCCAATATCCCACCGAGTTATCAAAGTCAGTGAGGTTCTTCATGAGAGTAAGGTGGGCAGGACTGGCCCATTAACCCTCACAATACACTTGTGTCATGGACAGTGTCTTAGGTACGTCTACACTGGAGCTGTGTAATGTGTAATTTCCAGCTCAAGTAGACGTATACTAGCTGCCCTTGTACTTGCCTAGCATCTCAGATGGGAACATATCAGGGCAGCTAGTCCCTCCCACTGCTTATGTTGCCATACGCTCTTTTTAGCACACTAGATCTATCAGAGCTGTCACAGGCATGTCTCCTTGAGCTGGAACTTACACCTTCCAACTCCAGTGTGGACATACCAATAATGTGGAGACACACTGAAGGTAGATGTGTTTGAACTTTTTCAGTCGGAAAGATTTCTGGTTGCCCCCCCTTGGGGCTGGGGAGACCAGGAAGGAGAGGGTGACTATAAGAGGAAAAATTCCTGAAGGATTATCTCATAAAACATCAAAGTTATGTGTGATGCCATCAGCTCAAATCCAATGTCAATATCAGTATTTGCTTTAAATTTCTAGTAGGAATGACAGAGGTAGGGATTAGTACAGAATATAAATTGATACATTAAATCATTTCTGATTTAGGAATGGACAAAAAAAATGTTAGAAAAACATACCACATTCAAAATCTTGAAACTCCAACATTAGTTGTCAGACTAACTTTACACTGACTGGGTAGGTACAGCAAAAAAAAAAAAAAAATCTAGCTAATGCAGAGTTCACATGAGAAATTTTCCATGGAAAGAGTTCTGTTGAGAAAGGTAGGGAATCAAGAACAAGCTTGTAAAGCAAAGTGACTTACAATCATTGGCCTCAACCCTTCATCCCTTGTTCACGTGTAGTCCACTGAAGTCACATGAGGAAAGATCGCAGGACAGGACCTTTACATACCAAATCACTATTGGGACTTTGTATTATAAGAGCTGAGCAAATAATTCACACCAAACTTATTCAGTGGCTGTTGCCTCTTTCTGCTTATGGAACAATTGCAAGCAGATCTCAACCTCCTCACATTTGTTTGTGATTTGAAATTATTTGACAGTTTCTGTGGTATTTTTCTCCCTTTTTAATCAGTATCTATTGTGGGCAGTTTTGTGAATATACAATATTTGTTATTGGCACTGTGTAAGTTAGTTATGCTTGGTCAGGTAAGTTTCATGCTATTGTTTACGTTCCCTGGTTACCTGTGCAAACATTTTCAGTGTGAATACTTGCTTGTACAAATAATAAATTTGATTTCTGTGGACATACCCACCTACAACTTGATGTTAGCTTTCTGTAAACCTTTGTGGCAGTAAAACTCAATTGCAGAAATGTTCAGAAAGGTCCAGATTCTACTGAAGTCAATGGACATGAGTATAGCCCTAACTAATCTACTTGAAAACTCACGCAAATATTGACAGAAAGTGGTTTTTACATTATGCCTCCAGCTCTAACAGTTAGAATTTTAACATATTCTATTAATGAACTCTTGAAAGTAATAAATAACTAATAATTACAGTAGAGGGTACTCTTCAAAGCTAAAAATTAGATCTAATTTATAGGTAAAGAGCTAATGAATTTCCAAAAAATTGTTCATCCTTGTTGTTGAAATTATTACTATTGAATCAAGGTCTAGAAAATCATTTGCAGTGAGGCACCATGAAAATGATTAAAGGCTGCTAAAGACAAAATACAGATTCCCCGATAGAGTCTCTAGGCCTGTATGATGTGAAAGCTCAGTCATTTTAAGCCAATTGAGTATTTATGCTGTAGAATATGAAACCATATTTTAATTAACACAACAGAAAGTGATAGTTTGACAAAAGACAGACCAAAATTTTTAAAATCAATAAGAGACTGCTACCAGCATGAAGGAAGTGCTTTATCCGTCTAATTAGAATGAAACAGACCCATATACTCTATCAAAGGTTATGGGGGCAGGGGGGAAAAGGCAATTCCATTTTTGCAAGTGCAAAGTTATAATGTTTATGAATATTGATGAGATTGCAGGCAGAGGGATTCTGAAAAACCTGTCAACTCTTGATTGGGTAAGTTGAATCGAAAGACTCAGCCAAAGTTGTTTTGTTCCCTGACGAGCAATCACAAATATCAATATGAATAAGGAACAATACTGCAAGAAGGGAACAAGGCATAGATAATGATAATTCTTCAGGGAGAACGGCCCAGACTGAAGCTTGGTGAGAGCAAGTTCAAGTCCCCTGGAAGTCATGGGGGTAAATTCAGCAGTGCCATAAATGATAAAGTAGTGTAACTTGCTGGGATGTGGAAAGTGAATGCAAGTTAATAGAAAGGAGAATAAGATCAGTAGCCTATGTGGGGGGAATAGCGTATGGATTATAAATATTAAACCCTATTCAAATAAAAGTAAGTAAAAGAAAAGCAGTGCTGCAAACCCCCAAGCATTCAAAAATCACGAGCGAGGCCTCCAAAAATTATGAGATTGGCCTAAAATCATGAAATTCTACAGAATAAAACATTTTGGGTTCTTTCTCTTTGCTTTCCAGTGTCTGAGCCTGTAGCTTACACTTGGGTCACATTTTCCCGATTTTCTCCACAAGCATGAGGGCTAGAGTTGTGTGTGGGTGTGGGTGTGGGTGTGGGGGGAGGTTGTTTTAAATGAAAGCTGAACTTTACATAAGTTCAGGAGCTGGGGGGTTTACAAAAAAAGACAAAATATTGTGAGACTCGTGATAAAATTGTAAGAGTAGACAACACTGGAACAGTAATATTATATCTGAATTTCCCAGTCCAGTTTGACCTGCCCTCACACCACCAGACACTAGCACTGAATGCTCTAGGCTGGATACTAATCATGCCCTCAAGAACCCTCCCAAAAACCTCTTCACTCTGTCCCCACCAGCTTCTCCTCTCTCAATATCCATTCTCTCCTCCCTCCTAGTCTATCCTTCCCAAAAACCACTCCAGACTCTTCTCCGTCCCAGTTTTTCCTCTCAGTCTTCACTCCCTCTTTCATCCATCATCCCTTAGGCTACAAATTTGGCGCAGAGGTCATGGTGTTCACAGTAATTGGGAATTTGAATAGTCTGTGACCCCCACACCACTGGCTCTTTTTCCCTCCAGGTGCTGTCATAGCGATGCTCAGGCTGTCATAGCCCAGGCTGTCATAGCGATGCTCAGGTTTGGTGTGTATGTCCCTCCATAGATGGGAGACGGACGGCCAGATTTGATTGTGACTATGTGGGCCAGCTCGCACCACCAGTCAAATTTGGTCCTCCACCACTCTGGTTCTCCACCTATGGAGGGGTGGAAGTGCCAAACCTGAGTGACGCTGAGCTCACGTGGGACAGTTCGCAATACCTGGAGTGTGCAATCAGGCCCAGCCCAGCAGGACAGGAGCTGCCACTGTGGGGCAAACTCACTGTCCAGCCCTGCTCCCTAAGGGACCTCAACTCCTCTCTGCTTTCTGTGACATCCTTGTTTTCCCCCACCTCTGCCGTGACATTTATTAAAATTCACCATGAAAAGAATCATAGCCTCAACCATACCCCGCTCCTCCCTACACTTTGTCCAGCCCTCACAATCTGCCCTTGCCCTTACATCCCTTTTCACTGTTCCAGTTCCCTTGCTTCTAGCATCCTCCCTCTCCTATTCCACCTTGCAGCACCTCTGCTTTTCGTCCCTCAGAAGCCCCGTCCCATTTTCCTGTCACACCTCTCTTCCTTCGTGGTTCCCTCTTCTGTTGTCCTCCATTGCTGTTTGCCCCTATGCCACTTTCTCTGGCATGCTCTACAGGTACCATAACATCCATCTGAGAATAGCTCTGGTGTTTCCCCTAGTCTCCTTATCCACACCAGAATCCATTTCTTCTTCCCACCAGGCAGAGCCAGGTCCAACAGAGCCCGTTGGCCTGTTTGACAGGGGGGCTCCAGTTATTCAGAGTTGTGAGAGGGAGAAAGAGGATGGAGAGGAGGTTCTGGGGAAGGGACAAGCCTCTCCCTTGTGAGCTAAAGAGCAATTCCCTCCATTGTGGGAAAGTAGCAGGCTTAGCCTGTACGGGGAGACTTTGGCAAACCAGTAAAGTGCCTGAAACCACTATGGCTTATTACTAAAAGCAGCCAAGTCAGCAGGCTTAGCTTAACCAAGGCAGGAGGGGGAAGGAGATTTTGGGTGACCCCGCGTCCTTCCTTATAAGAATTGTGTTGAAGTTGCTGATACATGCATCTTAGAAGAGCAGGATGTGCCCCAGGAATGTCTATTGGGACCTCAAGGCTGCAAACTCTGGAAAAACCCACACCTGGTTAATCGATAATCAGAAGGAACCTCTCGCTTGACCATTGAAACTGCTTACTTAACAAGTTTTGCTTTAAAGGACATGTCATTCTATTACTAATGTATAAATAAGGGCGAAAAGTTTGAGGTGGGGGACTCTTCAGGACTGGACTCTCTCTCTCTCTGGATGCATCTTGTGTTTCCCAGCAGCAGACGGGCTGCTGCTATGCCACTCGAGAGCCACGCTCAGCTTTGGTAATTATCAAGGGTTGGGGGTGTTTTACTAACCTCTTGCGGACGTGTGTATAAGTGCTTGAGACTAAGTAAAGTTTAGCTTTAAGTGAAAGCACTCTTGTGTTGTCCTGTTTGTGCCAGCCATCTATCAGTCGGACGGCCGTGTCTCCCCTGATTTATTTCCTGACATCACCTCACGCAGAGTAAAAGTTACCAAGAGCTTTGGGTTGAAAGATCTTTGGGTAACAAGCCCCGCCACTAGAGAGAGTTATGTGATCATTAAGCCACGTGGCATCCCATGGTGGCATTTCTAGAGAGCTCCTTTGGGGCAGAACAGCACTTAAATTCTCAGGATCATTTGCTTCCTCAACACAAAGTTTGAGGATGATAAGAAATCCCTCTGACCACCTACTTTTCCTTGCGAACATCTCCACAGCAGGTGCCCATTCAATTGATTTTTACAGGTGGGCTATTGGAGCTGGACTGTTCCAAAGAATTAAAAAACAGGTCACCTAGGTACCTGCTGTAATGTCACCTCCAATGTCATCAAATCACTAGCCTAGACTCCTCTGCTTCCTGCTCAGGTTTGGTACAGCATACATAATAGCAGAGCTCTCTCTTTCTGCTGGACTCACCAGCACGCTTCACATTCAGTTTACAGCTTTTACACTAGCTCTTTCGGAAGGCACAAATGATTTCTCAGCAATAAAATCCCCAGTGGACACATCTGTTGGCTCGGGTAAGTAATGCAAATCTATATATTATTTATCATTTACACTTTAGAACCCTGCAGTTAAAAGCACTTCTCTCATTTTGCTTGTTTTCCTCCTGCTGGTATCGTCTCAGGATCACTTTGACTCTAATTCCGCCTGAATGCGCCAAGTGAAAATAAAACCTTTGACAAACAAGCTTTATTCAAAACTCGCCATTCCCTATGTTTGTACAAAACTATCATTATACAAATCTGTTTGCTTAGCTCCAGGCATATTGCTGGGGGGGAAACCTGCGCCTTTGTCCTTTTACATATAAGCTCACAGAGTGAAGAACATGAGAAAGTGGTCGCATTTTAGCCACAACCCTCTTTTTTCAAGGTCTTCCTTAAAACTAACAAGTCTTCCCCAAAAAAGTTCTCCTTGCACAGCAGTGTTGGCTAATTAGACCCAATAAAAATATGGGGGAAAACGTTTCCCAGTGTTCCCTACTTAAGCACACAGCATTTCCTTACATCCCATTCCCAATGGTTTGTTTCCTTTTTTGACAATAAGCCCCTAAGTAAGTGCTCGGACCTTGTCTCCTGACCACTCTATAAAGTAACTCACTATTGGTGCTATACAAGTAATAAAGAATATTTAAAACACACAGTGTTAAATATGAAAAAAATATGGTTAAGTATTATTATTTTAACTGAAGCCAACACAGTATGCATCTTTGTCCACCTCTACCCATCATTTGTAACAATGCCCCTGCTTGGCTCATCTGTGGAGACTGACCCATACATTCTGGATCTCGAAGCATGAGTCTCTACTATAGTAGGAAGAGAGTCTGAGACATAAGCCCTTCTATCAGAGGCCTGGTATGAGGCAGGACCTGCTTACAGAATTTGGCAAGAACAGGGCTGATAGTTCAGAAATACACATTCCGAAGATGTGCTAGTCACAGAGTGCTCATGCAAACACATCCTGATATCAAGTGGTACCAGAACATGCCGATATTAAGCATGGTACAAAAACATTCCCCAATGATAACAGAAACACACTGACCCCTCCTAAAAGACAAGGTCAGGATGATAGTAAGTAAGAAAGATGTTTTGATTGAACCAACATGTACAAAATGCAGGGTGATAACTACTGCTTGAGCTAAAGAACCAGAGTTCAAAGGCAATAGCAGACTCATATACCTCTATGTGGGGTCAAAAAGCCACGCTGTGTTAGCTTGACTTACACTGTTATTTACAATGTAGCAGAATTCCCAATCAAAGATAGAATCCCTGATGTGCTAGGTGCTGTATAAAATGACAACATCAAAGAATCCTTATACCAGCAAGTTCACCAGCCTGGGATGTTGAGATACAATAGGGGAATGAAACCCAGACTGAAGGGGTAGGTGCAAGTACGTAGGGGGAGCAGGAGCAGTCAGAGATGGGAGATAGGAGTTATAGTAAAATAGGCATGTACTGTATAAATCAGCAATCTTCAAAGCCCAACCTATGCCTACAAAACCATGGGCGTCCAGAAGTCAGACTTTGATGGGTTTTGGGTGCTTAAGTCACTTGGCCCCACTGGAAGTCCCAGACTGACTCCCCAGGCGTGCCTCTGCAGAATTGTTCAGTAGTCAAATTTAAAACTAGACATACATTTACGTTACAAAGAAATGAAGCTGCAAGGTGTTACAAAACTCACCGTCCCAGAGCACCCCCGGCATTGCAGCAGCTCTGCCTCCAGACAGCCAGCAACGCCTTCAGGCTGCTGTGGTAGCTCAATGCCGTGACTATGACAGGACTTCCAGCCAAGCTTTATCCCAGTCTCCAGCCAGCGCCTGGCTCTGCTTTCCCCATTCCCAGGTTCCTTTCCAGCTCTCTCTTCAGCCCCTCCTAGGCTCCATTAGGTGAGGATCCCTGCACTTTCCTGAGCAGCCACTCCCAGGCCTTCCTGCCTGGGATCTGCCACAGGCCCCTCTGCCTCAGGCTCTCCTTTCCAGCCAGCACATGATTCTTTCCTCCTTTTAAGTCCCAGACCCTGCACAGGTGGAACAGCATGGAGTTAACGAATAGATCTGACTGGCCCCAGGCTTCCAGGCATTTAAAGGGGTAGGACACCATATTACAAGGGGGGGAGGGGAGGAACCAGACAAGTATAATCTCTAGACCAGATCTGCAAAGGGACTTAGGCACTTTGCCAAAGCCCCACTCTGCTGCCACCTAAACCTGTAGGCATCCAAACTCCCTTGGTGCCTAAGCTTTTACTGTAAAGGTTCCCCTAGGAACTACCTCTGGGCATGCACACTGCTGCCTCTCTCTAGACATCCAGACACCTATCTCCCGCCTGCGATCCACAACCCAGGGGAAGACAGTCACTCCTCTGCCTGACTTGCGTGCAGGGCCTAATCCAGTAGGTGTGCTCAGAGGCCGACTAACTCCACACAAAATGCCTGAGGAAAGAGGGGATGTTCGGGCAAACATGTGAGTGGGTGGATGGCGGGGGCGGGGGGGAAGACTTCTGTTCAAATCCCTTCTGCTCATCAGGTAGGGGGGAATTGAATTGGGGTTTCCCACATACCGGATAAGTACCCTAACCTCTGGGCTAAAGGTTATAAAGCCCCCCACCATCACTGGGAATCCCACCATGACCACCACGACCATTTCATTCTCGCAAGAAACCATGGAATAATTTGTGCATCTTGTGGCAAAGTGTATTGAATGTTGATGGGAGATACCGCACTAGGACCAGTGACGCAGTATCCTCTTTCTCATTTCCAGATAATCAGCACCAATGTTATTTTTTGAGTATGAGGCTTTGATGGATCCGGATCTGGAAAGGAGAGTCACCTGTAATCAACACGTTAAATGAAAGACTTGACAAGCTTGCCACTGAAAAACAATCACGCCCAGTAAAAGCTTAATTCCATATCTATAAGTCCTTTAGTGTAATCAGTGTTCACCAGCAACTGAAACACTTTACTCAGAGATTTTTTAAAATTCCAGAAATACGGATGCATTGTATTGTGCGACGAGTTACAGAAGGCACAAGCAAATTAACATTAAAGCCTTCAATCCTACAAATGCTTATGTAGGGACTAAACTTTAAGCTCATCTGTAGTTCTATTGACTTCAGTGACACTATTCAAATGCTTTAAGTTGATCACATTCATAAGTGTTTCCAGGGTCTTAGTCATTTTACTTCTGAGATACCTAGGAGCGGTTCATGAATTCAGTGATCCCTGGATTCTGATGCTGCTGTAGCTGTCACTGACGTTGCATGACACCTAGTAATTATAGACTGCTGTCAAACTAGTAACATCCTCAATAGCACAGAAGTGAATGCTTGAACTTCATTGTGTCAGGCAGACAAACATACAGCTCTAGGGCAAAGAAATGAACTTGAACGAAAGTAGGCCAAATCCTGCTCTCCTTTGCACACACTGGAGGGGCTGCATGGGTTGCCCTGCCAATGGAATTGGGTGAGTTTCGTCAATATAGCAGCATAGAGCCTTTTGCAAAGCTCCTGTGGATGGAATCCAAATGCACAATTTAAATTTTAAGGGGCCTATCCCCAGCTGGGGTGCATCAGTGTTCTTCCACTGAAGTCAAAGGAGTATTTCAATATATACCAGCTGAGGATCTGGATCTAAATGATTCGGTTGTTTCAATTATTCCACCACATTCCCCTCTTAGTCCCCCAGACAGCACACATTAAAACTATTTTTTTAAATAAATGGGGAAATTGTATTCCTTCCCTCGCCCAGTCTTCTCATGGATCAAAAGAAAAGTGATGGAATTTTGCTCAAACCATATGGCAGAGATCAAACGGGAAATTTCAGCCCCAAAGGTGAATGATAAGTATTTGAAAACTGGGGCATTATGAAAAAAATTGTTCTGTGACCTTAACTTGTAGTGGTAAGGATAAAGTAACCTCTATAATGGGGCCAATCTGTCATCGTCATTGGGAGGAGGGTACAGAAAACTGAGCTACTGTATTTTATTCCAAGTCTTGACAATTGGCAGACAGGATTTGCCAGCCACTCTGCCAATAAATTCATGGATAGGGCACATTTGTTACTGACACTTCATTTTTCTCTGCTTCTTTTATTGACAACAGCTCCAGGGCTGAGTAGCAAATTACTCAGATGTTGAAAGATGGAATCAGAAGAGAACAGGCCTAACCTGGCTCACACAGCCAGTGCAGCCCCAGTGATTTCAGTGAAGGCAGGGCAGAATAGACTTCACAGGTTTATCACCGAAGGGATAGCTGTCGCTTTTGGCACATGCCTAAGCAATGGGCAGTGTGTAAGCTGTCCCAGCCTAGGAGTACGTCCAAGACACAATTCCTCCCCAGCTCCGCTCTGGCTCCAGGGGAATAGTAAATTACTTCCCACCTTGTGTAAGTGGCAAGAGATGGGACCCCTCCCTGCCCACTTGTAAACAGTGGGGAGTATTCGGGAAACGGGGGCTGTGCTCTGCACCAGGCTCAAGATTCAGGCAGGGCAAAGGCAGAGGTGTTCCTGAATAAGACAAGGGCACGGCGTAGCCCTAAATAAACAGGGCCAGATTACATCACTTTGGCTCACACTCTGTAGCATCTTATTCCTCTTTCTAGCTCCCGGTGCTGCTCACTCAGCTAGAGCTCAGCCGTTGTATTTTCAGATTAAATTAGCCTTATCAGGATGCATGTGCAGGGATGGAGGCAGAGAAAAGGCTAGGAAGAGCATAGCCCATCATGCACATGGACCCTGATCCAGCAAAACACTCGGGGCCCGATCCAACTTCCATAAGAGTCTTTCCAATTACCTCAGTGGGGGCTGGATTGGGCCCTTAGGCATATGCTTTAGCAATGGGATGACTCACGTGCTTTAAGTAACGCTTGTATTTCAGTGCTTTGCTGGATCAGGCCACAGTTTTTGTCCGATTGTTTTGTTTTTCAGGAGCCATAGAAATCTGTGGCTGCAGATTTTGGGAGTTGAGATCCCCTCTGCTGACTCCACTTTGTTCTGACACTCTGCACCCTCACTGAAAACAAAAACACTTCTGGCTGTGCAGCCTTCCCTCCATAAATCAATCAACTGGCGTCTCATCTGTTCCATAGCCAGTCAGACAACATCAACATAGTGGCAAGAGAGGTGTGATATCCCACATTTGTCTTGCAGTAATGGGAAAGACGCGCATGTGTTGACCTCTAACATCAAAGGCACCTGCCATATGCAGTGTAGCTGTAGCCGTGTTGGTCCCAGAATATGAGAGAAAGAAGGTGGGTGAGAGAATATCTTTTATTGGACCAATTCATGCACCAATAGAAGTCGGTCCAATAAAATATATTACCTCACCCAGCTTGGCTCATCAAAGGCATCTGACTGCTCTCACAGACAAGAAATACATGTAGATAGGAAGTTTGACATTTATTCCCATAGGGTAGACCACACTTTAATGGAGAGATTTGCTCATGGGTCACTTCACCCTCATTCAGGATTCCAATGACCCCTTCTGCTGCTACTTACAGTCACTCACATTCCCTCCCCTCCCACTTGCAGCCATAAAAGCTCCCTGTGACAACTGCTGCAGCTGGTGACATGCAATAAATAAAGACAATATTTTAGGTATTTTAGTTGCCCTTATATGATGATAGAGGAGGTCAGACGAGATGATCCCAATAGTCCCGTCTGGCCAATGATCTATGAAAGCAGCTGGACACAGGGGAGAATCAGCTCCCTGAAGATCACTAGCAAACTATTAGTGACACACTCTCCTGTTCTCAGCACAGAATCAGAGAAGCGTCGGGCTGGAAGGGACCTCAAGAGGTCACCTATCCATCACCCTGCGCTGAGGTGGAACCAAGGACATCTAGATCATCCCTGACAGATGTTTGTCTAAACTGTCCTTAAAACCTCCACCTCCCAAGATGGGGGTTCCAGTACTTAACTATCCTTCTAGTCAAAATTTTTTCCCTAAGATCTAACCTCCATCTCCCTTGTTGCAGATTAAGCCCATTACTTCTTGTCCCATACCTTCAATGGCTATGAAAAACAATCTGATCACCGTCCTTTTTTTATAACAGCCCTTAATATATGTGAAGACTGTTATTGGGAGCCCCCTCAGTAGTCTTTTCTCAAGACTCAACATAGCCCAGTTTTTTAAAACTTTCCTTATAAAAGTCAAGTTTCCAAAACCTTTTGTCATTTTTGTTGCTCTCCCCTGGACTCTTTCCAATGTGTCCACATCTTTCCTCAAGTGCGGCCCCAGAATGGAACACAGTACTCCAGATGAGGCCTCCCCTGTGCCGAGCGGAGCAGAACAATGACTTCCTCTGTCTTATGTATGACACTGTTAATACACCGCAAAAGAATATTAACCTTTTTCGCAGCTCCTTCACATTGACAACTCATATTCAATTTGTGATCCACGATAACCCCCAGATCCTTTTCTGCAGTATTACCGCCTAACCCATTATTCCCCATAAAGAGATACTATGATGCAGATTTGAACCACAGTTGCTGTGGCCACAATGCAGAGTACTAACTGCTATAAAATCACAACAACCCAACTGGAAGGCACTCTGGAGTAGACCAAGGGAAGGAGGGGGCAGTGGCAGGTGTACAGTTTGTTCCAAACACCTCTAGCTGGTGGAATGGCCCCTGTAGGACTGTTCTAGCCAATGTAACTTAGAACAGCCCTCAGGCTGCTCGATGTTATGACAAGGGCCATTTCAGTCCCCAGTCGACATCGAGATCAGTTTCTACAACCACCTTCCCATCCCGTGCCACATCCTGCGGTAAGCACAGCTCAGCTGGATTTGGGGATCCAGCCCTTTGGTCAAATACTGCTCTGATTTACACAAGTGTAAATCAGGATTAATTCCATTGAAGGGAGTGCATTTACTTTGGGTTTAGACCATCATAGTGGAGAGCAGCTTTTGCCCCATAGTTACACAGTAGGCTCTTAAATCAGGGAATGTTAATTTAATAAACCACAGACTCATATATGGGGGAATGCCCTTCTTTTGCTGGAGTTCTCCATCTGTTGACTCTACTTGTATATGAAATGCTGAGACACTGGAGTATAAAAGAGGAAGTAGATGCCAACCTCTCCTAACATCAAAATTTGTTTTCTTTCCCAATCTGGGAATAGAAGAAACACCTCAGTCCTTCTCCCTCATACTCAATCCAGCTCCACCACTTTAGTTTAGCTGCCTCTACCCCACTTCCAATTCTGACATTGAAATACAAAGTACATCGATTAGGCTTAGGCACCAGCTACCTGCTTCTCCTAGGTCCCTGTGCGTGTGCTCAGATTGCTCAGCCAGCGTTGGTCCTCATGGAACAGTCTGGCACTGCCACCCTGTGGCCTATCACTTGCACTCCTGTTTCTGTGGGCTGCGGCATTGAAGTACACAGGCTCTCAGTCCCTCCCCGCTGGCTGCAGTCCCTCCCCACCCTGACCCCTCAGTGTTTGAGCTCCTTACAGCTGATCTAGGAGTAGCCACCTTTCTGGAAGCCAGCCAGCACTGCTGGAGTATAAAAGGGCACTGACATGTGTATTAGAGTATTGTTGAGCAGGTTATTGTTACATAGAAAATAGATTCTCCTCTAAACAACTGTAAGAAAAAATACTCACTCATATTATTTACTGTCAGGGTCAGGTGATTCAGAACATACTATTGCAGTAACCTCTGAATTTGGAGGGAATTTACCATCCAGCACAAAAACATCTACTGCTTATGGCTTGCTGCTAGGTCCGGCGCTGATATCTCACTTAAAACTGTTCTTCCAGCTAACGTGCAAAAATTAAGCATGTTTGCAAGTCCTGGCCAGAATCAAACTCAAGTTCTTAAATTTTAATAATGGGAAACCTAAACTGGGTTGAAATACAACAGAATACAATCACTGTCTCATTCTTGTGACATTCTCAACTATGAAGTTGAGTCCACCGAGTTTCTTTTCTTTTGCACTAGAGAAAACACTATTTTAACCCCGAAGTTGGAAGGAATGGCAAATTATATTAAATGAAAACAACTTTTAAGAATTTTAGATAATAAGGAATTTTGAGCATTAGGAAAAACAGTGATTGTGCTGGGGATTTTTGTTGCTGTTTCTTTTGCAAGCTCTTCGTGTTCTCCTATCCCTCTATTGAGAGACAATTTTTAGTAAAATTTTCTGAACTCTTGAAACGGTCGTCCATGATAATAGACTTTAATTTGGAGTCTTTAAATATATTGATAGGTGTATTAGAAGAGACCATGGTTTAATTACTGGAGTCTAGATATAGTTAGTAACATTTATACATTCAAAATGTTTACAAGAAAAAACAGGAAGTGATGGGTCCAGGTGCTGAGAGGAAGTAAACAGAGACAGTAGTAAATACAGTCAAATTTTCCTAGGCAATAATTTGTGATGCACAAAAATGTCTAAAAGTTCTCAAAATTTCATTTAAAAAAAATCACAATTTTTTCTAGACCGAAAGTCCAAACATTTCATTGTTCACCAATTTCTGCTAAAATTGCTCATGTGAGCCATCCTTACTGAGGCAGGAAGACCGATTGCTGCCTATAGGGCTATTTGCTTAATGAAGGATTTACAAGTATAGCCCTAGAAGTTCTGAAAAATGATTTCCCCGCTCCTCTAACATGGATCTCTCCACTGAGTTCTAGTTATCTTATTTCGTACCCTGACTCCACCCATGTCCGTTGAGTCTGGAGCATGTAAGAAAGTTACAGAGAAAAGCAAAGGCTTTGTGAAATGTGTGAGCATATCTGGTGGTATGTATGGTAGTATGGGCTTGATCCAAAGTCCATTGATGTCAGTGAAAAGATTCCCTCTGACTTTGATGGGCTTTGGGTCAGGCCCTAAAACCTGCAGTCTGTGGCTAGGTTAATTTGGTGAAATAGAAGGAAAAAAGAAGACTGAACAAGCAGGGAGGAAGATTTCAGAGCACAATAAAACCTAAGAGTAACCTTGGAAACCTGCTCAGAGTGCAGCAAATTCTCATTAATGGAGTGCAAGAAAGAAAACTGAAGGAAAAATACCATACGGTACAGCTTTTTATATATATAAAATTTTATATTGCAGAGGGCAATAATAAAAATTAAGCAATAAAACCTAAATAGGACTTATAAATCAAAACTTAGGAATTAAATAGGAGAGCAGGACTTATAAACAACCAGAATAGCATAACTTCAAAGTCTTGGTTCATATAAATCAGTCAACATATCTCAAACTGCAACCTGAGGATTTATAAACTAAATCTTTATGAAGTACTTATTAGTCTGATTTATAAATCAACTGTGCTATTTATAAACCTGTTTTATGATGTGCAAATCCATTTCTTGACTTAAAATAGCAGTTGAATGTTGCAGCTAAACCTTTGCGTGCCATATAATGATCTCAAAAGCTTTGTGGTCAGGGTTTACTGGCTGTTTTATAAGTCAGTAGCAATATACAGTACTCAGCCCAAGATGTAAAGAAATGCAGATGTGAAAATCCAGCATGTACAGGGGCACTGGAACAATTTGTGTAGCGATGGTGCTGAGAGCCATTGAACCAAACTGTAAACCCTTTAAATAATGGAATCCACTTCAAGCCAGCACCCCCTGTACCCCTAGCTTCAGCCCCTATGAGCATGTAAGTCTACAGCAAAGCAATGGTTTTTCATCAGGCAATAAATTAACAGATGCAGCCCATATTTCTGTAAATAAAACTCTGACTTCTCATTCGCAGTACATGAACATAGACTAAAATGTACATCACATGGGGTCTATCAGAGCAGGCACAGAGGAAAACAAGAGCCTGATTTAAAAGCACAACCTTCAAATATTGTTCTGCTTTTCAACTCTTAACAGGAAACAGCACAGGAGAAAGACAGAGGCGGTTGGCTTGAGATCCCATTGTTCACACAACTTTAAAAGAAGAAGAAGAAGTTATGCTTGGGCAATGGTCCACAACTGGCTGGAGGGAAAAAATAGATTGACATAAGGCCTGGACATACTGTAAAAAAGAAACCACAATACGATAATCAAGACTCTCAGGCCAAACTGCCAAAAAGGAACACAGCAAAGAGACAAGCACAACCGACAAGAGGGCTGGATTGACGGGTACTAAATTCCCCAAATATTTTGACTTCTGTTTCATTAGAAATGAGGGCTGAGGGTGGGAGACCAGATAGCAAGTGTGAAAAATCGGGACACTTTTTTTTCGGGGGTGGGTGGGGAGGGTATAGCTGGATCTCTCAGACAAAACCCCAATATCAGGTCAGCCTCGCTAATATCAGGATGTCTGATCACCCTGGCTGAGGGGTGAATCTAACTCACAACAGGAAAACATGGAGAAATGCTATGGAACCAAATTTTTAAGGAGAATTTTGAGAAACTAATTTTAAAAACCGTATATATTTTTAAGTATATAACGAACCATTTTTATTGGGCTTCCATGCGCCTCAGTTTCACCATCTGTAAACTGGGGATAATAATACTGATCTACTTTGTAAAGTACGCTGAGATCTACTGAAGTAAAAGTGCTATATAAGAGCTAGGTGGTAGGATTTTAATGCAGAATGACAGTAAAGCTTTTCAGCTCCAAGTCCCACTGTGCAAAGAAATGAGCTGGTTGAAACTTTTTCATTAAAACTGGGGGGTTTTGTTTGTTTGGGGTTTTTTTGTCAAAAATTGGGTTTTCAATCAAATGAAAAGGTTTCTGGAAAGTGTCTGATTTCCTCAAAAACTGATTATCAGAAAATTGAAAACCTCAGAAATGAAATGTTATGTCAGAAAACACTGAGGTTTTCATTTTTTGAGGAAAAGGAGAAATTTTTCACTGAAAATTTTGACAAAAACAATGTTTGTTTGTTAGTTAGTTATCGGCTACATTTTCCGTAGGGGGAAAAAAGACATTTTCCAACCAGCTTTATTAAATAGGCCGTCCTTCCCTCAGTAAATTTACAGTGTACAAAAAAACTGAGGCTGAAGATGGCAGGAGAGAGGTGGGAAAATGACATTTGATTAAACTGATTTTTTTTGTTAGTGAAATCATATCAATTTTTACTAAATTTTGTTTTAAAAAAATTGGAAAAAAGTTTTGAAAGCTTCAAAATGTCCCATTTTGACATTTTCAGAATGAAACATTTCAACTTTTTGTTTAAAAATGTACTTTATTTTATATTGAAAAAATACTAAAATAAAAAAGGATCAAAATTATTTTTCAGATTTTCATTTCAAGAAAAATTTCAAAATTTTGGAGCTTCAGTCCAATTCAGGATTTCTTTTTTAAATTTTGAAATTTTTTGCAGGACACAAAATCTGTTTTCCAACCAGCTCTACTCAGCACCTGGCAGGATCAAGTTCCATATGTTTTAAGTAACAACAGATTCCCCAGACTTCTCTTTTAAGCCCTAGATTTTCAGGCACTGTGTCTTTTAAAAACTCATGCCACATCCCCTATATCTACAATTACAATAAAATTATAAATTAGATAAGATTTTTGAAAAAAAAATTCTGCTCCACATAGAGAATTGTTATATTCCATTCTGAAGTACTGACATTTTGCATAACCCACTTTCCTCAGGTCTTCCATCTTAGCATGTTTCGCTAGCAAACAAAAGAACATTTTGAATAAGTCTGGAGTTTCTTAGGAAAAAACCTTAGTATCATACACAGAGCCTAAATAGACAGGGGACTCTGACTAACCCAGCAGCTGCACAGTCAGCACCACAGCCCATGGGCACGCCATAGGGCAGGTAGCAAGTACATGGTTTTTTGTTGTTTTTAAGCGTGGAAAACTCAGAGTAGAAAACTTTCAAAAGTACCCAGCAGTGGGCTAATTCTGTTCTCACTGATCTTACTGGAAGTTGGGCCAACGCTGAGCACTTTTGCAGATCCCTGCCTAAAATGTATGACAAACTAAGAGCCAAATCATTCCCTTCTTGTCTGCAGGGCTGGAGGAGAACTTTTCAATTAGTATGAAACTGATCATCTTTCTATGCAGTGATTCCCTGCCTTAGTGAATGTTGTGACTGTAGAAATACTTCAGAGGAGGCAAGAAACATGCCAGACGTTTTAGCTAATATGCCAGCTGGCTTCAAAACGCAAATAATAAAATCAAAGTCCCAAACTCACTGATCTGTTCAGATACAGTATCTCACTGTGCTCCTAACAATTATTTTATGATAGTTTGCTGGACTTCATTATTTTTTATTTATTGTTGATGTTTCTCTGTGGTGTTTTTCCTTCCCATTTTCCTGATATATGTTGCTGTTAATTATTCTTTGCTATATTTTAGATGTTAAGTTTTTCCAGTATGTCACTGTAAAAAGAAACCTTTCAAAAATGCAACAAGAACAAAGAAAGATCAAGGAACTTACTTATTTAAAAATCAATAGTCAAGTCAGCAAAGATTTGGGATGCTTCACCCCTGCTCCCCATTCCATGTTTTATAGGACATAAAAAGAACCAGGAATATATTGATTTGCTCATTCATTATGTATGACCAAAAGTAACTTATAAGCCGGTACAAATCTTCCCTGTTTTAAAAACCTCTATAATTCTTCAAGCACAAAACTGTGCACAAAGCGCGATGCAAAAAAAGAAGAAGATGCTGTTACCAGGTGGAGACAATGAAAAATGTTAAGCAGTGGCATTTTTCTATACACATTTCCCTATTCATAATCTTTAATGACAGTGCTGGAGATCAGTTGCAAAGTTCAGAAATAAATCCAAACTTCTCCAGAGTCCATGAGGATATGGATCAGCATCCTCAGTTTGGGTGTAACCTTGTGAACGAGATCCTACAGCTTGCAGTCAAGCAGCTGCAGGGGCTTGATGGCTAAGATCCATTTGCCTGAGGAGGGAATAAACTATTCTTGAGAGGACTCTCTGGTAAAACAGTCTAAATCTACAATCAACAGCTACCAAATCTGTCTGAGGACTTGCTGTTTTGTGCATTGCAACTAAGGTTATTGTCTAAAGGAAAACTACTGACATTGCCTCCCCAAATGGAAGCCTGTTGCCAAGTTTTTGGACACCATACCAAAAAAAAAAAGTGCGCATTAGTGCACACGCACATATGCAGGAAAAAGTTACAGTCCATTTAACTGCCTGCACAGCTGTGTTAATTGCACATGCAAATACTAGTTAGTTCAGTTTTGCATGCCAGTCTCAGTCTCCACCTGAATTTCCAGGCTGCTTGTCTTTCCTGAAAGTCCTACTGAATCCACTCCCCAAATATTTGGGGGGCAGAATGTATGAAAGGAAGAGATGCTCTGTAACAATGAGAACCAGTGCCCCTATTAGGGGGACTGCAGTCAAGAATTTCCCTTGATTTAGGGCTCGATCCTGAACACTCTGATCTGGCAAAGCCATTAAGCACACGCTTAACTTTAAGCAAGCAAGTAAATCCCATCGACTTCAATGAGACAATTCACATGCTTAAAGTCAACCAAGTGCTTAAGTGGTTTGCTGGATCAAGTCCAGAGTGCTCAGCTTGAAGGGCTGATCCCCCATTTCCTGCCAAGACTGGAAATATTTGACTCTTCGGAAGTTGCGTTCCCAGCTTCCCAATGCTATAGCACATCTGTTTCTAGCTCCAGTAGATCATGAGATGTTAGCACTGAAAACAGCCCCTCCCCGTGATCTGACAGTACATTTTGGCTCCAAGACTTACAATAACAAATCACCTGATCTCATATCAGCATGATGTTTAATCCCTCCTCTAGGCCAGCCATACCACATGCAACTACAGTATCCCTCATACCTACCACAGTGGTCTCTGATGAGGCCGCTTCTTGATAGTCATGTTAACATGCGAAAATAGAAATAGCCCTGTTGGATCAGACTGGTGGTGCACCTAGTCCAGTATCCTCTCTCTGACAGAAGCCAATCCCAGATGTTTCAGAGGCAGCTGCTAGAAATATTACAGTAGACCACCCCAAAGGCCAAGATTCTTTCTAACTTCCCCCTTAGGAATTTCTCTTACGCCAGGAAGTATGAGAGTTTAAAAGGTTTTGTTGTTGTTGTTTTCTCCCCAATTTCAACCCTTATTTTTATAACTCTCTATATTTCTGATATCAGTATAAATATCATCTCCCTTCCTGAGCCCTGTCAAGTTCTTGGCCTCAGTGGTGTGTTGTGGCAATGAATTCCACAGGCTACTTATGCACTGTGTAAAGCAGTATTTCACTTGATCAGTTTTAAGTATGTAGCATTTCCGTTTAATTGAAAATCTCATTGTTCTTACAAGAAAGATTGAAAAGAAGTGCCTGACCTACCTTTTCTATTCCATTAAGATAGCCTCTCTTATCCACATCTTTTCAAATTATTTTCTCATGAATGTTTTCCCATACCTAGTCTTCATTCTTGTGGCCTGTCTCCACTCCCCTACTATTTCTTCTATTTCCTTTTTAAACAAGTGATCTGAAATGAACATAATATTCCAGTGCTATATATTGTATTTTCAGTATTATTTTCTATCTTATTCCTTATGCATCCTAACATAGTTTGGTTTTTTTGACTGCCATTGCACCTATTCCATAAATTATGGCATGATGCTTTTTGTACACACTAAAGCATCATAATTTAAAAGATAAACTCTACATCTTCCCATGTTTTAGAAGCATGCAGCCAACCGAGTGTCAACTTTTGCTCATATAGCTTGAATCTCAGTTTAAGCATGCCCTGTTTGACAGGAAGAACGAACTTCAGTACCACAGATGGTTATCAAAGGATGATTCATTTGTGTGTAGAAAAGCACAAACACAGCTCACAGAGAACTTACGAGTAATGTATAAAAGAGAGTGAACACAAAATAACTAATAATGTTGACGCAGATCAGTGGGACCACTACATTAAAGGATAAAAGAGAGGTACTTGAATAAAGCTTAGACAAAAAGAATAGCTAGAATAGACTAACCCAGCAGGGAAAGAGGGAACAACTGGCCACCCAGAACTGTTATTAATGCCAATTTTTTCAGTCCAGTAACAAGAAGTAAATTTATTACCAATGGAGGAAGATACACAGGAAATAGCCAGCTGCTGGAAACCACTCATTGTGTAGCTCAGTCAGTTGTCATGGGCATCAAGGAAGACACAGAAGCAGAGCCAGCTGTGCTACTTAATCTTCCTGGCGGAGAATTTTAAAACTTTAAGCCAACAGCTGGCACATGTGGTAAGAGCAAAAACTAGGACAGTATTGAACACCCACCTCCGTCCAATCAAGTGAAGAACTTCAATATTGCCTCATCCATGAGTTTGTTAAAATATTTGGAAACAGCAAGATGTGTGTACTTTACACAGCCATATTGACAACATCACTGACACCCATGCAATTGCATCGTGGATGAAAAATGGCCCATTATTCTGCTTCTGTCTGAATCCATCTGTCATGGGATTACATGGATCCAAAACTCTAGCCGGAATTGGACACTCCATGTCAGACTATTGTTAGAGCCAACACAGACTTTGACAGAGCTATACAGATTTACACCAGCTGAGGATCTGCCGATGTTTTACGAGGGATCTGTCATTAGTCTAGCATGCACCAAAAAGAGGGCCTGAAAATATTGCTATAGAAGTTCAGCATAAGAGTGCAGCATGTCGAGAGTCAGACATGGCTGGAGCCCAGATGCCAACAGGCAATTAAAGAGAGCGGATAGGATAGGAATAAGAACACAGCAGAGACAGAATGAGACCTTTGTGGGACACGCATTATCCCACTGCTGCCTCCTGCAGGGCTCCGACATCTTCCTCCGGACCACCCAGTACTGGCCATGGGTCACAGACTAGATGGGCCTGAGGTTGGAGCCAGCCTGCCAATTCCTACGGCCCTAGAGTTTGCTAAATTGCATTTTAGTACTCCTTTATTAGTTGCAGTAGATTTGGGGCGGGGGCTTGTTTGTTTGTTTGAAGAGCCACTGATTCGACTTACATCCTGTTAATTGGTTTATCCATTTTCCTGGCTGTGCCGCTGAATTCATATTCTACTGCAGTGACCCGATAAACAAAGAATGGTGTTTTCATGTAAAAAGGCTCAAATTAGGAACTGGGGGAGGAAGGGAGGCAATACAATGAGTCACCATGAGCATTCCCCTCCTGCCTCAAAACAAATCCAATCCAAACCTTTTCAGAGCTTCAGTAGAGTTGAATTAAGGACACGCCCTCACCTTTTCTAGAACATTTAAATAGCATAGTATAGCCTGGCGAGCTCCTGAAAGTTATTACAGCCCCAATCCTGAAATGAGCACTGTTGGGGCAGACACCAGCTGTCGCCTGGCGCTTGCTGCAGCAGATAGCTAGACCCAGCGAAGAGGCTGCTGTATCAGAATGGAGAAACGGGGTGCCAAACTGAGGAAGCTGGGTTTTCTCCTTCGTATGCAATTCTGAGCAGGCGCTAAGGCACCGTAGCTTCACCCGTCGTGTTCTGTAGGCGCTCTGTTGGGATCAGTCAGCGTGTACTAATACATTATACGCCCGCCCATGGCAGAACAGTAAGGGCCAGACTGCTAGTGGTTCTTATCTGGGGAGGGTGTGAAAGGAGTTTCCCCCTCACACACTTGGCCAGTCACAGTTCCCAGGCTCAAGGGAGTTCAGGGATTGTTCTGTCTCTGTGGGGCACTATGGTATGTATCACTCTAAAGAGGATGCAGGAGTGGGTTGGAGACAGTTGTGGTTACAGGACTACCTCTGTCCCCTCTTTGGGTCTCTTAATACGCCCCCCGAAGTGTCAGGCCTCGTGCCTTTACCTCACCTGGAGTGGAAACCTGTAGTTCTCCCACTCTTGGACAGGGTCTTGGGCCACAGACCCCAAGGTACCAGCCATGCTTACCCAGCAGCTCCAGCTGGGATCGGCAGCTGTGATTGGTGGTTAGTACAGTGATCAGACAGCCTGTACAAAACAAAGTATTGTCAAATCTTAACAATAGGAACCAGGCAAAGCATAAGAGAAGACCCTACGCAGATGTATCTTACTCCAAGGCTTAGGTAGGCCTACCTTATCCCAGACTCCTGACTTCCAGGAAGTCAGTTTGCCCCCCGCAGCAGTGTCTGCCTCCCTCTCCTCACTGTGTCCCTTCTTCAAACCAGCCGAAACCATTGGTTCTCTCCTGTGTCTCTTGAGCCTGGTTACATCAGTTTGTGCAGCTCACCAGGGTGTTGGGAGGAGAACTTCAAAGCAGTTGGTTCTGCATTGCCTCAGAGGCTTGTGGAGCAGCTGTTGTCAGACTATTGTCCCCCTTCCTGTGCATGGGCAGCCAACCCCCTTCTTCATTTAAAGCCTTGTAGCCATACAGTATCCCTACCACAGTCAGACAAGCAGAGAGAACCTATTCTCTTTACGAATGACTACACAGCAGCTCCAAATGTGCCACAGAAACATGGCCCCATCACTCACCTCTGCACTAACCCACAGAGGAGACCTGGCACACTAGAAGGAGCAGGGTGGTGTGTAACTGCACAGCCCTTCCCTTCATACCAGGAAACTCAGGGAGAGACTGTCCCCCGCACCTAGACACAGAATCCCTCCCTCAGCTTCCTCTGAGGGTGAGTGCAATCCTTCAAGGCATAATCTAACCCTGTCTTTTCCACTATGGCGAATTTGTTGAGCCATGGCGGGTTGGCTGAGGGCAGCAGTGCTGGGCCCGAGGCTGCTCTTTTCCTCCTGCTCAAGGGGGCCATAGGTTGCCAGGAGGGGAAGATTCTGCAGTAGAGGCTGAAGGGTGGGTCACAGAGGTAGAGTAGCTGTGGGGGCCTGGGCGGAGCGTGGCAAGTCCAGTACATACTGGAATCCATCAGGGCCCAGCAGCAGAATCATCTACGGTGCTAGCTCAAGCCAAAACTCATTACCAATGGCAGTTCCATGAGAAAGCTGGTGGTGAGCATAGTATTTCAGAGATTTCATGGGACATTCTCTTTTGGAGGCCTTTAGGAATCTGGTACCTTTACAAAATAAAGATCTGAACTGTTTTCTAAAATAATCTAGCTTAGACAAAAACTGGAAGGTATAATCATTTGAAGAGTAATATAATAGGAGTAACTAAAAAGGGAGGGGAATGTGAGCACTGGCTGAATGGTCATTGTAAGCGGCATCTGATGCCCCAAAGGGAGGAAAAGGAAGCATTTATTGCCCACTTTGTGGGGGCACCCTCTCTCTCTCTAGCCCAGAAACAAGGCACTGGGAAGCCTACATTACCATGTATTCTGCACCTTTGTGAGTGTGTCTGTTGTTAGTGAGGCCCTGTGTAAAGCACTGGCTGATCAGATGTGTGTGTAGAAAAGTTTGATTCATATTGAAAGGCATGGAAATATTTTGATATATGGACATTATAAAACATTTGTGTTAATAGAATGTGTTATTTGTTGTCAGTCTAAAGTATGTGGCTTCTTTTCATTACTTAACAAATTATTTAATCATGCATATTTTTACAACTAGATAAATATTTTAATCTCTGTTTTCTGCCAGTAGCATTAACTAACTGCTTTCTATAATCCCTTTATAAATCTCATTTGTAACACATTTAATCTGTGTTCTCTTTTGCTTTCTTTAGTAGCTTAGATTCCAACTGCTTATTTCTTTTTATGGTCTGGATTAAGATTTTTTTTTTTGTCTGATTGGTGGCTTTTGGAACAAATACATTTCAGTAGACAATTCTGTATAGTGTATCTTGTAAATGGATTTAATCTTGGCAAAGTATAGGCAACATGCAAAGAGTTTGCATAGCTATAGCTGACAGTACATATATCATATACACAAAGCTCACCTTAAAATATCTTTGGCAATTAAAAATGTCTGAGTGGGAGTCTAAGAATTATAATAAGTGCTACAAAATTTTGTACTGAAATTTTGAATTTAAATTTGAAAATTTTCTACACACATCCTTGTGAAACTGTGAGCCAGTGTCTTGGGGATAAGAAGGACAAACTAAAGTCTATTCAGAATTGTAACTGAGATCAAATTTTGACACTTTACTTACACTAGAGGCCTGGTGTCAGTGGGAGTCATTCTACACCTGGAATGCCAGGAGTGCCATGGTGAATTGCCCAACGCAAGAGGCATAAAGAATGAAAAAATGAACAACGCATAGAACAATCCATTGATAATACCTTCCTGAAACTACATATTACCTTTAAAACAGCTACTTCCTAATATAGAAATCCTCTACTTACACTAGAAACAAAGAAACAGAGAATTCCATGTCACACTTGGATGCATCAGCTGCTGACCACAGTGATGAATCAAAATAATTGCCTGGTCCAGTGTTTCATGTGATTCTAAATATAGGGCTGGATCTAGAAAATCTTTAAATGAATTAACCTCTGATTATAACAAACAATTCAGTGGCTTCCAGCCACCTTATTATTTCTTGAGCATTAAACCTAAAGGAGAAGGGCACATGTTTAGAAATTGTGTTCAACTAATGGGACTGCTTCCCTGACTAATCTTTTCTTTGTCCAGTTTTTGGGTTCTGTTCTTATGTCTGCAGGTATAAAAGTGACCGAGGAGTTGCTGCTCCTAATGAAAACTGGATGTTTCAAATCCTTCCATGATGGATAAACTTCAGAGCATTTGGATCCTCATGGAAAAGTCATACTGACTTTAATAGAAAGATTAGCATTGTCTATAGGAAGAAAAGGAGTACTTATGGCACTTTAGAGACTAACAAATTTATTTGAGCATAAGCTTTCGTGAGCTACAGCTTACTTCATCAGATGCATGCAGTGGAAAATACAGTGAGGAGATTTATATACACAGAGAACATGAAACAATGGGTGTTACCATACACACTGTAACAAGAGTGATCAGGAAAGGTGAGCTATAAAATCTCCCCACTGTAACTTCAGATGTTTGCATGAGAAAAGATTTGGTTTGGTTAGGCATCCCAAAGTATGACATCATTTGGGTACTCATCCAAAACTCCAGAAAGCCCCATCTCTCCGTACAGACTGCATGGTCTTTGTGTGGTAGGAAAAGCAGAGGGCAGTGTCCCATTTCATTCCTCAAGGGCCCACATCGTCTCCTGCCATCTAGCATCGCGTCTCTCCCACACCACCTCAAATTTATGTCGGTGTGGGAGGTGCTATCTGGGGTTGCTACTAAATAGCTGAGGTAAAATCCACCGGGTAAGACCCCATGAAAATCAGACCCAGACTTGAACTCACAGGCTAACTTTCTTTGCCTACCGCAGGAAATATATTTACTTCTCTAATTATCAACTGCAGCTAAGTGTCTTAAGATAGCAGCAGAAAGGTAATATACACTACAACACCATTCACCTCCAAAGGGAGGTGAGGTAATGGATACACTTTTAGCTATGTAGCAGCTACCGCATGGTCACTGCCACTTAAGATAAAAGGGCAGCTGTTGCATTGATTTTATTTCACTTGTGACGGACCTCTGCTATCAGATGCTTCACAGCATGGTCTGATCTCGCTCCACCCGAAATAACCTCGCTCAGGGCCCGATCCCTGGAGGAGCTTCCTGACCTTGCAGAGGACTGGAGGGGAATATCGCCTCATGGGATCGCCCACTCAGTTTCTTTCATGTGCTCGGTTGTGCCTGGCTGCAGCACCTTCAATTCCAGAGGTGAGATTCAGACAGGCAAGAAAAGTGGCTCTCCCACAAAAAACATTTTATCTTTTTAGCTCGAGCTTGTCAGCAAGGGAACTGTAGGCCATTTTCCTGCCATCGCTTTCCTTTTATGAGTTTTCCTGTCTTGTCTGCTTAGTGGCAGCTAGAATGGGGTGAGCTGTAAGTGTCATCTTCGGAATTGAAAAGATGAAATTATGGACTTGGGGATCTGCCTTTCACTCTCCTCCCCCAACCCCGACCTCTGCTCAACCCTTGGTCCCAGGCTACTGTAACAACAGTTATTTATTTGTTCCAGAGGGAGGATGGTCTTGCAGCTAAGGACCTGATCCAAAGCCCATTGAAGTCAATGGGGAAGGCCTTAGAGCAGAGGAGGGAGTCAGCTGGGTTGTAATTCTCACTCTGCCACAAAAACAACGACGAGTCCTTGTGGCACCTTAGAGACTAACAAATGTATTTGGGCATAAGCTTTCATGGGCTAAAACCCACTTCATCAGGTGCATGGAGTGAAAAATACAGAGGCAGGTATAAATACACAGCACATGAAAAGATGGGAATTGTCTTAGCAAGTGGGGGGTCAGTGCTAATAAGCCAATTCAATTAAGGTAGAAGTGGGCTATTCTCAACAGTTGACAGGGGGTGAATACCAAGGGAGGAAAAATCATTTTTGTAGCGCTAATGAGGCCAATGTAATCAAGGTGGCCCATTTCAAACACTTGACAAGAAGGGAATAAAGACTGGGAGTGGATGGGTCACTACAAAAACTAATTTCCCCCTGGTGATACTCAAACCTTCTTATCAACTGTGCAATTCCACAGGCTAGGGCTCAGCATGATAAGCAGCGAGGGTGCAGCCCACAGCAAAGATAAATAGTCCAGCCCTGCACATCTCTACCCACCAGAACCTCATTGGCATATAGCAATCTCTCACCAGCATATGCTAATTAGGTCTACATGCTCCTGGAAACCCCTGAAGTAAGTGGAACACCCATAGACATAATCAGCACCCCCAAACCCATCCAGCATGGCCAATGCATCAGATCTGGGGTGCAAGGGATGGCGAGTTGGCACATGGACGTGACAAGCAAACATCGTGGTTGAGGTGAGTGCCTATTATGCAAAAATGCTCAATTTATTGCTGCCTTATTCCCTCCCTTGTATCTGTCTTATCCACCTGGTGTCTTTTGTCATAAACCTAGATTGTGAGCTCTCTGGATCAGCCTTTTTACTACTTGTTTGTTCCATGCTGAGTATAACGGGACCCTAATCTTTGGATATGCCTACATTGCAAGTGAAGGTGTGATTGTAGCATTCATAGGCCTACCTGCATTAGCTTTTATCTAGCTAGCAGGTAACAATAGCAGTGTATACATGGTGGTACAGGCTTCAGCATAGGCTAGCTGCCCCTGTACAAGCCCGCCAGGGAGCCTGGGGAAAAACTCTGGTTGCTAGCCCATATTGCAACATCTGCACTGTTATTGTAACCTGTGCTAGCTAGATTAAAGCTAGTGTGGATAAGGCTACCTGTGCTACCCCCACACTTTCACAGGCAGTGCCGATGGATTCTTTCATTGAGGCCCACAGGTACCACTGCCAGATAAACAACCACCGCCCCTGAAGAAGGGGTAAGAAAAGAAGGGCACACACACTGAAGGACTGCCCAAACATGCATGGTTGGAAAGGACTATACAGCAGTGACAACAGGACTACTCATGGAAGTACAATGTGAAGGGTCCAGTCTTCTGTAGGCCCAGTCTCAAGAGCACTCTTGCCTTCAAAACTGAGCAGAAAACTCTCAGTCCCCAGCACCTCTCAGGAATGGGTCTAAATTTACAAAGTGCCGTCTATATTTATGGTGCTGCTAAAATGATCTTTAATCATAATAAGTAAAGATAAACAGAAAGACGGATGAGAAATACAAAACAGACTGCTGCTTGCCTAATTTCACTTTGTTAGTTATCTCCAGCCCTTTGCATTTTAAATATTTGGTGCAGATGAAAGAGTTGATTTTCAGAAAAATCTAAGTAATTGACGTTCAATGGAAAGTGTGTTTCTAAATCTCTTAGGCACTTTTGAAAAAACTCCTAAATTCTGCTGCAATAATTCAATGCATTAACAACTTTGGGTTTTAATATTTGTATTCAGAAGTAAACAATGGGCATATAGTGAATTAGAGAGAACTTCCAGTAATTGTTTTTGTGAGAAGCTATATTCTGTGAAGAATACAGAGGGAATAACTGTTCCAGAGCTACTGACTTAAATCGTGTGAGTTTATACATGAGAGTACTGTTTCCAGGCTAAGATTTGGAGAGAGTGTCGGATGACAGACTTCTGCTGCTCGCTAAAGTGTTCTCTTGGTTTTAATATTCTGATGCTTTTACTTGTTTTTGGGTGCTTACATTTTCTGGGGGAAGCAGAGGGAAGAACAGGACTTCTTGTGGTTGACTTATTTCTGCACTGTACTCTTGTACTCTGTCTGTATCCTATACCATAAACTTATTCCGGAATTTTGACTGGACGTGAATGTTTCTGAGTATAGATTTTTGATGCATTAAGGCCTCATAAAATGGAAAATTATTAAAGTAAAGCGAACCCTGATGGATTTGTCCGGTGAAATTTCCATATTAGTGCCAGGGTGTTGGATCACATTAAAGAAGTTCTGTATTAAAATCACAAATGAGTTTGATTCCCCATAGTTTAAATTCCAGGGTATTACTAATTAAGAGGTCTCTTGGTTTTTGGTACTGTTTCTCTCTCTCTCTGTGTGAAACTTGCAAGCTGCTCATTGTGTTAGTACATCCTAAGACAGAGTCTGTTCTCAAAGCAATACTTTGTAACAACAGAAACAGCACACAGAGACTCCCTGCCCTTTTGTTGTATTTATCTCGCTTTGTTAACAATTGTGATTAAAATAGAGATAGAGGATATATGTGGATGGATGCTTGGTGTGGATAATAACTGAATGATCAGGAAGGTGCCAGCTTAAGAATCCAGTGTCCATTCGGCGTTAAGTGGAAACAACCAGAGGACCCCCGGAGGGCAGACTAGAATCCACCCAACAGCCTCAAGAATGGCAGAACCGAAGAACAAGATAACATCTGGCAGTACGGAGCCATTAGGAATGTGCCATCTGCTGATTGATTCAGCAACAGCATGATGAAGAAATTCCCATAGACTGGCATAGGAATAAATTCCCTATAAAAATGGACTCTAGAAACTGAGAACTTTGGGGACTGATTCTGCAAACCAACTTCCAGGAGCGTCAGATGTACATCTGACAAGGCCCTGCTCCCTCCTCGTGTCCAGGACACCTGGCCAGTGGCTTGGCATGAGCAACTCTAAGGCTGGTAACTATGATAACAACTTTGCAGAACCTGTGTGTGTGTGTACGAATGAATGTGTGAATAAATATGAAATTGAATGGAATGTTATAGCTATAACTAACTGCTTACTATGATTCTTTCTGTATTCAGAATAAATGTGGCATTTTGCCTTTTCCCCTTTTAATAAGATCCTGCTGGTTTTTATTTTATTGGTATAACAAGGGAGCAGGGGAAGAGAAATGATAGCATTTCTGACTTTCATCCCTAATGAGGAGTATTGCTTTAAAAATTGATTTAAGAAAAGCCACATGGAAAATGAAAGTATGGTGACTTCCAACAAATGAAAAGTCGGGCCTTTTGATAAAAGTAAAACATTAGAAGATACTCCAACCCAGGAACTAGAAAAGTGTTATATAGTAGAACATGCCTTAATAATATACTGGTTTAAAAACAAGTGACAATATATTGCAGTAATATGGAACTTTACTCTAAAGATCTTAAAGTGCTTCATGACAGCCCATTGTGCTAGGTAACACTCATTTGGTAGATGGGAAAATCATGTCAAAGAGTGATTTGCTTAAGAACACAGAATAAGGCCTGATCTACTCTGGGGGGCGGGCGCGAGCTAAGTGGGTCTAAGTTACATAACTTCAGCTACGAAAATAGCATAGCTGACGTCGACGTACTTAGAGCTACTTACCATGGTGCCTTCACTGCGGTAGGTCGACCGCTGATGCTCCCCATCGACTCCGCCTACGCTTCTCGCTCAGCAGTCGATTTATCGCATCTTAAATAGACGAGATAGATCCAGCGGGGGTCGATTTATCACCCCGGAGGTAAGTGTAGACGTGCCCTAAGACATTGTTACTGCTAGAATTAGAATTAAGGGATGAAATCCTGACCCCACTGAAGTCAATGGGAGTTTTGCCATTGACTGCAATGGGTCCAGGATTTCAACCCCCTAGTTCTGATTCCCACATCATGTTCTTGCCATTGAGTACATCATACTCCCTGCCGTACCGTGTCCTGGAGTATATCATCAGAAGAATAGGTTACAATTGTAATCCTTCTGCCAATCAGAGTCGGAAGCAACAAGGGCCGGGTTCTGTATCTAGGGGTTCCTTTTCAACAATACAACACAAAACCGGCTTGAGCCCCGCCCAGTGACCTGGGACAATTACACACCCCGGGCACCTCTAAAAGGCAATACTTCCCCTCTTGCAAGCACAGAGTCTGAGTGTAGCAAAAAACTTTTTATAAAAGGAGGGAAATAACTCGGCATCAATTTGAGGATACACCGCAAACAGGGCTCATAAACAAAAACCATGAGGGAAAGACCCACCCCCAAGTAAGTTGGGCAGTGTCCTTTTCCCCTCAGGTTCTTAACTCCAGCAACCCAAAAGTCCCTTTAATATGCCTGTCCTTTCTCTGCACCCCACTCACAGTTGTCCTTGAACCAGAGTTCAGAGGTGCATCTGCAGCATTCACTTCCCACCCTGGGTGGAGGGGAGGTAAGGAGGCACCTTACTCACTCCACTGCTTGGGCACTCACTCACCATGCCTCTCTGCGGGGCTCTGGTCTGGCCCTCTCTGCCAGCCACCCTGCTGGCCGCTCCTCTCCACCAGCCACCCTCTCTCAGTCAAGTCTAAATTAGCTGAGCCTAAATAATATATATAAAATAATTGAGTCTAAATTATAACACAGTGGAGAGAGGAAGGGTCAGATGGTGTCTGGGGCCCTTAGGCAGGGCCCACACCACTAGGTACAAGTACCTGTCCCCACCCTCTCTCGCCTCACTGGGCTTTGGGACCCACGTCCCCTGACCAGCAAGTGCCCTTTAGTTGAGGATGAATCCCTCAATTGGGAAATGCCAAGTACAGTTCTGCTGCCCTGGATTCACACAGCAGCGATAACAACCCTTTATTACTCCTGCCCCAATAACAAGGAGACTGGGAATCCAACTGTGATGTTATCTGATTAAAATACAACCATATAGATGTATGCAACTGCTTTTATATATTTGCAACAAATCTTGTACAAAATGTGGCATGTAAGACGTCTATGGAAAGGTTATGATTTGCTGAATACGATTGTGCTATTTGTATGCATGTATCATTTTTGTATTTGAAGTAATGAGTATTGGCTCTATACCTGGATTTCAAATGTTTGCTCCTGGGGTAACGCCCACAAGGTATTTAACCTGCACATCTTGGAAGGACTATTTAAATGTACTCCCTTTTGGGCTGTGAAATGCACCCGCCACCTTCCAAAGACTTGTAGATGGTCTCCTAGCGGGATTAGGAGAATATGCAGTCGCCTACCTTGACGATGTGGCCATATTTTCGGATTCCTGGGCAGAACACCTGGAACATCTACAAAAAGTCTTCGAGCGCATAAGGGAGGCAGGACTAACTGTTAAGGCTAAGAAGTGTCAAACAGGCCTAAACAGAGTGACTTACCTTGGACACCAGGTGGGTCAAGGAACTATCAACCCCCTACAGGCCAAAGTGGATGCTATCCAAAAGTGACCTGTCCCAAAGTCAAAGAAACAGGTTCAATCCTTCTTAGGCTTGGCCGGTTATTACAGACGATTTGTACCGCAATACAGCCAAATCGCCGCGCCACTGACAGACCTAACCAAAAAGAAACAGCCAAATGCCATTCAGTGGACCGAAGAGTGTCAGAAGGCCTTTAACCAGCTTAAAGTGACACTCATGTCTGACCCTGTACTAAGGGCCCCAGACTTTGACAAACTGTTCCTAGTAACCACAGATGCATCCAAGCGTGGTGTGGGAGCAGTTTTAATGCAGGAAGGACCGGATCAAGAATTCCACCCTGTAGTGTTTCTCAGCAAGAAGCTGTCTGAGAGGGAAAGCAACTGGTCAGTCAGTGAAAACGAATGTTACGCCATTGTCTACGCTCTCGAAAAGCTACGCCCATACGTTTGGGGACAGCGTTTCCACCTGCAAACCAACCATGCTGCGCTACAGTGGCTTCATACCGCCACAGGAAATAACAGAAAACTTATTCGGTGGAGTTTAGCTCTCCAAGATTTTGATTTCGACATCCAACAACAGCATCTAACAAAGTGGCTGATGCACTCTCCCATGAAAGTTTCCCAGAATCAGCTGGTTAAAATCGTCTTTGAGATGTGGAAAACATTGTTAGTCTTTATATACTTGGTAGTATATTTAGAGGTGCATGTGTCTTATTAATTCTGTTTTTTCCCTAGAGCTCCAGGAAGAAATCCCAGCCAGCGTTTCACCCTATTGTGATTTGGGGGGGCGTGTCATAAATATAAAGGGGAGGGTAAACACCTTTAAAATCCCTCCTGGCCAGAGGAAAAACCCTTTCATCTGTAAAGGGTTAAGAAGCTAGGATAACCTCGCTGGCACCTGACCAAAATGACCAATGAGGAGACCAGATTCTTTCAAAAGCTGTGGGGAGGGAGAAACAAAGCCTCTCTCTCTGTCTGTGTGATGCTCTTGCCGGGGACAGAACAGGAATGGAGTCTTAGAACTTAGTAAGTAATCTAGCTAGATATGCATTAGATTATGATTTCTTTAAATGGCTGAGAAAATAAGCTGTGCTGCATGGAATGGATATTCCTGTTTTTGTGTCTTTTTGTAACTTAAGGTTTTGCCTAGAGGGATTCTCCATGTTTTGAATCTAATTACCCTGTAACGTATTTACCATCCTGATTTTATAGAGCTGATTCTTTTTACTTTTTCTTCTATTAAAATTCTTCTTTTAAGAAACTGAATGCTTTTTTATTGTTCTTAAGATCCAAGGGTTTGGGTCTGTGGTCACCTATGCAAATTGGTGAGGATTTTTATCAAACCTTCCCCAGGAAAGGGGGTGTAACGTTTGGGAGGATTTTGTGGGGAAAGACGTTTCCAAACAGACTCTTTCCAAATTATATCCCTGTTAGACGTTTGGTGGTGGCAGCGATAAGTCCAAGGGCAAAAGGTAAAATAGTTTGTACCTTGGGGAAGTTTTAACCTAAGCTGGTAAAAGTAAGCTTAGGAGGTTTTCATGCAGGTCCCCACATCTGTACCCTAGAGTTCAGAGTGGGGAAGGAATGCATCCGATGAAGTGAGCTGTAGCTCATGAAAGCTTATGCTCAAATAAATTTTTTAGTCTCTAAGGTGCCACAAGTACTCCTTTTCTTTATTCAAATTAAGTGGCTCATCAAGAAACACTTGAAACTGACACTGGACCATGGGAGACACCCATCTACACTGAATGGACTGTCCTGCAAACGTGCTCTCTGGGGTATAGGTAATGATTCCTGCTGTGACTAAGCAAAATTATGTATGGACATGTGACGTGCCCACGTGATTCCAAACCCATCTTTTAACTGTAATTTTCCACGAGCTGTGCTGGGGGCTTTTGTTTTCTTCCACATGGCAGAAGCTATAAAAGGCCCTGGAAACACCTCAGTTTTGCCTCTTTCCTGCTCAAGCCTCCAGACTATGGACTTATACAAATGGGAGCATTCTAACCAAGGGACTAAGGTCCTTCCAATGACTTGGAAGCATCCAGAGACTTAACAAGCCAGCAGTTTATTCCATCCCTGCTACAAGCCTGAACCAAGAACTTTGCAATTGCTGTATTTATCTGATTCCTTTAACCCATTTTAAATCTCACCTTTCTTTATTTTTATGAATAAACCTTTAGATTTTAGATACTAAAGGATTGGCATCAGCGTGATTTTGGGGTAAGATCTAAGTTATATATTGATCTAGGTGTGTGGCTGGTCCTTTGGTATCAGAAGAACCTTTTATTTGAAGAGATTGGTTTTAAAGAACCACGCATCTCTAAGTCTAGTGTTTTTGGTGGTAATACAAGGACTGGAATGCCTTAAGGAAACTGCTTATATGACTTCTTGTTAGCCAGTGTGGTGAAACAGAAGTTCACTTTTGTTGCTGGTTTGGGTATATCCTATGGGGGATAGCCACCAGTCTTGGGGTGTATCTGACCTATTTCTCAGCAGTTTGTCCTGAATTTGGCATTCTCAGTTGTGGCCCAAGAAGGCACAGTTACACCAACACCAGACAAAAGTGACCATTTGGGCAAGCAGTCCCATTATGCTAGACAGGGAGGGTGTGTCCATGCAAACGAGATCAGCTCCTGAAGTCCTTTTCCACAGCTCATCACTAGATGTCAGGGGAGAGCTCATTCAGACTCTGCTTACACAGTCAAATAGTCTAGACAGAAACTCAGTCTCAGCCATCTTAAATAATAGTTGTAAGGTCTTTGAGGCAAGGAGAGAAAGAGAGACAGAGAAAGTGTGTACACACAATGGCATCCTCATTCCTGACTGTGGCCTACTGCAAGTCAGATAATAATTTTTTGTTTTAATTTCAAGCAGGTGGGTAAAAAATATAGAATATTCCATAAGACTTTACACTTGGTCCCAAAGGGAAAAAGTGAGAAACAATTTAATTATATTAACAAAAGAATTTTTTAAATAGCAATCTTTATTTCAAAGTGAAATCGATCCCACAATTTTCTGGAATGAATGCAGGACAAGAGGGAATCTAATTCTTAATGACTACAGGCTTCAGAGCTGGCTCCTTTACAGTCATTAATATGGCTGATGCTGAAACTGACAGACATGCAATACAACAGCCATTATGTACAATACACCCACATCACTGTTGCATGGAGAATAGTTAAAAGGCTCCAATCCCTACACTCATTTTGTCTTTGTATTTGTACTTTTAATTTGGAACAGTTTGTTATTATCCACTGCAGTGGCTGTAGAGAATTCCACTATTTTACAATGTGATAACTTCTTAAGTATATGTCACATGCACTTTTTAATTTGTATACAGATCTGAAATTTGAAATACCCCTTCTTCTCAAAAAGAAAATTCAGGGATTTCAGATCCAGGCTTTGGTTCACAGCATTAATGAGATAGATGAAGCCAAGAGGAGCCTGATCCCAAAAAAACACATTTGAGTTAATGGAAAAACTCCCATTGATTTCAACAGGCTTTACATCAGGCCCCAAATTCAGATACAAGTTTGAATCCTTACAGCCCGGCCCATCCCCAGTGTTCTTCAACCCCTCTCTAAGGAGAAGGGTCCGGTCTGTAATCTTCACTGGAAAACCCATCCCCAGTAATCAGCTGAGAACAAAAAAACATTTCCAAGAACTGTCATTAAAATCTTGTCTTTAGTATTCAAAGAGGGTTGCCACCATTAACCAAAAAAAAAGGCCTTTTATTTTAAAAAAATCTGAATGATTCAGTTTTAGCTACATTTTTTAAGGGGCCTAAGAAAAATATTCCTGACGGAATTTGCAACTGCACAATTGTGCCCACAAAATGTAAACCAGCCCTGGTTGAAACTCTTTCAATTTGGACTTGTCAAAATTTGGAGGAGGAAAAAATGTGAGGAAAATATTCACAATATATTTTAAAAACCCCCAACACCACCTCTGTTTTTCAGCCAGCTCTAGACCTGGTCTTGACATTTTAAAACATTTGATGAAAAATTTGAATTTCCCCCCCAAAACCTACCAACCCCTTTCTTTCAAACCAGCTCTAGCCATGACCTTGTGGTGCAAGCAAGCCTAGGCATCTTTTGCTAGTAGTGCTTATGAGCATAGAAGGAGCATTTTGAAAGATCCTCTGAAAATCTGCCTCAACTTGGTGCCCTAGAAGGGCATCCTAAAATTTTGAAGCCATAGGCCCTAATCCTGCAAGGTGTTCTATGCAAGCATTCTCCTGCGCCTATATAGCATATCCTGCAAGACTGGGGGTTTAGGACCTGATGCAGGAAAGATTTATGCCATGGCTTACCTTCACATACTGTGAGTAGTCCCACTGACGTCAATGGATGCATAAAGTTAAGCGTGTGAATAAGTCTTTGTAGGACTGGGGCCTAAGAATCCAGTCTGCAGCATCTCCTCATCATTTGAACAATTATTTCCAATTGTTTTCAGCTGATCACCGTTTGTTGTACTGAGCTTCCTTCGGATTACTGCTAAATATTCTGTATTGATTTTAAAATGTGAGGGTAGCATTACTCCATTTATCACCTCTGTCAGGTATGAGAATGCTTTTTCCTTGTCAGTGCAGATTAATAACCATCTCGGGCTTTCCACCAGCTGAAATAAAAACTGCTTTGTGCAGACATTCATTCAGCCTTTGTACTCTTTTATAATTGAGATTTCTTTTAAAAACTACTCATTTCTCATTTTATTGGGCATGTCCACGGTACTTAAGGTTGCAAAGCAGCTTCTGTTATGACCCTCTGAAACATTAAACCTCAAACCGAAGAGGTCTCAGCCAGAGCTCCCGATATACTCCTCCTCCAGCTCTGGTCTGAGTGGCACTGCCAGAAGGGAACACAGGAGAACTCCCAGGCACAGACCTGAAGCAAGAGAGAAGAGACCTTGGTCTAGACAAGGGATGGGCTGACTTTGCCCTCTAGGTTTCGCTTTGAATTCCCTGGAGCATCTAAGGGCTCGTGATACAGCATGGCCAGAAGGCAGCAGGAGAGTGTTAGAAGGGAGCCTTAGAAAGTTTGCTATAGATTAATTAGAACACCTGAAGCCAATTAGAGCACCTGAAGCCAGTCACCTGATAAAACCCACCTGCTTCAATCAGACAAGGGAAGCAGAGTGGATTGGTGTTGGAGTAGAGAGCACTTTGGAGGGAAGTAGAGGAGAGTTTGGAGAAGTGCTGTGGTAGGCTAAGAAGACCAAGACCCCAGGTAAAGGGACACCTGGTTTGTGCAGGGGGAGGGCAGGAAGCCCTATAAGCTGAAGGGCAGGAGAGGGAAGTAGCCCACGGGAAGGAACTGCCAGTTCAAGCGGTTTACTGCTATCCCTGGGCTGGGACCCGGAGTAGAGGGTGGGCCCGGGTCCCTCCCTCTCCACTCCCCTCCTCTAGGACACTAGTGGGGCAGTTAATACCCCAGTTCAGGGGTGAGAAACAGTGCCCTGAACCCTCCCCAAGAAGAGAAAGCGTGAGCCCCATCAAAGTAGTGCCGGCTATTTGCCACAGGCTGTATTCAGGCTATGCGGACTGTCTCCTGAGGTAAAAGTACCTGGATTCTAAACTTGGACACCAGACTGCTCCTCTTGGACAACCCTCCATGGAAAGTTCTAGTAAAGCCAGGTCTTCTGCTTAAGGCCTGAGGGCTGCTAACCAGGGGACTATGGCCTTGCCTAGGTCAAGGTGGTGGGGTTCCCATTAGGTGGACACTGCAAGAAGTATCTGTGCTAACTGCACTAGATATCGTATCTCTTGTTAGACCATTCCCAGCACCTTCTGCTCTTGCTTTCTCTGATTTGTCTTCTCTGGCACTGCTACTTCTGCTGTAATAGTACCATAAGCAGTAAAAGAAGAGCATATGATCTAACATGGCAGGAACAGGTGCAGGGAGAACAGATGGAGAAGCAGCAGCTGTGGTAGGCATCACACCTCCTCTTCTCGCTAACCGGAGGGCACAGCTTTAGAAGCTCACATTCCCCTTGCCAATAAATCAACGACCACCAGCAGTGAATATGCAGTCTCTCTCCTCTGCTAGTCAGCTGTGTAGGGCTGCAGCTACATTGCGAGCACACGGATCCTCCGGGGAACACAATAATATTGATAGCTTCTGCTTCCGCTAGTAAACAGAGTATGAGTCAGCCATACATCCACTGCCACTGCTGGATCATAATAATAGCGGAGGCATTTTACCTCAGACTCAAAACTTAACAAACCTGGGGCAAAACACAAAGCAGGCACTGGTGCAGGTGGAATGAAGACACCATTAAGTACCATGGAATTCAGGTGATGGAAAATATGAGGACTCTACCCTATAGGTGTCTTCTTTTTCTCTTCATAGCCAACAGCACAGAATAAATTCCTGGGCATAACTCCATGCATGAGAAAGCTGTCATAAAACTGTGCAAAAAGAACAGGAGGGCTAGTGGCATCTTAGAGACTAACAAATTTATTAGAGCATAAGCTTTCGTGAGCTACAGCGCATCCGATGAAGTGAGCTGTAGCTCAGGAAAGCTTATGCTCTAATAAATTTGTTAGTCTCTAAGGTGCCACAAGTACTCCTGTTCTTTTTGCGGATACAGACTAACACGGCTGCTACTCTGAAACCTGTCAAAACTGTGTGTCACTCTTGGGGAAAAACATGGTTTTTAATGATGTGTTCTAAACACTACGCTCCCTTTCAACAGGGGCCGACCCTCTCTGGTAGGAAGTTCCCCACTTCCACCTTTTGCCTTTGGATGGAGACCCCTCTTGGAGAGGCAGGAATTCCCCCAGAAGTCACTCCAACACTGTAGCAGTGAGGAGAAGAATCACCCTTATCAGCAAACACGCAGTCCAAGGGCCCCTCCAGCATCAGTCACTGATCAGAGCGCCTTCTTTCCTTAGGTCTGGCTGCTTCTCGTGGGCCACATGCTCAGGCTGCTCCTTGGACCTGTCCCCCAGCCCGGAGCTCAGAGTCTCAGCTTGCTGTGTGTCGCTGCAGTAGCACATGCCACCTCCGGCAGCCTGTGCAGTCACTTCTCAAAAGGCATCCCCCTCCTCCCATCGGAATGAAGTCAGAGTGAGACTTCCTGCCAGCTGCCTAGCCAATCAGGGCCCTGGGGCAGAGGGTTGGTCTATTCATGCTGTTGATATGTGGAGTGTGGGCTCCACAACGGGAACAATACACCTGTGCTCCCCTTTGTCTTTAGGTGCATCAGCTCGCTGCTGTCAGTCCTTCTTTGGTATATACAAGACAGACAGTGAAGGGCTGCACAGAGAAGAGAGCAATGACAAATACTCTTATTTTAACAGACTGTCCAAAGACCTACTGTTGCCTGAGCAAGGGAAAAAAGACACGATCCCTGCCGTGCCCAAATCACGTCGCTGACAGGGGACTCTGCATAGGGTTGCAATAGCCTCTGCAGGAAAACCATCATAAAGTGTAATAATGAACATTCATTTGTTTCTAAAAAACAACAGAAGGTGAGAATGAGACGTTTAGAAATAAATGATGCAGCCCCTAGGTTAACAGGGATTAACAGGAAAGAGGTTTATTAAGCTTGGATCCTTTCCAGATTATTGTCTACAGATGCATTAAAACTTGTTTTTCTCTTCCTTTTCGTTAGCCAGACATATCAGCATTATTAGTAGCCGCCGCCTCCTCCTCTCCCCTGCCTTTAGTTTTAATTAGAGTATGGGGGGGGGGGGTAACCATATGTGGTATTAAGATGAACTAGGGTGTTTTAAAAATTTGGCAATATTTGAATGTTTTCATTAGTCACATGCTGCCTGGGCCAGATTTTCCAAAGCATTCAGCACCCACAATTAGGGCCAGATTTTCCAAAGAGTCTAGCACATTTGGTGCACTCTGGACTGAAAAACTGCCCATAAGTGTCCCAGTGGGAGGTGTTGGGAGCAGAACACTGCTAAAAAGCGGGTTCTTATTTAACTGCTTAAATGAGTGCTGTTTCTCTTGAAAATCTGGTCCCATCTGTGCAGACATACACTAAGGCTGACCATGGAAAATACGTTTTCTGCCTTCACTTTGCTCCCTGAAACCCATTGCATTAGGTTCTGACTCCTAACCAACCTAGCTGCTTATTGGTGGGAATTATCAAGTTCTTGCTTACCGGGGAAGGTCCTGACCATCCTCATATACACGTCTGTCCTCCTCAGAGTCACCATTTGATGCTGAAGCACCTTCCCAGTTACTGCTCTATCCTGAACCTTCCACATCTCAGAAGTTTATTTTCAAGAATATGTATCTCTTAGAAGGCATATTGCTTCTTTACCAACTACGCTCACTAGTGCCTAGGAGTTAAAGGCCAAAGAGTGCACAAGCTCAATACACCAGAGATGATGCAGCCGAAGCTTGTTAAGTTGCCTGTCCCCAAGTGAGCTGGGTTAACTTTGATATACCTGATAGTAGTGCCAACAGATTTGGACTAAGGAGTCTCTCTTTGCTTGTTCATTCTTGTATTTGTATTTTGAAAACAAAAAAAATCAGATTAGGGTTAAAAAAATTGGAAAAACATTTGAAAACCTGTTTAGTTTTTATTATTAAACAAACATTTAAGAAGTACATTGTACAGAACATGCTCTGTGTAATTATTATGTTTGAAGTGGAGAAAATTTCTTTCAGCTAGCATATAGTGTTTATAAAATACTGTCAAATGTGCATCTATGGAAACCATAGGATTTAAATAAGATAATTTAATAGCATTTTGTCAGCATATTTACTCCAAGAGCCCAATTTCCTAAAGTTTAGCATGGCTTCCCCTATGGCTCATAATTCTACATTTTTCCAAAGTAGCTTTAAACCGATCATCACATCTCCTCTTTAATGCAGGGATTAACAATGACTTCTGAAGGGTCCCTTGTTCCAGATTTGTGAAGGATAATTGAACTTTTACCACACTAGTGTGAACTGTACAATACCACAATTATCAAATGCAGTACATTATGACGTGAGTGAGATTTAGCCAGAGAAGCCTGAAGGAACCAGGACAGATGCAATCTCAACCCAGCACCCCGAAAACACTAAATTATATTATTTCCCTGTCCACCTGTGACCCCTAGCTTTCAAATGCAGCATCCATTTTGACCCCTCTAGAGAAGACAACTCTGCTGCTAGCTCCTGCTGGTTATTTCTCTACATCATGTCCAAAATCGATCCTCCTTCTCCATTCCCACAGCTAAAACCACTGACCACCTCATTTTCTGCCTGCTACTCATCTTTTCACTCAACTACTGCAGCCTCCTTCTCCCTGAATCCTTCAAGCCACCTGAAACGCTGCAGAAGTCTTGTGCCTTTCCTGCTTTTCTGACTACCCAGCCACCTTCACTTAACCTTCTGCATCAAACTCAAGATAATTCTCCTTGCCTGCAGAGCTCTGTGCAACTCAATCCCTCCTTACACCTTTGCCCTTATCGCTTATTACTCCCTGTCCCTTGCTCTTTTCACTCTGCCCAAGCGGCCACCTACCCATCATCCTTTTTGTAACTTGTCTCCTATTCTCGTCTTTGTGCTGCCTTTCATATGGCCCCCCCCTATGCCTGGAACACTCCTCCTGACCTGCTCCATCAGGCTCCCAACCTCTCCTTTGAATCTCCAAAGCCATTAAACTTTAGAGTACTCTAATGAAAGCTAATTTTATCCAATGCCACCCAGCCCTCTCCCCCCCATCCCCCCGACCCTGTGATACTTCTGCCAGCTGGTCAGATCAGCCATTAGCTGCACACATGGTTTTCCTTAACAAGGCTATAACTCCAAGTGGGAATACCCATGTGTCTTTGGTCAGTCCAGTAATGAATGTAAAGGTCGTTGCTCAACTAGTAATAGCCCTATTTGGGGTTGTAGGCCTGGTTTCATTTTAGGGTGTGATGGTGAGTTGTGTTCAGGGATCTGACAAATAATTAGTCTCAGCCATGGACCCAGCCTTATGACTAGGCCAATTAAGCCACTTCAGGGCTTATCTCAAATTAAATGTAACGGGGTATAGACATGGATTAGAGAGATCCAGAGATTCAAGGAAGAGGAGAACTTGTAGTTACTTCAGCACAAGTCTAAATCTTCTCCTGTTTCACAGAAGCCTGAACACCTTGTCAATCCTCTTAAATACAAGCTCTCGACTCTTCTCAGGTGACACACACAGAGTAGGTAGGTTATCTTGAGCACATAATTCCTTTTAAATGGTATTAATTCTCCTCCACAGTGAAAGCTGCAGCTATTCCCACCTACCGGGATCTGTTTGCATGGTATCTCGATGAGTGGAAGTTATCCAGAGACACGTGCTGTAGGTCAGTAGTAATCCGTACTCCCAAATGCTGCATTCTTTGCCTACCATTAAAAGCTCCATTGGGATAGTAAACTTTGGTGGCAAGAATCAGAACATAGGCATGTTTCAGATTTACTATGGCTTGATTTTAAAACCAGAGAGCCCTGAAAATGTATCTCTAACCTTTGGGGAAGAGGGAACAGAGGAGTCAGGATTACAAAGAGTGACCTAAAACTAGAGAGCCTCTTTGCTAGTCACATCCTTTTGCAGCTTCAGTCACCCAACTTCTGGGATCTAAGATGGAAAGTAGTGGAGAGAGACAGCTTTAGCATTTACCTTTTCCCAGTGTGGAAAGAGCTATGGACACGCCATTTGAATGCCCAGATGCCACTAGACTGCTAGGTGGTAACCTATTTCCACAGCCATGGGCTGGCAAAATCTGGCCATCATGTAAGACAACGCAATGTCAGCACTTTTCCTGCACCCAGGACAATAACAGCAAGGGAGACATCCAATTTTTGTGCAGTCTATAGCACCTGCTGAAGACTGAGTCCTAATATAATCTATCTGCTTTGGATGAACCCCCGTGGACAGACAACCTAATCACTAGAACTTTAGATTTTTATTCCTGATGAACTGGCCAGACACAGAAGAGCAACCAGAACAGCTCTGGCAAAGACTTGCTGACAAAGGGCCAACCTGAAATGAATTGCTGGCTGTTGAAAGTCCAGGCAATTACAAGGAAGGTTTCTCTTAAATAACAGCTAACCTCAGCATTTTGGAGCGGGCCTGGGAAACAATCTTTTGCTGCCCCACCCCGGCAAACATAACCAGCTCTTGTCTATCATGATCATCCCACCATGCACAGGGCTGCCCTGAGGATTCTGGGGCGGGGATACCAGTATAATTCTTTGGGAGATCCCCCAAATGTAACTGACTCATTCTATACACAGAACTTGCGGTTCTGGGGCAGGGACATGCAATATTAGGTTCCCCCCACCCAGCATCCTGCTGCAGCATATTGTGCCTTTCAGCCCTAGCAATCAGTTTATGTCAGCCTCGGCTTTCAAGGCTCTCTTGGAAAAGACACAGGTTGGAGATTTCCCTGGTTTTTTTTTAAACAGCAGTAGGCTGATATTCTCAGTCACGTTTAAGGTTACCCGAATGAGAGATCCCTTCACCCCCACACCTAATGGCCGGCGCTGGTGAATGTATGCAGTTTTAGCCTGGTGCAATGACAGTATTTCATAGATTCTTCGGCCAGAAGAGACTGACGTGATAGCGTGACCTCCTGGAGAGACCACTTTTTGCAGGGCAGGGCCAGGTCATTGTCTCCTTTTTGCAGGTGGGGAATCTGAGGCACAGAAAGTGGTGGGCTGGAAGGCCACAGAGAGACCATATAGCCCAGGGCCCAGTCCAGTATAATAGCCACTAGGCCATGCTCTCAGGTACTGTCTCTCTGGTCTGTGTTTACAAAGAGAACCTAGCACAATGAGGTCCTGGTCCATGGGGCTCATGGTACTACCACAATAAATAATAATAGCAGCGGAGGGGCAGATTGCCTAGTGGATGGGGCACTGGCCTGGGTCTCGGGAGACCTGGGTTCTACTCCATGCTCTGCCCTTGGCCAGCAGGGTGACCTTCCCCTCTGTGCTTAACTTTCCCGATCTGTGGAGTGGGGACAATGGTGTGGACAGCTGTGAGATCTGCTGGCGAAGAGCGGTACCAAAGAGCTAGGTAGCTGTATAAGGAGGTTCCAGGATTGTCACGCTGTCTGGGTGTCATTATGAAGCCTCGAAACGCTGTTGGGTCAGTGGGAAGTGATGGAAACAGCTACAAGCCAGGGTAGCACCATGAGGCTGTCTTTGTTTAGAATATCACCAGGCTCCCTCATCACTGGGATTCGCCGTCTGTTCCCACATGTACTGGCATATGGAGGCTGGTGACTTTACAAATTACGCCCAGGTAACAGAATGGGCTTTTGGCTAGTTATTACTGTACTAATGGGTTGGCTTGGCATACGTGTACAGGGAGCTCTCCCAAGCACGTGGGGCAGCCTGGGAGACTGCAGTGATGCTCTGGGGTAGGTTGTGCCCGGCGGGCTGCCAGTGGTGGGACAGTGTGTAAGGGCTGCAAGGAAGAGAGAGTCCCATTTTGTGAATAGAAAGAGGGGCCAAGAATAATCCCCCATGCTGACATGGCCTGCAGCCCAGTCCCCGTCCTACTGCCATCGGGACTGGTGTTTGGTGTTGGGTTTAACCAACTAGGCACAAAGGACCAGCTGGTATTGCAGGCACAAGCAAATCTGAAGAATGAAACTATGGGTCCTGCTGTTCATCCCCTTCCTCCATGGGGAGAAGGGGATTGTCTGTATCTCCTTCAGCATGCTCAGAGCACTTGCAGCTCTGCATTCAAACAAGTATTCTAATCTAATCTCATGCTTCAGGGCTTCAGCCAGTCAGCTGCAGGGGTCAGGAAGGAATTTTCCCCCTCAATGCTCAATTGGCCAGATGTCTTCAAGAGTGGGGTGGATGCTTCTTCTGAAGCACCAGGGATTGACCAGAGCTGGGGCAAGGGTTGCCCAGTGCCCTGAGGTGGTCCAGAGAATCCTTTCCAGCTGCCTGGCTGGTGGGTCTTGCCCAGATGCTCGTGGTCTGACTGATCACCATATATGCGGTTGGGAAGGGATTTCCCTGAGGTCAGTCTGGCAGTGCCCTTGGTTTTGTTTTTTGCCTTTGTCTGCAGCATGGGTCATTTGCTGGAATCATCTGGGCACGTCTCACCTCATCAATTCCCTGCTATTGCTGGGGCCTCAGGCATTGGTGGCACCTCAGTCAACTTCCTGTTTCACATAAATCTAGTCTCCTGAGGACTACAGTGCTTTGGTTTAACTCAAGTTATTTGACTCAATACAGGGAGAACTGGCGGAAATGTAATGGCCTGTGATAAATGGGAGATTAGACCAGATGATCTAATGGTCCCTTCTGGACTTAAAAAGTCTACGGAACTGTAACACAGGCCTGAAATGCCCTGGAATAATTCCTAATTTCAAGATGCAGAATGACAAATTCTGGGCTGCTCTAGGAAAACTGAGATGGTTGATTACGCTAGAGCTATATAACTAGTTTAGACTAACAGATGTCCAATGCTAAAGCAGGCTGCCCTCCTCCCTCCCCCTAGTACTGCTCTCTGGCTAGTTATTGTCCAAACCCTTTTTTCCATTAAGATGGGCTGTAGCTATACACAAACCATAATGAGTAAATATAATGGAGTTTGAGTGCATTCTATTTTTGCTAACCACACCTTTATTTAGCAATATTGGCCCCGGCTCACATCTGCACAAACAGAACATGTTGCAATAGAGATTACTTCCAAAGTGAGCTAAAATACCAGTCACAAACACTATTGACATGCAAGATGCTTACCAAGTCAGAAAAGACCTTTGCAGCTTGGCGAAAGCCGTTTCAAAAATGCTAGAGCATGTATGTGGGCCTGATGCACTGTACTTTGAAAACCGCTTTTGATGCATTTCTAAACTGAATAATTTTTTCCATATTAGTGTTTGATGTAGATGTGCAAAATACAGTCTCAATATTGAGAAGTGCCCTCTAGCCTCAATCTTCCAATATTTTGTGCCTGATTTATCACTCTTCAAGAGCATTCGGAATTGGATAAACTTCTCTGGATATCCATCAGGTCGTCTGCAGCCCTTCCTTCTAAAAGCTTTAGCGAAGCAAATTCATATGCTCATAAATGTAACCTCTAGTTCAGTTCTTTATATCAAAGTGGGGTATTGATCCTGAATCCTTGAACATTTTCATATCCTTTATTTTTCTTTCAGGATGGGCCAGTGGTTAGAGCAGTAGCCAAGGACTTGGGACACCTGAGTTCAAATCGCTGCTCTGCCACAAGTCACTTAGCCTCTCTGCATCTTAGTTCCATCTGTAAAATGGGGATAATAGCACTTTCCTACCTCACAGGGGTGTTGTGAGAATAAATACATAAAATAGTGGGAGATGCTCAGTAATGGGGCCAGAGAAGTACCTAAGATAGATTGCCAACCGAATAGATTTAGGCGAAGACAAAGACTGAGTTTCTACTGTGAAATCGTCATGACCTAAAACAATGGGGAAATGGGGCATCATGATGAAAGTCATGGGTTTTGTGCACCGGCTGATCTTTCATACATTAGTCACAGGGTAGAGATTTCCTTCTCACTCATGGAATGAAGGCTACGAGTTAGACCTAGAAGCGTTATTAGTATTTGTGATAAAGTCCCAGGGGACTGAGATCGGGAGCCCAATTTTACTAACGCCGTGCATACAGAGAGTAAAGAGACAGTTCCTGCCCTAAAGAGCTGCTTATACTCCAGATAGACAAGACAAAAGACAGACTTATTATCCCTGTGTTACAGGTTGGGAACGGAGGCTCTGGGTAGATTAAGTGATTTGCGACAGTCACATGGGGAGTCTGTAGCAGAGTCAGGAATCGTGCCCAGGCGTCTTCAGTCCTAATCTAGTGCCCTAACCACAAAGCCAGGCTTCCTCTCCGAGGCAGAACTAGCACTACGTTCATGCCAATACTGCCACGTCACACGGGCAGTTGAACTCTTTGAAGCATGGAGACCTAGGTCACTCCCCTTGGAGCCTCCAAGCCATATAATAAACATTTCTGGTGGTCCTGCCCTAGCCCCCTAGGCTGCAGAACCCAAGCTCCAGCCCAGGCTGCAATGCCTCCACAGCTATTTTAAAGCCAAGTCTGTCGACCTGGGCTCGGAGGATTGCTGCTCTGGGCTCCAAAATGCTCCAAGGACATATCTTAGGGCGTGTTAAAATCCCCACCCTGCCCTGTCTCTACGTGGGATTTCACTCACACTGAATCTGACACATTGCTGATTGCCATTCATCAGCAGCTACTTCTACTCACTAATTACCAAATGAAGGGCTCATTGTACTTGCCAGATATACTGCTCTCATGGCTCCAGGGGTCCTGGTGCACTTGTGTGTGCCTTGCTCTGTCAGTCCCTTTTTAATTTTCTTGGTCTACCTACCATTCCTCTCTCCAACTTCCTCCCATCTTTGTAAATCTCCAGCCTGGCAGGAAAAGAAAAATCCCGGCTCTGTCTGCCAGTCACACACGTGAGTCAACCCCCGACTGTTTGTCCAGTCACTACCCTTCTTTTCCCCACCCCAGTTGCTACCTTCCTTTCTCGGGGCTTGTCTACACAGAGACCTAGTGCATGGCAGCCAGCTGGAGTGTGACTCTACAGCACAGTAACTTGCCACACACTAACGGGCGATGTGGACCCTGCTACCATGCACCAAAGTTCTGTAGTGCGCTTTGGTGGCCTGCTGTTTGAAGGAGCAGTACGTCAAAGTGCACTATGAAACCAGTGTGTGGTAGCAGGGTCCACGCGGCCCTCTAGTTCATGGCAAGCTACTGTGCTGTAGAGTCACACAGCACCTTTCCACACACTCCGGTTGTTCTGTACTGCAGCTGGGACTGTTCCTCCCAGCCCGGTTAGACAGACCCGCGCTAGCTCTGCTCGAGCGGACACACTAAAAATAGCAGTGTGGACATGGCGGCACATGCTAGCCACCCGAGGACTAGCCCATGCTGCTGCTTGTGCTGCAATATCCAGAGTGCTATTTTTAGCAAGCTAGTTCCAGTGCAGCTCATGCATGTCTGTCTACCAGGGCTGGGAAGCCTGCTTCCATCTGCAGAATAGACATACCTGAAATCTCCATATAGATACTCCTCTCCTCAGTCCCATTCCCTTCTTTTTCTGTTGTGCCTTCACTACCTGCCACCCACCTCTGCTTCTCTCTCTCTTTACCCTTGCTCAAAAAACATTTAAAAAAATAAAAGATCCAGACTCAACATTTTCCAACCCAAGTATCTAACATTAGGAACCTAAATCCATACTAGTCTCCAGAATACTAAAACATAAGCATTCATAACCGGACACCACCTCCTGCTGCCCAGAAGTGATTCAGTTCAATAATGCATAGATCAGTTTCCAGAAGTAAGACAAGGGCTACATTTTCCCTGGCACCAGACTGAGGATAAATGCTTCTCCAACTAGAGCAAAATGGGATATTTTCCTTTCTTTATAAAAAGCTCTGAAAGATAGCTCTAGTCTCTAAGCCAATTCACAGAAGGCTTGAGCATGGTCTCATTTATTTATTGCCTTATTTTATTGCTAAAACAGCTAACACAACACCATGCTATCATCACAGTCGGTATAATATTTTAATCAAAGATCACATAACCTGTGATGAAAGGAAAATAGCAATAGAGTTCTTGGGCAATCACAAAGGTATTGTGAAAAATAAATCCCACAGAAACGGATTGTAGAGCGGCTGATACGCTAGAGGAACCTTTATGTCGGACGAAAGCTTTTTTTTTTTGCATAAGAAAAACAGAGCTCTTGTGAGAGGACCTACCCCGCTGGAAAACAGCGAAGTTAATTGGTGGTATTTATGGTGGCAATGTTGCATACCAAGCAATGGCAACAGAGTGCCTTATTTGGCCGGCTGGCCTAAACTAGAGCTAGGTTTTGTATTTAATTCCCTTGTTAAAGAGAAAAATCAAAGGAGCAATGGCCTTGAAAGCACTGGGTAGGTTGATGGGGAGACGTATGCAAACGGGCCCATCTTTACAGTTAACTTTTCCCCACTCCTCACGCCCATTGGTCTATCGGCCTCTTCTAACTTGTCACAATCTGATGCAGGGATCATCTTTGTTTCACTCAATTGAACAGTAGCTCACACAGCAGGGGCCTGACAAGGTTCCTCAGAACTACTATAATGCAAATAAAAATGGAAGAAGAATCTGTTCTCTGTCATTTGGGGCATGAGAAGAGAAAAATCTAAACAGACAAATGCACTAACTTCCCAAGTAACCCCATTACCATATTGTCCTCTCCCTCTCCCTTTTCCCCTACATCTATTGGCATCTCTTCCTCTTTATTTTTGGCTAAATAAAAGCCTGATTCGGGAAACCCCAGAAGCACAGTTTTACTGTTACTGTTTTAAATGCTTATAGTGCTCCCCTGCCTAGAGATGCTCTCCTGAACTGGGGTCTCAGACTGTAAGCTCTTCAACACAGGGAACCCATCTTTACTTCTGCCGTGAAGCACTCTGCACATTTATGGAACTCTCCAAGAAAATTATAACAAGTAACAAAATCACGCTACTGTATTAAAAAATAGAGACTCAAGGCATTTCATGTTTCAGAGTAACAGCCGTGTTAGTCTGTATTCGTAAAAAGAAAAGGAGTACTTGTGGCACCTTAGAGACTAACCAGTTTATTTGAGCATGAGCTTTCGTGAGCTACCCCCCCCCCCCCCAAGACGTTCTGGTTAAACTTGGATTATTGCTGTGCACATTGTAAGATGAGCTATTGCCAGCAGGAGAGTGAGTTTGTGTGTGTGGTTTTTGGAGGGGGGTGTGTGGGGGGGTGAGAAAACCTGGATTAGTGCTGGAAATGACCCACCTTGATTATCATGCGCATTATAAAGAGAGGTTTCAAAGAGGGATGGGCTATTACCAGCAGGAGAGTGAGTTTGTATGTGTGTGTGTGTGTGGGGGGGGGGGGGGGGGGGGGGGGGGGAAGGGTGAGAAAACCTGGATTTGTGCTGGAAATGGCCCTACTTGATGATCACTTTAGATAAGCTGTTACCAGCAGGAGAGTGGGGTGGGAGGAAGTTTTGTTTCATGGTCTCTGTGTGTATATAATGTCTTCTGCATTTTCCACGATATGCTATGCATCCGATGAAGTGAGCTGTAGCTCACGAAAGCTCATGCTCAAATAAACTGGTTAGTCTCTAAGGTGCCACAAGTACTCCTTTTCTTTTTAAGGCATTTCATGAGCATCATTATTATGCAGTTGTACTGCAGTAGTGCCTAGAAGCCAGAGTCATGGACCAGAACATCATTGTGCAGTACACTGTACAAACATCATTACAAAATTACTTTCTCTTTACCACTTGTGCAACATTAGGTGCTTTGGGATTTATAACGTGTATACATGAACAGCAGAGAGGCAACAACTATCAGCAACGAGGTATAAATAGAGACAAAGGCAAGAAGATGGGAGTCCCAGTAATTCCTCTTAAACTCTGCCTGCTATGGATGGATTAGGCTCTTGGAGTGTCTGTTCTTTCTCAGAACATTGGAATGGGACAGAGTTAAGGGTGTTTGGGTACTGTATTTATTCAGTTCTACTCTTTCCAATACATGATTTTCTTTGACGTTTAACCTCAACCCTGAATTTCCTGGGGTTTTAATGGCTGTGAGCATCTGTAGACAACCTGATCTACCCTTGCATTCCCACCATAGCTCACAGCAACAGAGTTACATGCATGCCACAACAACAGGGGGCGAATCTGAGTAAATCCTGAATGTAGTTCCCTTCACTTAGTTCTCTCTCTCATGTCTTCCTTCCTCAGGCTGCAATTTCAGCCTGGCTTCGAGCTCACTCTGCTGATAAGGTGCTGCAGTGATTCAGACCACCCTCAAAACAACATGACACACATATCCCAGCTATTCAAACTGAGGTGTAGTCATTCAGAAAAGCGGGTTAAAGAGTTTGAGTTAGCTTTAAGTTCATGGTTATCAACATGGTTAGCCCTCTCCCATCCTGTGCCTTTGTCTACCATGCACTCTCATCTCCACGTTCTCTCCCACCTTCACCCTGACAGGCCATTTCCGCTCCTCAAATTACAGCTCTGGCTTGCAAGTCCTGTTTTTGGTGAATGTTTTTGAAATCCCTCCTTAGTTACTTTTCTCTGAATTCTGCAGAACTGTGGGTTCAACTAAACTGTTCCACTCTGCAATCCTGTTTCCACAGGCTCACGCTCCATGGCAGGAAGCAGGCCACAGAATAAGACAGGGCCAGCGCCTAAAATGGTATAAATCAGGTTTGCTCCACTGACTCCAACTGGGTTAGATGGATTAACACCAGCTCAGGATCCGGCCCATATTTTTTCCTGTAGCTCACAATCAACAGACCATTCCCACAGAGGCAAAGATAGTAGATTATTCAAAGTTATATTTGAGGTGAACAAAGAATTTTAGTTGGAAAGTACTGCAGACTATGTCAGCCCAGAAGGATTGGTGGGTGCTTACATGAAGAATTAAGGTAGTCTCACTTGCTGGGGAGTTTAGAGCATACTGTAACGCAGTAGCAGAGGTCTCTCAGAAAAAAATAGCTAGAATATTATAGCTGCAATAACTTGCCAATGTCTGCCTGAGTCTGAATGCATGAGTGGACGATTAGCGGGCAGCTTTGATTGACAACTGAGACACTTGACTAAGTGACAGACTGACAGCCTTACTTCAAAGGACTTCATGGGGTTAAGCCATGAATTTAGCCCACAGTGTAATGGAACAGTTACAGGCAGAATCAGTCTGGCTTGATGAAGATGCACAACTGCTTTCTGGTGCTCTGGAAAGGGTAAGGTGTGTGGCGCTTCTGCTTTCTGTTATCTTCTTTATTCTCCCAGACTCTCAGGCACGTGCACAGGGCACCCATCAGTTTCTGCCATTTATTCTGGGATTGTGCTGGTCTGTTCAAGCTTCTGAGTGCCATGTTGCTGGTTTGACCTATGAGGGAAGACTGAAAAAATTGGGTTTGTTTAGTCTGGAGAAGAGAATACTGAGAGGGGACATAACAGTTTTCAAGTTCGTAAAAGGTTGTTACAAGGAGCAGGGAGAAAGTGTTTTTCTTAATCTCTGAGAATGGAACAAGAAGCAATGGGCTTAAATAGCAGCAAGGGAGGCTTAGGTTGGACACTAGGAAAAATTTCCTAACTGTCAGAATGGTTAAGCATTGGAATAAATTGCCGAGGGAGATTGTGGAATCTCCATCATTGGAGATTTTTAAGAGCAGATTAGACAAACACCTGTCAGGAATGGTCTAGATAATACTTAGTCCTGCCATTAGTGTAGGGGACTGGACTAGATGACCTCTCAAGGTCCCTTCCAGTCCTATGATTTTCTTTTGCTATTGTTCTGTATAATGTTTGAAATCACCCTCTTTTTCCTCTTTCCAGGTGGTGTCCATATTATCACTTGCTGGAGAAGTCGTGTTGGTGGCATCCTTAAAGCATATCCTAATACATCCATTGTCACCTTCTTACCATATTTAATGTTTTAGGTTGGTTTGCTCCACTTAGAATTTCTGGTGTTGCAGGAAACTCTTTCCAATAGACTCTGAAGCTCTCCTACACACACTTACTTTGGAATGAGTTGATCTTATCAATTTCTCTTGTAGATTTCCATGACTCTGCTCCAGAAAGGAGGACAAATGTGGTGCCAGGGTTAAAAATTTGTATTTTTGTGCCAGTGCCAATCATGCTACTTTCCAAATCTTTTCAAGTTTATGAAAATTGTTTGCTGCTTTTGATATTCATTGCTTGATATCTAACGTGGTGTCAACATTGATGCACATCTCACGCCCTAGATATGTAAAATGTTTCTGTGTTTCTTTGCCACTTTTGGGACACTGATAGCCATATATTTTGTCTTCCCCTTGTGATGAACATAAGAACGGCCATACGGGGTCAGACCAAAGGTCCATCTAGCCCAGTATCCTGTTTTCCGACAGTGGCCAATGCCAGGTATCCCAGAGGGAATGAACAGAACAGGTAATCACAAAGTGATCCATCCCCTGTCACCCATTCCCAGCTTCTCACAATTAGAGGCTAGGGCCACCAACTTGTGTTGCTGTGTCTTGTCTTTCATTAAGCATTCATTAATGAACTAAGCAGGACAATATCATCAGCAAAAACAAAGTCACCCAATTGTGATTTATCGTTTGTCCATAAGATTCCTCAGTCCCCTTCTGGGGTTTCTGAGGTCAATGACCAATGCAAACAATAGTGGGGACATGATGCAGCCTAAGATTACTCCCATTGGTGGATATTGTCCCTATCTTTGCCTGCACATGTGGCATTGTTGTACATTTCTATGATCCTATGTAAAACCCATATTCTGTGCATCTCGTCAATGAGAGGAGACTAGGATAAAGCATCTGTTGGCTGTGTCCATTCATTTTCTCTTCCCCAACAAGGAAACCAGTAACCCAATCCTGGCGTGAAATCTTGGCCCCACTGAAGTCAATGGCAAAGTTCCCATTGACATCAATGGGGCCAGGATTCACCTCCTGGCATTCAATCTTTCCTGCTTGCTCAGCGTACAGAAAAACTGCCAATTTACACAGTGGGCTTTGTCTTGGTCCCACTGAAGCCTCTGACAAAGCTGTTGACTGAACTGATGCAGGATTATGCCCAGTTCAGTACGAGATGGGGGGGATGAGAAAGAGCTGGGTTACATTCTGATGATGCAATATGTATTGCTAGTCCTAATCAAAATCTATGGCTTTATATAAAGAATTGGACAAATAAGTATCCTAGTAAGAGGTACCAAAATCTGAGTCAGGTCTGAGTCCTACAGGGTACTTCCCTTAGTTTCCCTGTCTTTTTTAACCATTCTTTGAACCATCTTCCTGGAGTTTTGGTTGAGTTGCTTGGCAAATTGTTTTTCTATCCCATGGAAAATTGCAAAAACTGAAAATCCAAAACACTGAAAATTTTTAAACTATTTACAGGTTTTTAATTTGACAGAAAACAAAATATTTTCATCAAATATGAATTTTTTTCATAAATGTTTTCATTTTTGACCAAAAATCTTTGCCAAAATGTTTTTCAACCGGTTGCAGTTTTTGGATCTGCTACAGCTTTCTCTGCTCTCCTTTGCAACCAGTGGAAAATGGATTCCTCTTGCTCACGGGGAGGCTCCTGTGTTGAGTGATATCAGAGGTAACCCTGTGCATCGTCAGTCCTAACTGGTTCTTTTGACTGATGCACCAGACCTCTGTTTGGCATAGCACAGCACAAGAATGCAAAGGATTTGTCATCTTTGCACTCCCCACAGTCACTGGGGCAGCTGGGTCCACACGCAATTTGCCTCAATCTCAGGGCTTCTCTAATTTTCACTGTCTTGTATATTAGGGACCATTTCATCAACAGAGCAAACCACCCTCTGGCCATATCCTTTCCCAGCTTGATACTAGATGGGGTGGAGAAGAGATTCTCCATTTGCTCTCTTAACAGGGTTATTCCCACAGTGCAAAAGAGCCAGAGGATTTGGCTCTTTCTATTTTAGCTTTATTACATAGCATTCAGATGGTTTGTGGTAGGTGCCCTATACAAGTGAAAAATAAATAAGATCTCCTGATATTTGTACTGTGTACAATCAGTATCCAATTATACATAAACTATAACTTCCCTCATTGGTGAACAGCTGTACCCTGAATTTATGTTATTTGTTTTGCATCAAACAGTCTCCTAGCGATTTTCCCAGATCAAATCATTCTGGGTACAAACCCATAAAAAAAAAAGTATTAGCTACTGACATACAGGAATAAGAAGACTGTTTCTAGATGATAAAACACCTGGTGAGCTAGCCTTGCTAACCTTGTGATGACAACATATTGCACTGAACTGCCAATTGCTCCTAGCAGGACTGTCTGGCAGCTAGTGAATGTTTGTGTGGATTTATTCTATGATAAATAGGAATGAGCTAAGTTGTTTTTTAGATACTGTACTTTCTATCATTTTATACATAGCTATGGCCAGATTAGCAGCCCTTTTCTCATACTGATGAACAGCTGATTTCAGTGGCACTACTCAAGTGAGCATCTGTTTTAAATACTGAATGGTCTAGAGAAGGGAGATTGGGACCCTCTGCTCTCCCTGTCTCGTGGCACAAGAACAAGGGACTATTCAATTAAATTAAAAAGGCAGAATCTTCAAAACTGAACAAAAAATACTTTTTCACATGATGTATAATTAGACTGTGGAACTCATTGCCACAGGAAGTCATAGAGGCCAACAATTTAGCAAAATTCAAGAAGTAATTGGACAATTATATGAATATCAAGAATATCCAGAGTTATCACAATTAACAAAAATAATATTGGAAGGGAGATTAGAAACCTCATGTTTCAAGATTTAGGCCAATCTCTAACTATTAGAGATCAGGATGAGACCTACATCAAGGGAAGATTATCCCACACCTACCTTTTCCAGGTAGGTGTGGGATAAAGTCTTATATCTTCCCCTCTGCAGCATCTGGTGGTGGCTTGTGTTGGACTAGGTGGACCATGAGTTTGATCCAGTCTGGCAATTCCCATGTTCAATTTACAGACAAGACAACGAGGTCCCTAGCCATGAATAGCATACACAATATCTCAAAATATTATATGGATAACAAAGATCTGAACAGCCAATCACACAGCATATGCAAATATCTGTTTACTGATTGGGTTAAGCACACGGCTTTTTCTGGGCCTCTAATCCAGCCTCTTTATCAGAATACTTGGGGCCATTTAGATATCAATGACCATAATGGAGATAATTTTGAAGAAGAATTTTAGAATGTGTGCTTCAGTGAACATATTTATTGTCCCAGAAGGAAACTATTGACATCGGTCTACACTGACCTTCCCATCCTCAGAATCCCTTATCTGCTTCTAGTGTTAAGGGCCAAATTGTGGCTTGAACGACAACTGTACAAAGGAGAGAGCATCACCCCTTTCACAGGCTACCTGGACCTTGAGTTCAGTCACACAAGGGACAGTCACCTGCTTACTCCCTCTCTAGAAGAGGTGGATGGGGGAAGAAGGTGGAGAATGGGTGCGGCCTTGGTTATACATACACACACCCCACCTCACTGGATGGTATCGGAGCCAGAGTGTGTTAGTAAAGAAAGAGAAGGTTTTAATTTACAGCAGCAAATTACTACCCCCTTCCCTTTTCCAGGAGCAAGGAGGAAAAAGGGGAGGAACTGAGACTCAGAGGTGTGTCTCTGATGTAAAATACTTCCTGGAGTTACTTCTCAATTGGTGTAGTTCACAATTAAACTCACATCTAGTCTGTAGCCATTAGGAGTAGACTACACCCCAAGTACCCCGCCTTCAAAATATCAACAGGATAACATCATTGGTACGGTGACCACTGATAGTGCAGAAGCTCTAGCCTTAGCAAAGCAGCATCAGGCACTTTCACATTTTTAACACAGCCTTTTTTATTCTTATTGGTATAGCTCCAACGATCAGTGTCTCACACATGGATTGTCGTGGCTGTCTTCTCCTGCCCCCCTGACTGTGCCTTCATACAGTCTTCACAACAAAATACAAACAAAGAAACAAATGTGCCTAAACACCCCTTTCCAATGAAAGTAGATTTTCCTTTGCCGGGTTTTCTTGTTCAGTGTTTATGGGGGAGAGATGTCATCTGTTGACTGAGATGCTGCAGTGCAGACAATTGTCATCTGAAGCCACAGAGTGGGTGATAGATTTCATTTTCAAATGCACCCACTTGTACGTTATAAGTGAGCCCAAATACCGTGCACTTAGGGACCCAAACCATTCCTCATTGGAAAATCAGTAGTGTTCAATGATTAAAGCACTAGACAATGCTATGTAACTGCTAATTAAGCATATTGCACTAATTGCTGTGTTAAGTCATTCTGCACTGGAAACAGACAAATCTGTTGCATCAGGAGAAATTGATCACTATCAATCTAAGGGATTTTCTATGTATCAAAAAAATGGCAGTCTTTTGCCTATGTCAGGCAAACCGTTGGTCTCACTTCAGTTCCCAGTGGAACAATCAGATCATTCAGTGACGAGAGGTTATAAATAAATTAAATAAATACATGTCCAGTGCACAGTTGGCAGCTGTGTTGAAACTCAGTAGAGATGCCCAGGGTTGAACAGACACAGTATGAATCAGCTTGTCCTGCCCACAAAGGGGAGCTTTCAGTCAGGCACTCTACCACCAGAGTGGTATGGTAATACTGTTGAGGCTGCTGCCAGTCCCAAACCTGTTTGGGGAATTAATGGAAATAGAATGATACGTCTGTACTTCTAGCTTGCCAACAGAAGCAAACTGTCATTCACCACCATCCCCCCCAGTTAACATCCATCTCCAATAAAAGCAGCTCTCAGTTTGAAATTAAAGATTTTTCATTTTGAGAAAAGTTTGGTTTTTTGGAACAGTCAAATCTGCCAATCCATCAAAACCAAAACTGTTCATGAGACAGTGTTGGGGTAGATGAAATACGCAACTTGAACAATATTTTTATAAAATTTTCAAGACTGCCTAAACACTGCCAAATTGGAAAGTTTCAATTTTTTGAGTCAAAATGACTTTTTGTTTCAAAATTTTAGTAAATGTACACTAAAAGGTAAAAAAAATAAAAATAAAAAATAATAAAAATTAAAAAGTATCAGAATGTAACTTTTCAATTGACCCAAACAAATGTTCAGGAGAATTTTTGGTTCATGAACATTTTCAGTATTTTGACTTTTTTTGTCCCAATTTGTGATGGGAAAATTTTGCAAAACCTCAAAAATTCTTTTGGGGATGGAAAAAACCATTCCCTGCCACCCATATTCTCCAATGTGTCCTTATTGCCTGTGGTTATTTGTAGGGATACAGGGTGGGTAGAGGTATTTGCTATGAAAATTTGAGAACTCTCTTTTCCATGCCAGAGGATCTTATCTCTATTTTCTATTGCCATGGCCCTCATTTACCCATCTCAAATGGTATCTCTGGCTACATATATATTTTTAAGAGGAGTCACTTTCTAGCTGTAAGAGTGTGACTCACCAGTGGAGCGCCCCTTCGTGGCCAGGTGGGGGCATTGCAGAGCCTTCCCCTCAATTGCTTCCACCAAAAGGCTATTTAGGCCTTATGGTGGTCTAATCTGCTGTCCTCACATTGTGTCTTCAGCCTGACTCCAGACTCACGAATTGTCACTCCTGATATCAGCGGGTTTCCACACTGCCTTCCTCACAGGGCCAGTAGGGGAATCCAGGCCCTCCCTCTCCACTGGGTTCTGGTCCAGGGACCCTTTAATGAGCAGCAACAGCCTATCTGTGCAGACTTTTTGCTGCCTCCCTGGACCACTTCCTATGTTGCCTTGTCTTTCCCACAGCTTCTTCCGAGGCTTCCAGTATCAACATTTTATGTTTTGTGTGTGTACACACACAAAAACATATCATCTTCCTCTTTTCCAGACTCACTTGCAGAGCTTCTTTGAACTACCACCCAGCTGACTCTGCTGCAGGAGATTTTCTCCACCCCCCTCACAGGGCAGCAATCCCTAACCGTATGGGAGTCTTTCTGCCTCTCCAGCAGCACACGCAGAACCCTGGGCAAGTTCATTTCCCCCAGATTTCCTTCCCAAGTACCTTGGGCTACCTGTTGGAGGCTTACCTTCCTTCAGGGAAGCTATATCTGCCCGCTCCCCGACTCCAGCGAGGCCTCTCTCCCTGAGCAAGTCATCAACCTTCTGGCTTTCCCGGTCAGCCCCTAATTGAACCGAGTTCAGCCCTTTTAGCTCTTCCCTCCAAGCGTGGCACCTACTGCAGGTGTAGCGGGGTGGGGCTGACTGAGCCCACAGGCTCACATTAACCCCTTCTTGCCTAGTGTGAGGTTTGTTCAACCCATCCTACCAGTCCATGAATATGTAAACAGAGAACTTTGTCACAAGGATTTTTCAGACGAAAAAAACCCCAACAGATTATTCCTCTTGTTCACCAGTTGTCTCTTGCCTTATACTTAGATTGTGAATGCTTCAGGAGGGCAGGGACTGTCTTTGTTTTGTGTTTGTACAGCACCATGCACTACAGGTCCCTCCCTCTAGATACTACCACAATATAAACAACAATTATCTTCCTCACCCAACCACTTCCCTTCCCTCAGCAGAATTCTTGTTCCCTCCTCCTCACCCCTAAAGCCATATTTCCTCTTTTGCCCCAGGCAGCTAGCCAATATTCAGGGCCTTGCAGGGTTATTTCAATTAGAATAAGGGACCTATGAAATGAGTCAGGTCTAGCCTTAATGTAATATTGTTTACTTATAAAAGAAAGGCAAGCTGAGTCTTGTTCACCTAAACACAGTAGAAACAAACAGAAGCAAGCAGTTTCCTTGCTCGGAAATCCCGAAGTCTGCCATTCAAGCAGGCTCTGTGCCCAAGAAGCTCTCTCTCCGCTTCCTGTCAGGGTCACGCTCACAGCTCTTTCTTCTGGGTTTTCTGCTCTGACACACACAGCCTGCAACTGACATCCCAGCACTGTGTTTGCAGCCAGGGAAACCCCTGCAGTCCACATGGGTTAGCTCTGACCTGCCATCCTGCCTAGTGCCTTGGGCAGTAGCATCATCACCCCCAGCTGTTTTACTAAATAAAGGGGCTTGATTGCTCCTTCTGTTGAGTCTGACAGAGTGCTTGGCCAAACGCATTGGGTTTACTGGGGAATGTGATGGTATTTGACTCCAAGACTCCCCTGATGTCAGCCATTAGCACCTTCCAGTATAACAACCACAACGTATGGGGGGGGGGGGGGGGGTTTTCAAAGGGGCTTATCCCATTGACTTTCAATGAGAGCTAGGAGCCAACTCCTTTAAGCTCCATTGAAAGTGCCAGTCACACTAAAGTATATTTACAACGTTAACTGTCTCACAGTTTTTGGCTAGGGACTAATTAAGGACTTCATTCTCCAGCACAGGCAGTCCAGCACCTGTCACCGGCATTGAATTCACTGGTGACCATCCACTCTCTGTGTCTGTTCATTATCACCCTAACAAAGTCACTACAGACTCTGTAAACAACAGCAGTTTAGCCACAGGCTTTATCTCTAACTGCCGCAAACCCTGAGCGTGAATCCAGGATGCCCTGGGCTACGAACATGGACCCTCAGTCAATCGCTAACTGCACTCAGATCGGTGTGGAGCCCAAGAGTCAAACCCATCCTGTGAAACCCAGGAAGTCGTACCACTCACTGAGCCAAACATGCCAAGGCAACAGGGACGGAGACAAATGGAACCTATTTCCCTGAATCTGAGAGAGCGTATCTGCCTACCTACTATTTCGCTTCACGAGAAACAGTTGAATTTCTTATCTATGAGGGCTCCAATACCGAGCAATTTCCTATGCCATGTGGTTCACAAAGCTGTGGCACTGTTCCTCCATCCGCAGCCTGATTGACGGTAAACAGCTGCACATCGTACAGGGGATTTCACAGAGTAGTGTTTAACACACAAGGCATGTTAAAAAAAGAGAGAGTATCGCCTTACTGCTTACTGTGAACAAAACAGCTAAGGGAACAGGACTGACTGAAGCCAGACACACTCAAGGTGCTAATATTTATACAGGTTTCAGAGTAACAGCCGTGTTAGTCTGTATTCACAAAAAGAAAAGGAGGACTTGTGGCACCTTAGAGACTAGCTGTAGCTCACGAAAGCTCATGCTCAAATAAATTGGTTAGTCTCTAAGGTGCCAGAAGTCCTCCTTTTCTTTTTGCGAATATTTATACATTCACTGCTCAACATCAGTGCTGTATAACACCGTATGGCACTTTCCATCAGTAGATCTCAGATCACTTCACAGAGGTGGTCAGTATCAATACCCCAATTTTACATCTGGGGAAACTGAGGCGCACAGATGGGTGAAGCAAGGTCACCCAGTAAGCCAGTGAGAGCCAGGAATAGAACCCCAGACTCGAGTCCCAGTGCAGTGCTGTAGCCACTAGGCCATATTGATTAGTGCCTCTTTCCAGCCATAATCCTACATATAATAAATATTTGCCTCACCGAAAGGTATTTAATAATTTTAAGTCTCATTTTGCAGTGATAACAGGCACTTCCATAGTTAAGGTTGCAACCGAGTTTTCATTTCAAGCCTCACTTTGATCCCACCTTTAAAATCCACCAAGATGTTATATCAGCTACAACATTGGTAGGTCAGACCTGAGTCAAGATCAAATTTATTTGACATGATTTGAAGTGAATAGTGTAAGAGCTTCCCAGGTTATGACACTCTAAAAATAGAGCTATATCTCCAGGATATTCTTCCACAGACTTTATAATGTATATTACATATACTCTGTGTCCCCACACAGACAGGGGCAGATCCTCAGTTGGTGCTTGAAGTCCATGGAGCTAGGAGAATTTATACCAGCTGAGGATCTCTCCCCCTGAGTGTGTGTGCACACACGCATGCCTGCTGCCTAGCTTAAGCTTTTGCGTATATATAGTTAAAGAGGGAAAAAACCCATACAACCAAAATAACTATATTAAATTAAATGTTGTAAACACACTAAGCTGCAAAATGGCTGTAAAATATTTATGCCTATAGCTATATTTATTTTCTTGTATATGTTTACTCCAATAAGATTCTGGTTTGAGCCTTTGTATAAAATACAGTTTAGCCTGTGAGATGCAGCCAGTGGAGAATGGCAAATATAATTTTTCTCTTAGCTGAGAGGACGACAACAATGCCCAATACATCAACAAGATTTCAGTCTGTGTCAGCATCACTGATAGAACAGGAAATTGGATTCCACTGTCTAATCCATTGTTAATGATTCCACTTCATAAAAATACTTAGTCTTCATTATAACTTCGTGCTGTTGGTAATAGTTTAAACCTTGGGGAAAGTCTTCCCGGAAGAATCAATTATCCGGCATGTCACCTTTTAATTCTACGATTTATTGATTTTTTCACGGGTATGGGCTTTGAACCCAAGCTTGGTAGCAAGAGGTCAAATTGATGTTATTTGCCTTGACTTCACAGTAACAAACAAACGTGAAGTATTAGTGGAATAAGTATTAGCATCTTTAAGTAACACATGGAGACAGACCAGTGCATTTGCACTTTTGAGAAATGGGTGCTGTGATTATTTTTAGATCTGAACAGCTTAGGCTCCCGTCTTGCAATCAGCCTTGCGTGGGCAGATCCCTCTGCCTGACAGGAGCCCTATCATGCTCAGTGGGAGGCCACTTGAGGGTAAGGCTACACCTGCATAGATGAAATTGCAGCACCTGGCCCTTAAAATGTACTAGAAAAACAGTATCAGCTAAGGCCTGCACTTTGTAACCATTACAGTCATTGTTCTCAGCATGAGCTGCGTAAAACGCTTGCAGTTGGGATTATTTTAGCAGTTGGCTAAGTACCTTGCCCAAAGTCACTAAGGGAGACATTAAAAGAATTGCAAATAGAACCAAGAGCCCTGTTTCCCCGTCTCCTGTTCTAATCACTTCATACAGGAATCCTGGGGATTCCAAAATACCATGTGCCAGTCCGAGAGGCATCTCAACTCCAGAGTCACCAACAATGGGAATAGCTGTGTTTACACCTGTTGAGCTCCCTTTCCCCACTGACAATTATAGGCTTCAAGCAGTAGGCCTACCTGTCTCTGCCCCCAAAAAATGCAGGATCAGAATGCTAGTAAACCACCTCTTGCAGAGGTCGGAAGGGGTCACTCTTCACCAGTGATGGAGCAATGGGTTAGTAATCCACCAACCTGCCCCATTGTATTAATTTAGATGGGATACATGGGCCCAAAAAGCCAAAGGTGTTAACATGACCCTGTAACTGTCCAACATTAAAACAAGGCTCAGGGCTTGATATACAGACACCTCAGCCTGCTTAGTACCATGGCAAACACACCATTAAAAATTCTTTTAACCTTTTCTTAAAGATACAGAAGAGAAGGAAAAGCAGTTAAAAGATGAGAAATGTGAAGTATTGAGTAAGGCTTTTGTGTTAACAACATCCCTTGTTCTCTTTCCCTATCGCTGAATAGAGGCTTTAGAAGGAAAAAACCCTTTAATACCATCTGAGAGATGGTAAACAAGATGGCAATAACTCTCTTTCTGGGGGAAAAAGAGAAACAGTTAGTTAAGATGGGCTTGTTATGGTTAAAATCTGATACCATTTCCTAGGAAACAAAATAAGACAAACACACAGAAGGGGAAAGAAAAAAAACACCCAAGATAGAACATGAAGATTCTGTCTCTGGTGTCAACTCTCTCTCCCAACCGCACTGCTGGGAAAACACAGGCAGAGCAGACAGTCTGATCAGTCACTCTGAAATCTGCTAAACTCACACCAGCATCATCTGGCTGTTTAGGCCACTGCTTTTAACTACCCCTCTGGTCACAGGCTCATGGCAGTGTTGCAAAATATGCAGTCTTAGCCAGCTAAGCCAGACTCTTTATTAGACAGAAGGAAAAAGGAAAAAGCTAGGAAAGGGGGGCGGAGGGGGATTGTAAGGAAGGAAAAGGACACATGGGGGCATAAGGGAAAGACAATGTCTCACATCCCAGGTGGTATATGGGATTTAGCTGGAGGAGGTGGTGATGTCAACTGGGTCCCTCTCTCTGGTCCGGTCTGGTCAGGACATCTCTCAGGGTTAGGGTGAAGGTCTGGGGTCCCAGAAGATGGTAGGGGTGGTAGCCATGATGGGGCAGCTCACTCTCCCTGTCTCTTGACTTTCAGTCAGACGGTCTTTGCATCCCCTCCTTTCAGTCAGCCAGCCTTGCAGTAGCCGCCTCTTTCCACCCTCCTCCAAAGTCCCTATTTTAAGGGCCCCAAAAGGCAGTGAGGGATGGAACAACCCATCCCCTCACTATTCTGTCCACCATTTAGGCCTAAATTTCCAATGCGCCAATTTTGGTTCATTGATTTCCAATCTCACAATGTTCTTGTTTACCAAGTATGATCTTAACACAGCCCTTGAATTCTATCAGTAAGCCTTTTTGTTTGAACTAATTCAGTCTGTCTCTTTTTTGCACCTTTCCCCACCAGCACTAGCCTTTATAGGCTATTGTGACATTTTATGAACTTTCACTCACTTTTCACAGTTGGTCCCATAATCAGGGTAAATTTATAGGCCCAATTATTAAACGGCCACCCATAAGACGGCAGCAGGGAAGGAGGCAGGAAGCTAGTTCTTCTTCGACAATGGATAGCTGTGGATAGAAAGGTATGGCTTTCCCTTACATTCCCCAAGTCTGACCAAACCCCAAATAAACCTCCAAATCAAGTGAGTTTTACCTGGTTTAGGGCTCTTCTTTGAAATAGCCAGATAATTCCAAGCAGCAAGTCTCTGCAGCTCATGCAATTGATGTCTCCTTGGAGTTAGTCACTGCCCACTTCTGCTTCATTTGCTAGATATAGACCCATGATATTTGGACACAGCCTCTTAGCTAATTCTCCGGTCTAAAATTACCCAATAGTAAGTGTGCTGTTCAGATGTTGCCCTGACTCTGATGGGATTTCAGACGTGTTAAAAAGCATTGGCATAAAACAGTGGTTCAACTAAATCTGAAATGTAGAACTCCTGATTTCTGGGAAGAAATCTCTGCAAAGCAACTTCTATTTAGAGAGTCTGCCTTTGACTTTGCTCTCCCACGAGTTCCCACTAAAGTCAACAACGGTCTCTTCTCTGCTGCCCCTGCACTGCATGTTGTGCATTAATCAAGTTAAATGGTGCTCAAATAACACCCACTATAAATAAAGCTAGTAGCACCACAGTGCCGAAAAACATATACCAGTTTAAAGAAAAATAAAAGACTGCTTATGTTTCCAAAATCCAATTCGTGATACTGCCACAAGCTAACCTGCACCAGTAGTAAACTGAAAGAGATTATTATTAAAAGAACTTAGAAACAGAAGCATTTCTTGTAAGCATTTAGAAAGAAAATGCTAGACCCCATTTGCTGGAAAGAATCCCACCTCAATTTTTCAGCAGCTGGCATAATAGCAATCTCTTTTGGATGGAATTACTAGGATTGTTATTAATATTTCGGCTGACTCCTGGACCCATCGCATGAAACACTTAAAAATTTCAATTGAACAAAAATATACTTTTAAATTAAGGAATCTGTACATCCACTCTCCTGATCATGAATACAATCCAGTGTGACACAAAGGGAAAATTACTATCTCCTCATAAAGTATGTGCTGTGAAGGTGGGCAAGATGACAAACAGATACTTTTAAGATGCTAGGACAAATCCAGCATTTAGATAAAGACAGAGGTTGGATTTCCAAAGGAGTCTAAGTGAGTTGGGTGCAACGTTCAATTACTGTTAACGGAAGCTGGAGGTGACTTCCAATGAAAGCTAATGAGAGCTGGTGCCTAACTTCCTTTGGCATCTTTGAGAATCCCAGCCAATGCTCCTAGTTGCAGGAATGTCCAGTTCAGCGTGGGGCCTCACAAACACTTGGCCTGACTCATACATGCAACAAACAAGAAAAATGCATGGATGTAGCTTGTACAGAATTCTCTCTTTGGCTACCCAAATAGCCATTATAATAATTAGGAACATAAGCCAGGTATGTAACATAGCCAGCCTCCCTTTGATCACATGCACTTAACCCTCTAGCTGTGTTCTGTGGAAGATTGCCTTCACCTGTCTTTACTTCCTTTTCTGAAAGAGCCAAGGTCTGGAAGATAATGAAACCCAGAGCCCTTCCTTCTTCTATAAAGGGTGTTTTCATTCCTAAATTCATAGATGTTAATGCTAGATAGAGCCGTTGTTATCATCTAGTCTGACCGTCTGTATATCACAGGTCAGAGAATCTCACCCAGTGATTCCAGATTCTAACTGCCAGCAAATGCTCTACATGTGGAGTGTTTTCTGAATTCCTGTTAACAGTACCGATCTGGTGAAAACTACAGGGGTTCAAAGAACACATATTACATATGAAAAACCTACATTCAGCCAAAGTTCAATCCACAATGGCAGTGCCCACTGTCCTCTGTTAGAATCCCGTCCCACACTCCCTTCAACCCCATCACTGCTTTAGATTCTGTGGGAGACAGTAAAACTAGGATACAAGGAGGAATGTGAAGTGCTATTGTCTGTTTCTAATAAAAATACATACAGTGGTCACCATTAAAATGCCAAGATGTGCCAAAGGTGACATCTGAGATACCAGGCACTGAGGTACCACAGTAACTAACAACCTTAGGGAGAGAGAAAATATCACCACAATTTCCCCCCTATATTTAGTTACAGAATGTTGGGTTAATTTGAAAAAAAAACATGGTCCCAAGTTTGAAGTCACTTACTGTGACAAGGCTCCACTCACCAGACCGGTGCCTCCTGCTGCCCATTTTAGGACTAGCAACGTAGGTCCATACACCCTCTCCCAATGGTGCCTTGCCCACCATTTCATCTACTCTTGGACCCACATCACTCAAAGGACTGTGGCATCCTGTCCATGATGCAGCCCTCCAGGCATGTCACAATCTGTGCTCCTCCACTTCCAGGAGCCCTGCAGTCAACTATCCAGACACTTCCCCAGTGGCGAGTGAAGGGGGGGGGGGACCAAGGCTGGCCCACGACCCCAGGTCTCAGCCCAGGGACCCTGTAGATGGCAGACACATTCTCCATCCTCTCCAACTCCTCAGTGCATTTCCTTGGGCCACTTTCTCACAGCCCCAGCACCTTCTTCACCCTCACTGCAGGGCCTCAGCATGCCAGTGCTAGCAGCCAGACAGGAGCACCTCTGGCTCCCCTGTTCCTACCCAGCACTGCTTGGTCCAGGGTGCTAGCTTCCCTCTACCTGCAAGACACCCAGTCCTCCCTCCTTGAGTTCCAGGGAGCTACTAACCCTGCTCTGCCCTGAAACTCTCTTTATATGGGCCTGCTGGTCCCTGATTGGCCACTCTTTACAGCCCTTCTCCTATTGGCTGCTTTTTGTGCAGCCTCCCTAGGGCTCTATTAACCTCTTACTGGCCAGCGTGGAGCAGATGCTCCACCACACTTACACTGGAGTAAATCAAGAGTAACACCTTTGAAGTCAATGGCGCTTTACTAGCATAAATGACAGTAAAATCAGGCCCCATATACCTGAAGCACACTTATCTTACCAAACATGCATTTGGCACCAGCAAATGGTGGAGAAAGGAGGAGACAAAGCAAGAAAGTAATGATTTAAAAAAATTAAATTTTTGCTACACAAGGGTGATGTCTATCTACAGGATATGTTAAAGTGGCTGGGACAATGCTTCTGCTAAATTCTTCCCAGATGCATGTAAATAGCCTCGTTGCTTGCATTTCATTTAGATGTCTGTTTTATGAATATTTGCTCTTTTGGCAATGATATCTGGGACAGATGGGTTTTAGATATATGAGGGGATAATATACTCTCCCTTTCTCCTCAGTTGGATAGCTGCCGTTGCCAAGCCACTACTCTCTCTTTTCCCTGAAGAAGGGTATAATGCTTTGTGAGGGAAATGCTTGGGTTGCAAAGATCACTTTGTTGAAGGTTATGTTGAGGAAAGCATTTCTGAAAATTTACTGAAGTACATCCACTTCTGCTTTCCATCATTGCAAAACATGTTCTTCTGAAAGGATGTTCTCCCTCCGCTAAAGTACAGACTTGTATAGCTTGTACAAACTCTGCTTTGGTAGCTCCAAAAATTGATTTTTGTCCAGATTTTGGAATATAGAGTTTCTTGATAGAAACTGTAGTGGTATTTTCAAAAAATTTTAGCACATTTTGCAAGACTATTCAGTGTTAATTGTGTTAACCCAAGACTATTAGTGCTAACCCTTCAGTATTACAAGTACAGATATAATGATGTAGGGATGAGTGAAAATCCCACAGATAGGTAGAGGAAAGAGACCTATATCATAAATTATGTGGGTTAAAGTGATGCCATTCGAAAATGCCTTTAGACGCCAGCCAATAAAAATAGAGGACTACAAAACTACCCCACCATGAGATACTTGCTGAATTAGAGTTTTCAGAGAAGGAATTAACAAAGTGCTTTTCATTTTTTAATGGGCAAACTTTTACCTAATGACAGGATTGGCCTCCTGCTTTGCAGCTCTGAAGTTCTGCCTGAGTCTCCATTTATTCAGATCTTCTGGTGCATATGGCATTGGTAATGACTGCTATTTTATTCACATACTAGGCAGAGGTGAATCTCAGGGAGCCCATAGGATTATAGTGCTGATACAATATCCTGAAGAAAGATGTGCACAAACAGTTTAGTGCTAGTTCAAACATCTCATTAATTTAATTTATATGGACAAAATTGTCAGCCTTAATTTCAGCTAAATACTGAACCACAGGTGAACCTTGTACCTATGAAGTTGCAAAGAGAAAAGCTCAGAATTTTCCCATACAGTACTTTATGGCCTTAATAACCATGGTGAGATGGAATGAACCATCTCAGCAAGCTACTGGAAAAAAAATCCCTGTTTCTCTAGGCAGTACCATTAAAAGCAGGCTACATATTTAGAGTCAAAAATAATAGCAGCTGCATTTAAATAGTGTTACAGTTTGTGAAACAAACTCACAAAAGCAAAGCAATGCACAGATGAGGCAAAAACAAAGATCATATTGCATAGCTGGTTGCCCATTGGTCTGTTAGCTTCCCTCAAGCTCACAGATCCTTCAGTTGGTGAGCGAAGCTTGTCTGGGAGCGCTGGAGAGGGTTATATTATATACAGTGCTGCCCTACCCCACCAATTCCTGAAGAAGGATGGATCTGGACTGAAAACTGAATGTTAGTCCTATGTCCCTGTTAAAGACACCCAGGCATAGCCTAGCTAGAGATTTCCACACTGTTCCAGTAGGCTTGAGTCATGCTGGTATGAGGCTCCCAGACCAAAACTAGTCTGCAAAGCAGTCAGAGCTGCTGGCACTTCCTGGAGATCCATACAGCTACATGCTAAAGCTTAGAGATGGGCCTGACCCAACCGCAACAAATCTTTGCGGAAACTGGGAGCTAATTTTGGGCACATCTCAAATTAAAGAATTAAAGAAGGTAACATAATTAATGTCAATCAACCTAGGAAAATAGATCCCGTTAAACCAACTTGATACTTTTCTCAACCAAACTTGTAATCTCATCAAAAAAAGGTAATAGCGATGATGTAATATACTTAGACTAGTGTAAGGCATTTGACTTGGTACCTCATGACAGTTTGATTAAAAACTAAAAATATATAAAATCAACGTGGCACATGTTACATGGATTAAAAGCTGGCTAACTAATAGATCTCAAAATGTAATTGTACATGAGGAAGCATCAGAGAGGGGACATGTTTCTAGTGGGGCCCCTCAGGGATCACTTCTTGGCCCTAGGGTATTTAACATTTTTACCAATGACTTGGGGAAAAAATATAAAATCATCACTGATAAAGTTTTCATAGGACACAAAAATTGGAGAAATGATAAATAACGAAGAGGACAGGTCACTGAGACAGAACGATCTGCATTGCTTGGGAAGCTGGGTGCAAGCAAATATACATTTTAATACAGCTAAATGTAAATGTAGAAACAAAGAATGTAGGGCATACTTAGAGAATGAGGGACTCCATCCTGGGAAGCAGTGACTCTGAAAAGAGGGTGGAGGGGGGATAATTAGCTGAACATGAGCTTCCAATGTGATGCTGTGGCCAAAAGAGCTAATGCAATCCTTGGATGCATAAACAGGGAAATCTTGATTAGGAGTAGAGAGGTTATTTTACCTCTGTATTTGCAGAGGTGCAACTGCTGCTGGAACACAGAGTCCAAATCTGCTGTCCACAGTTCAAGGAGGATGTTGATAAACTGAAAAGGGTTCAGAGAAGAGGCACGAGAATGATTAAAGGATTAGAAAACCTGCCTGATAGCAATAGACTCAAAGAGCTCAATCTATTTAATGTAACAAAGAGCAAGTGAAGGGGTGACTTGATTGCAGTCTATAAGCAACTACGTAGGGAACAAGTATTTGATAATGGGCTCTTCAATCTAGCAGAGAAAGTTATCACACGATCCAATAGCTGCAAATTGAAGTTAGACAAATTCAGATCAGAAAAAGATATACATTTTTAACAGTGAGGTTAATTGACTATTGGAACAACTTACCAAGATTCGTGGTGGATTCTCCAAATGCTGGCCATTTTTAAATCAAGTGGATGTTTTTCTAAAAGATCTGCTCTAGGAATTATTTTGGGGAAGTTCTATGGCCTAAGTTATACAGGAGACCAGACTAGATGATTACAGTGGTCCCCTTTCTGGCCTTGGAATCTATGACTCTATGAAATAAAGATTTGGTTTCCTAAAACTGATCATTGTTGCACCAGGCCAGAAGGTAGCAAAATTAGGGTTTAGGGCATGGACCAGACTTAAGGCCCCATTTGATCAACTGAAAAAAAAACCAAACTGAAAATCTTTGAAAAAACAAAGCTTCTTTGGTCTTGTTAAATTTTTCAGTTTTCAAAACCAAAACATTTCAAATTTTTCCAACAAAAACAACATTTTTTCTTCCCGCTCTGCCTACAAGAAGATCCTCAGTCGGTGCATGTATTCCCATTGCAGGCTGTATATAATCAATGTATTCCCATTGCAGGCTGAGTTAATTAGGCAAAAATCTGACACTGATCACTCTCTTTCCCAGCAGTAGGGTCAGAGCGGGAGACAACTTAGAGCCTAATAGCTTACACCTGTCTTTCTTGCTTGGGACTCTACTAAATCATAAGGGCAGTATTTAATGCTAACAATGTTCCTTTATAGTCATACTTAAAATCCCTCTTTTTCTGTACTTCCTTGCAACTTTTTTTCCACATCCTCCTTACTCAGTGCTTTGTTTTTAAAAGCTTTTCCACTACAGTAATTTTATGATCCTCTATTCCTAGCTTCAGTGTGGCGGGCGTGGGGGAGGGTTGAATCTAATAATATCGATCAATAAGCATGCTGCTTGAGAGAAGTGTGCCTTTTCTTTTGTTTAACAAATGCTTGCTGGGAAGAGTAAAGCATGTGTCAGTGTACAATGTAATGAATTTGGTAAATGATAGATTAGGGGCCTTGTTCACAAGCATATTGTCCACATAAGGGAGAGAGAACATAATAGCGCAGCATCAAAAAGCAGAGATGGGACAGAAAACAAATCACTTAGCAACAGCTGATACCTAGAAAGGTTAAGTCCACTGAAAGGCATTTTGGTTTCACCTTCCCCTTAACAAACACCATCACAATCCTGTATGTTTCCCTTCTCTTGCTTGGTTTGTATTATTTGTTGAAATAAACTCAACGTACCCACCCAGCGTACATCAGATTAAACAACTCAGTCAAAATGAGGACTATGATGAATGACAGACTAATCAACATGTACTGGGTCTCTTCCACAGGCGCTGGTTTTTTGTTCTGAAGCGTCACCCATTCTGGGGTGTGTGTACTCCAGATCATAAATCAAAACCGAGGAATGTTATTCCCGATTGTGCTATAACTTAATCCATTTGTAACGACGTCTCTAAGGCAGGAGGGATAAAAAGGCAACGATTGGAAGTGGGGGTTTGGAGAGATGTAACAAGAATGAAAAAATATATAGACCAGGTAAGAGGGAGGAAAACCCTATTAAACTGTCATTGGTACCTTTGGGGTAAATGTACACATTTTTATACTACTTCGAGTTCAGGATCCTGACACAAGGAAAAAAGGAAAGCAGCAGAATACGGACCCTGGGCTTCAGAAAAGCAGACTTTGACTCCCTCGGGGAACTGATGGGCAGGATCCCCTGGGAGAATAACATGAGGGGGAAAGGAGTCCAGGAGAGCTGGCTGTATTTTAAAGAATCCTTATTGAGGTTACAGGGACAAACCATCCCGATGTGTGGAAAGAATAGTAAATATAGCAGGCGACCAGCTTGGCTTAACAGTGAAATCCTTGCTGATCTTAAACACAAAAAAGAGGCTTACAAGAAGTGGAAGATTGGACAAATGACCAGGGATGAGTATATAAATATTGCTCGGGCATGTAGGAATGGAATCAGGAAGGCTAAATCACACCTGGAGTTGCAGCTAGCGAGGGATGTTAAGAGTAACAAGAAGGGTTTCTTCAGGTATGCTGGCAATAAGAAGAAAGCCAAGGAAAGTGTGGGCCCCTTACTAAATGAGGGAGGCAACCTAGTGACAGAGGATGTGGAAAAAGCTAACGTACTCAATGCTTTTTTTGCCTCTGTCTTCACGAACAAGGTCAGCTCCCAGACTACTGCACTGGGCAGCATAGCATGGGGAGGAGGTGGCCAGCCCTCTGTGAAGGAAGAAGTGGTTCGGGACTATTTAGAAAAACTGGACGTGCACAAGTCCATGGGGCCGGATGCGTTGCATCTGAGAGTGCTAAAGGAATTGGCGGATGTGATTGCAGAGCCATTGGCCATTATCTTTGAAAACTCATAGCAATCGGGGGAAGTCCCGGAAGATTGGAAAAAGGCTAATGTAGTGCCCATCTTTAAAAAAGGGAAGAAGGATGATCCTGGGAACTACAGGCCAGTCAGCCTCACCTCAGTCCCCGGAAAAATCATGGAGCATGTCCTCAAGGAATCAATTCTGAAGCGCTTCGACGAGAGGAAAGTGATCAGGAACAGTCAGCATGGATTCACCAAGGGAAAGTCAAGCCTGACTAATCTAATTGCCTTCTATGATGAGATAACTGGTTCTGTGGATGAAGGGAAAGCAGTGGATGTGTTATTCCTCGACTTTAGCAAAGCTTTTGAGACGGTCTCCCACAGTATTCTTGTCAGCAAGTTAAAGAAGTATGGGCTGGATGGATGCACTACAAGGTGAGTAGAAAGTTGGCTAGATTGTCGGGCTCAACGGATAGTGATCAATGGCTCCATGTCTAGTTGGCAGCCGGTATCTAGCGGAGTGCCCCAAGGGTCAGTCCTGGGGCCGGTTTTGTTCAATATCTTCATAAATGATCTGGAGGATGGTGTGGATTGCACCCTCAGCAAGTTTGCGGATGACACTAAACTGGGAGGACTGGTAGATACGCTGGAGGGTAGGGATAGGATACAGAGGGACCTAGACAAATTGGAGGATTGGGCCAAAAGAATCTGATGAGGTTCAACAAGGACAAGTGCAGAGTCCTGCACTTAGGACGGAAGAATCCAATGCACCGCTACAGACTAGGGACCGAATGGCTAGGCAGCAGTTCTGCAGAGAAGGACCTAGGGGTAACAGTGGACGAGAAGCTGGATATGAGTCAACAGTGTGCCCTTGTTGCCAAGAAGGCCAATGGCATTTTGGGGTGTATAAGTAGGGGCATTGCCAGCAGATCGAGGGACGTGATCGTTCCCCTCTATTCGACATTGGTGAGTCCTCATCTGGAGTACTGTGTCCAGTTTTGGGCCCCACACTACAAGAAGGATGTGGAGAAATTGGAGAGAGTCCAGCGAAGGGCAACAAAAATGACTAGGGGACTGGAACACATGAGTTATGAGGAGAGGCTGAGGGAACTGGGATTGTTTAGTCTATGGAAGAGAAGAATGAGGGGGGATTTGATAGCTGCTTTTAACTACCTGAAAGGTGGATCCAAAGAGGATGGATCTAGACTATTCTCAGTGATAGCAGATGACAAGACAAGGAGTAATGGTCTCAAGTTGCAGTGGGGGAGGTTTAGGTTGGATATTAGGAAAAACTTTTTCACTAGGAAGGTGGTGAAACACTAGAATGCGTTACCTAGGGAGGTGGTGGAATCCCCTTCCTTAGAAGTTTTTAAGGTCAGGCTTGACAAAGCCCTGGCTGGGATGATTTAGTTGGGATTGGTCCTGCTCTGGGCAGGGGGTTGGACTAGATGGCCTCCAGAGGTCCCTTCCAACTCTGTTATTCTATGATTCTATGGGTGATATTTGGACACTATTTGAACTACAGAGAGATGGCTGAACTGTATCACTTAAAATATTTAGTTGAATTTTATTTTTGTTGATTTAATCAGGAGCTGGGAGTGTGAATTGGGGGGAGGTGGGGGGGGGAATTCCATGCTTCCATCTCTCCATGCTATCCCCTGGTGCGGTAACAATTTTAATCTCCCACAATAGCCGCATAGCGCTAAAGGTTTATTGTCATGCTGTCTCTTTTAGTATTGTCTCAATGTGGCTTCTGCTCGGTATCATTTCAATTTTGGCATGATCCAAAATAGTGCCATCCAAGTATTTAGCTACATGGCCGTTAACAGCATAGCATCTCTAAGCCTTACTCAAGGATTTAAAAATAGAACTCTCTTAATTTCCAACCAATAGTTGAAATAGCTTGATTAGTTTATGGATGGGTGAATGTGAGAGTATAGAAACTGAGGGAAACCAAGCAGAAGAAATGAGTTTCTCAAGAGGGTATTTGAGTTTTTACCCTTTTATTTTTCCAGATTGTTTATAATTTACGGCCCCAACTGAACACCTACAACTATTGCATTGTGGTATAACACAGTGAAAAACTGTGTACCACATACCCTTCTCCTGGATAGGGTCAACTAGAAGATAAAAACCCACTACTGTCACCAGCTAATGGAGATATTCCTTTAACTGAAGTGGTAGAGGTCCATGCTGCTGTGCTGAAAGCCATGGGTTCAAACTCTGCTGAAAGGAACCAGGGCATTAGTATTGTTCTCTGTCCACTGAGGATAGGACATGAAGCAACTGGCTTAGCTTGAAGTGAGAGAGATTTAAGTTAGACATTAGCTGAACACCAGGGTTGTGGAATCCCCATCCTTGAAGGTTTTTAAGAACAGGTTAAACAAACATCAGTCAGGGATGGCCTAGGTTTCTTTAGTCCTGTCTCAGCACAGAGGGCTGGACTAGATGACAGTCTGTACCCCTTTGTTAACCCTTTTACAAAACTATGATACATTTTGTGCAAAGTATGCCTTGCGAGGTATCATTTGAAATCTCATCATTTGCTGATCATTATTGTCCTGGTAAAATGTGTGTGGCAACACTGCATGTAAAGTTATAAGATTCCTCTGTATGGTATTATTAAAACACGTTCCAAGTCTGAGGGTGCAGCCACAACCAGAGACAACAGGCTAGCTGATGTCTCAGCCAGGTGTCAACAAGATCAAATGGACCATCACCTGGTTAAGTGGCCATTCTTTCTCAAACAGTGCCTCCCCTGCTTACTCTGGTATTTTTAGCAGTGTAGTGTCCCACTGCCCCCCTGCTGCTGAGCCTTTCCCCACTGCCAGAGCCTATCACTGACACATGTAGCTGCACACCATAGTGTGGACACAGCCTGTTTTTCACTGCAGGGTGCAGCTATGCATACCCTACATGCTGCTGCAAGTGCTGTGCAGTGTAGACATAGCCTTAGAGGTCTGTATCCAGTGCAATTACACATTCACTTTTGCTGGGAAAGATAGACATAAATTCGTAGCATCTCTCAGCAGAGAATTGTTTCGAGTCTGTCTGATTTTGCAAAAGGAACTAGCTGGCATTTCGTTATTGGAGGAGGGGGCGTGTAATGGTGCATGCTGTACCAATCATATGCAGTCAGAGGATTAAGTGTCAGCTCACATCTGAAACTATAATGAGATGTACACATTTTTTAAATGAGGAAAGTGACCGAAAGGACAACCCAGAACAGTGCAAAACACAGATGTATCCTACATTATGAACTTCCAGAGTGCAGATTCAACAGTGACCAGAATGACTTCCCCACTCTTCAATCAGGGTTAGGTAACGGACACTGTTTGGTCATAAAAGTTCTGGGGATATGGGGAGAGCTGATTGAAATTTTTTATGTTTTTTTTTCTCCAACCAACGTATCAAATGATTAAAAAATTGAAAATTTTCAAAAAGTCAACTAAAAAGCTGGAAACCCCCCACCCCCACCCCCCGCCAAAAAAAACATGTCCCTAAACATTTTCTTGTATTTTACAACCAGCTCACTAAAGACAACTCAGATTCACTAAAGCAGGAAATCACTTCTCCCTGCAGGCAATGCTTCCATTACCATGCTCAAGTCTTCTGCTTTAAGTTCTGCCAGGGGCTCCCCTGAAGTTCAGCAAGCAGCAGCTGCTGATGGGAGATTCTAAATAAGCTTATCTCATAGCTGCATTCGATATGCCCCATTCCTAGCCAGCACTGCCCACTTTGTGACCTGTCCCCCCACTTCTCCAGACGACTTTTGGTCACTGGGGACCCACAACAGGGTTCCCACTGGGGTAAATCTCACCTGTGGAATTTAACTGGGGGAAAACAAGGTTAAAAATCAGTTGTAAGTGGCACAGTTACAAATGAGGAGTTCGTGACATCTGAGTAGTTATGTTTTATATTTACAAAGTTCCCTCCATTTTCTAGTTTTTATACTTGTGGGTGAATTTCACTGCTCTTAAAACTGAGGGATTCTAGCAGTGGTTAGATTCTGAGCATGCAGACATCCTGCAAGTTTCCACAGAGTCTCTGCCAGTACATCTCGATCCTGTCCTGCTGCAGCCCTGGGCCTCTGAGCCACATAAATTACTAGTCAATGAAATGCCTTATGAAGTACTCTGAATGACAGAAGGTGCAGCTAGTTATAAGCCAAATTGATATCTAGTATAATTGCACAGAAAAGAACATATTAGCCACCGTGTATAGTGTGCCAACCTGTCGCTGGATGGAGACAACTTCCACCCTCTGAGCAGCTACTGGAGAGACAAGCTCTCTTTGGTGACATCCAGCCCAGAACAATGGGTTTCTCACAGCCAACATTCAAAAGTTTCCACGATATGCTATGCATCCGATGAAGTGAGCTGTAGCTCACGAAAGCTCATGCTCAAATAAACTGGTTAGTCTCTAAGGTGCCACAAGTACTCCTTTTCTTTTCACTCAGGAGTAGTAAAGCTGAAATCTTTAAACCTTGATTTTAAGACTTCAGTAACTCAGGCAGAGATTAGGAGTCTATTACAGGAGTGGGTGGGTGAGGTTCTGTGGCCTGCAACATGAAGGAAGTCAGACTAGATTATTGTGATGGTCCCTTCTAGTCTTAAAAATCTGTGAATCCTATTTTACCTCTGTTTGTGAAAATCCTCGGTGAAATAAGTGCACTAAAAATACACAGTCATTTTCATCAACATAGGGAGAAAATACAGTCTTACTTATAGTTGATGACAGAATGTCAGAGTTTTTTTGCTACTCATAAAATTTTACCACTTCAAAATGATCCCGAGAGGGGTGTTTATTAGGGCAGTCTGAACTCATCTCTGGCTGAAACTGGCTCTGTCTAGATGCCATATGAGCCATGTGCGGTTTCAAAGTGCTTATGATCATGTCCTACAGTAAAATGTAATCAATAAATTACATTAAATATTTATACAACCTTACTTTGTGCTGCTCTTGGCTCAATCGGTCTTCGAAGATCATCAAATGTATTAGCAAAGTTCACTGCTTAATCTTGTTGGTACAGTTTAACATAAATACTTTGCTAAACATACTACAGTAGAAGATATGGAATGAGCCAAATTCTGTTCTCAGTCGCACCAGTGTAAATCTGGAATAACTTCATTGATTTTAATGGAGCTACTCCAGATTTACACTGGCATAACTAAGAGCAGAACACAGCCCAGTATCTATCACTTTTCTCATGGTCTCTGTACAGTTTGGTGTTTTGTGTAAATTACACAAGCGAAACACATAAGGTGTGCAGATGTGCACAGACCCTGATGTTCATGTTGGGAAGTAGGGAAGGGTGGCATCTAAAATTTGGATTTTGAATAGAGCTGGTTGGAAAGTGAAAATGAATCTGCACAGATACTCAATAAATTTTGCTTCTGTTTTTCTCAAATTGCCTTTTCTGACAATTTTCTAAGCAGCACCATATTAGAAAAAAAATAATAGAGCTGGTAGAAAAATGAGTCAATATTTTCATGGACAATTTTGCAAACATTTTGTCCTGTTTGTCCATGTGAAATTTTGATGACAAATGTTGTCACAAGTTCTAAGTTTTTCAACCAACTCTATACAGTTGCATAAAATGCATGAAAATAGCAAGGAAAGACGACGAGAATGCCACGTGCAGGATCTAGCTTTTAATTAAGAGGAACAGCTAGGGTGACCAGACAGCAAACGTGAAAAATTGGGACAGGGAGTGGGTGGTAATAGAAGCCTATATAAGAAAAAGACCCAAAAATCGGGACATCTGGTCACCCTAGGAACAGCAATTATTACACTAGGAATAGTACTTCTACAGCCACTGTTACCATATCGTCTGAGCGTCTCACAAACGTCAATCAAATACTCTCACATCTCCCCCAGGAAATAGCAGAATACTATTATCTACATTTTACAAATGGGGAAGAAAGACGAATGACTTTCCCAAGGAACTCTAAAAGCTGAGCAGCTGAACTCAGGTAGCCAAAGCTCACATGCAAACCAATGCACCATCCTTCTCCCTGGAGAGGAAAATTGCTTCTATGCTCTCCAACCGCTTTACCTTTGCATTCTAACCAGCAGGAGTGGGAAGGGGGAGTATGGCATAACCATGTACGTTCTCCTAGTTCAGACAACAATAAGGGGTAACTGTCTTTCCAGTGCTGCCAGGAGTAGCCATGCTAGTGGCAGCATGTAGGAAGAACTAGCATTTTACTACTTGATCAAAAAAAATTAAGACCCAGTTGGCAGGTTGGCTTCATATTTGAAGTTCAGAACCTTTACAAGCATTTCTCAGTGGCCTCTCTCATGTACTGATCATCCAGGGACATTAACCTGGGTGTCTTGTGCCAGTAGCTAGTGATTATATTGCAAGCCAGCCAGCCTGTGTGCCATCATCATTATTATTATCAACATTTAGATTACAACAACACCTAGAGGCCTCAACCAGCTCAGGGTTGCACCTTCATGGCAATCTCTGCAATGATAACATAGAATGATGTTATACATGTGTGACCTGGGTTACAGTCAGAGGTGTCAGGTACTTGACACAAGAAAGAATGGGATCATGGTTAAGGGTTTGTATATGACAGCATAAATTTGATGGAACTTTTACATATGTATTTCTGTCCAGCACCTGTTGGCAATGGAAGTGAACACCTTATGGAGTGCTAGCATGTATTATCAGTAGTGTTGCAGGCAACATGAAAGTGACAAGGAATGCTGGAGACTTCTCCCTTAACTTCTTATTTCCATGCTTTGAAGATTTTGCGTGAGCAGGATGTGACCTGCTACACCTTTTAACTGTCATTAAATAACATCATGTTTATTGTTCTGCCAGGGGTTGGGCTTTCATACCACCTCACTGAGGCTGTCTGGCATGATGGCTGCCTCTCATTCAGGCTAAATGAAGGAACAATTAAATGTCCGTTTGTGTAGTTATCGCTGAAACAATGGAAAACCACCACCCAAGGACTAGACTGCAGGCAAGAGCAGTAACTGGGCCATCAAGGACTTTCCTGTGAGGGGACTGACAAACACAGGGGCTTGCCTTGATTGTGTGTGTGTGTGTGTGTGTGTGTGTGTGAGAGAGAGAGAGAGAGAGAGGCTTGCCTTGATTGTGTGTGTGTGTGTGTGTGTGTGTGTGTGTGTGTGTGAGAGAGAGAGAGAGAGAGAGAGGCTTGCCTTGATTGTGTGTGTGTGTGTGTGTGTGTGTGTGTGTGTGTGTGTGTGTGTGTGTGTGAGAGAGAGAGAGAGAGCGCAGAAGCAGACAGAAAAGGGAGTCAGGAAGTTCCAGAGAAGCACTGGTAGCATTACTGAGAAAAGGCTAAGAGATTTTGGGAAGAACGCTGGCTGGAAAGACACTTGGAACTGTGAGCAAAGAAACTGTCTCCTGCTTTTTGATTCCTATTATGTGCAAGGAAACAGGACTTTGGATTTGTAATTCAACAGGATTGCATCAAGGAAATACCTGACTCCACCATCAATATTTCCTCCCAATGGAAACAACCCAAAAGCCCCCAAATACTGACTAATCGCTGTGGTCAAAATGCTCATGTCAAAAGGGATAAAACAATATAATATAATATATATTTTGGTTTAAGAAATAATAACCCAGAAGAAAACAGTATCACTATTACTGTTGAATTTTATCTTTCCCATCATTATCTGGCTGAGATGGGAACTGACACAGTCCTTTGTAGTTTCTATACCTTGTCTTGTTTTGCTCTATGTTTATTTTTAGTTAATTAATATCCACAGGAACCCAGATATTCCTTTGATTAACAGTTATTGGTTTTCCACTGATCTTTATCTGCTTATGTTTGATAGCGTTTATTTTTAGAGTTCACGCCAAGGAGGAATGAGGCAATCATCTTAATGTCGTTTTACTACATTAACGTTAGTAGAGGATTTGTTGATGCTTTCATGAGCTAACTTTCAGTGGCACTGTATAGTTCCCGGTCACTCTGAATTTATATCGTGTTGCAAACACAGACACTATTTGATGAGACTGAGTGCTAAAGAAAAAAATTAAAAACTTTGGAAGTTTTTAGCAAAATTCTATTAAAAGTCATTAAAACATTTCTACATCTGATGTGTATTTTCTCAAAGGACTTTTTTAAAAAACAAAATAACTGTAACCCTAGAAGTCTGCATCACAGCAGACTCTGGCCCCTTAGTAGTATTTAGGGCTTTTAGAGTATTGAATTTCAAAGCACACTAAACATAAAACTAAATAGCAAAACAAAAAAGGGAAATTTAAATTAAAATGTTACTGTATAGAAATTCCCTTAATTACACACAGATCTATGGAATAAAACGAATTTACCTGGGAAAAACTTTTAGCATTACTAATATTATGATACAATGCCATCTTGTGGATCCCACAGGTATCGAACAGGAAGTAGTGTACAGCAGTGGATCTCAACCTTTCCAGACTACTGTACCCCTTTCAGCAGTCTGATTTGTCCTGCGTACCTCCAAGTTTCACCTCATTCAAAAACTACATGCTTACAAAATCAAATACAAAAGTGTCACAGCCCACTATTACTGAAAAATTGCTTACTTTCTCATTTTTACCATATAATTATAAATCAATTGGAATATTAATATTGTACTTACATATAAAGCACTAGCAAAGTCAGTACAAACTAAAATTTCATACAGACAATGATTTATTTATACTGCTCTATATACTATGCACTGAAATGTAGCTTGTTGTAAGACAGGGCAAATATCTAGATGAGTTGATGTACCCCCGGAAGACCTCTGCGTACCTCCAGAGGTATGTGTACCCCTGGTTGAGAACCACCGGTATAGACAGTCATAGAATTATAGAAGATTAGGGTTGGAAGAGACCTCAGGAGGTCAGCTAGTCCAACCCCCTGCTCAAAGCAGGACCAACCCCAACTAAATCATCCCAGCCAGGGCTTTGTCAAGCCGGGCCTTAAAAACCTCTAAGGATGGAGATTCCACCATCTCCCTGTGTAACCCATTCTAGTGCTTTACCACTCTCCTCATGAAATAGTTTTTCCTAATATCCAACTTAGACCTCCCCCACTGCAACTTGAGACAATTGCTCCTTGTTCTGTCATCTGCCACCACTGAGAACAGCCTAGCTCCATCCTCTTTGAAACCCGCCTAGAATCATGGAGATAACGTTAGGGGTTCCAAGTTAGACACTGATCCATTATGTTATTGATGCAACTGTTAAATAATATTTCACTGAAACCCTATATCCTTAAGACTACAAAAGTAATCATAGATTTCTAAGATCAGAATGGACTATTATGATCATCAAGTCCGACTTCCGATGGTAACAAAGACCATCTAGTTTCACCCAGTGTTTACTGCATCAAGCTCATAACTTCTGGTTGAGAAAAACATCCAAAACAGGATTTAAAACTCTAACTAACCCCTTGAACTTGCAAGTTGTTCTGTATCATTTTCAGTGCAGGAATGAGGCCCTATTCTTAGCTGATCCGGCAGTAAACTAGATGTGACCTTATTTATCAAAAAGGATCCCAGATACTAGTTACTTTAACTACATTATCACAACAGCAAAATGTGGGCATTCAAATAGAAATTACTGACTTTAAAAAAATTATGAATATATCTAATTTTATATTTTAATTAGGATGGCCCAATGGAAAGATGATTGTGCAAAAACTGAAATTGCTTAACATCTTGAAAAATCGTTCTTTGAAACTATTGCTCTTTTCAAAAATGCAACATGGTCAAAACATAGCTATAGAAATATTCCTAATATAAGAGACCAAAACAAGTTGGGTACCAAGCCCCAACCCTACAGACATTCATCCGCAGGAGTGTATCTTTTCCCCCCCGTGAGTAGATCCACTGAGTATAATGAGACTACTCATGTGCACGAGAGTTAGTGTGACAGCCACCATCCTGGCCAGTACACTGGGACCCAAAGAAAATTCCACATTTTGAAAAATCACCATCAGGCATACTGTGATGGAGTGAGCTTCCTCTGGGGTAGAGACAGCCCAAGGGGGAAGTTACAGCAAAGGAGAAGCCAACTGCAGAGCTGATTTCCTCCTTCCTCCTGTGCTTAGGTTGCAGAAGTAGAGACCTGGACACTCGTACCTTAGGGGACTTCCTCAGCATTCTGCCTCTCCTCTGGATCCAGGAGCAGCCACCAACAGTGCTTACTGGAGAATGCCATTTTGGTATCACAGGAGAGGGCCGAGGAGTGCTGTTGATTTATAGCCTCACACACCTCCATATTGTGGCAGGAATGCAGAATTGCAGCTTTCCAACAGACTTGAACAGAAGTTGGGGAGGGATTTGGAAAACACTGGCTTGCTTTGGTTTTTTGTCTTCTTTTCATTCTTTTGTTTGCTATTTTGTCCTTTCATGTCAGTAGCACCTTTCTTTGTGCAGGCGAGAGGAAGATGGAGTAATGTTTTAATAGATGGTTAAAACCAAACACACATACTCCAATCCCAAAGCAGAACAGGATGAGAATTCTGTGGGGATAAGAGAACAGAGGCTGGTTGGGAGAACAAAAGTTGGTAAAACAGATGGTCTTCAGGCCGGACAATTCAAGTCAGTTCTCATTGGGATTAGGACTTCTTTACAGACCTGGGCCTCGGAAAGAGCTAATCATTGCTTGTAACTATTCAAAAATTCAGTTAATTTTTCTTTTGGAGTTTTAAGCAAAGAATACATTAGTTTTGTGTATCCACGATGGCTTCTTGTCTCATCTTCAGCCTTCCTTCCCCACTGAATTAAGCAAGTTTATAAACCAGACAGTTGGTGTATGACCCATACAGGCGATGACAAAATATCTTCCGGGTTACTCTCCCTCTAGGAAGCAATGAAGTTATTCCTCCAAATACGCCCGTGTTTCTGTATCTCCTTAGATCCCTGCCTATAGTGTGTCTCCCAAAATAGATCAAATTGAACCTGGTTCTGAGGGCAACTCTGCACATATGAGATGGTGAAGAAATGAATATAATGAAAAACTTGAGACAAGCATTTAAGTACATAAAAGGTTGTTACAAGAAGGAGGGAGAAAAATTGTCCTCCTTAACCTCTCGGGATAGGACAAGGAGCAATGGGCTTACATTGCAGCAAGTGTGGTTTAGTTTGGACATTAGGAAAAACTTCCTAACTGTCAGGGTGGTCAAGCACTGGAATAAATTGCCTAGGGAGGTTGTGGAATCTTCATCATTGGCGATTTTTAAGAGCAGGTTAGACAACCACCTGTCAGGGATGGTCTAGATAATACTTAGCCCTGCCTTGAGTGCAGGGGACTGGTCTAGATGACCTCTAGAGGTCTCTTCCAGTCCTATGATTCTGTGATCCCTTTAGATTAACACTAGGCTGAAGATAGTTCTCTTCAGCTCATTGGAGGAATGCTATGATATTCACTCTGACCGAATGGAGAAAGATATTCTAGCTACAGAAAGTTTCTTACAAACAGATACCATCCATCACCTACTTTCTACTCCACGTACCTGCAGCTGAGGATTGTTTTTAAAATGTCCTCTTTGGTAGACTCACTTCCCTGTGCTTCACCTGCCCTGACCAACTTTAGTCAGATGTGTAAGGATGACAAAAATAAAGCATTAACTCTGAAAGCCGGGAAGGAGGCCTGCCCGTCGATAGAGAAAGGCTGGGAAAGAGCCTGAGGAGGAAGTCACAAGGGCTTTCCAGTCCCTTGCAATAAAAACCCTCTTCTTTCTTTTCCACAGAGTACTCTGCACAGCGGTGAAACTGAACAGTGCAGACTTGAGGGACTCAGAAGATGGCTGGCTGGGTGCATCCAACAAAGGAACAATATCATATGTCTGTTTGCAAGGATGAGATTTTTATCAATAAATGTTGATTTCACACACCCTAACCCCCCCCCCCAAAATGACCAAAAAATATTTCCATAGATAATAATCAAAATTCATAGAAAAGCAAAGTAAGAAAAATGGTGCCTGAAAGCTTAATAGAGTAAAAATCCAGTAATGTAGACTTCTGAATTAGGCTTGTTACAAATGGACTAGCAAATGAATAGTAAAAACAGGTAGGATTTAAGGATATGTACTTTACCAACATCATATGTCAAAATACACAATATTCAGTTATATTTTCAGACAAACCTAAAACTATAGGCCCTGACTCTGCAAATGGCTCCTGTAGTAGTTGTCTGGCTGCAAGGAACCCATGAGATCTATTCTGTTACCATGTGGGGAGGGTAACGTTTGAAACCTCTTGACCAACGTGGTCAACAAAACAAAATGTTTTTAGAGTAGCAGCCGTGTTAGTCCGTATCCGCAAAAAGAAAAGGAGGACTTGTGGCACCTTAGAGACTAACAAATTTATTTGAGCATAAGCTTTCGTAAGCTACAGCTCACTTCATCGGAGGCATGCATCCGATGAAGTGAGCTGTAGCTCACAAAAGCTTAGGCTCAAATAAAAATGTTTTTAGATATGGTTACAAGCCAGAGCAGGAAAGAGGACAGAGTCCCTCTCCTGATGCCCCCTACTCAAAAAATAAATAAAAGCACTAACAAGAAGTTGGATGAAAATACAAAATGTGAGTAAAAGCTTATGGATCAAAATGTGCCATTCTAAATTGGATTGCTCCTGTGCTTAAAGTGAGAATGTTCATCCTGCTTTAGCATCTTTGTGTTTGAAAGAGAGAATGGATTTGATTCTATCTGAAAAATTGGTCAAGACTGCCATCTATTAACACAAAGCTGAAATGACCAAAATTGTGCAATCTTTTTCAAGAGAAAAATATAACAGCTAGCAGAAAACTATGAAAAAAGCATTTCTAAAGTGTACAATTTAATCCATTTTGCCTCCTTCTGGTTTTGAACTTTAGGAGGTACACTCAGACCTACCATTCAGGAACTGAACTATTCTTCCTTGGAAGAATTGCTAGAGCTGGTCCAGTAATCGATAATCAATCACTGATTTGAATATTTCCGCTTCCCTTCCTGTTCAGGAAGCATTCACAAACAGATCATGATTTTCTGAACTTGGTTATCTGAAATGACTTATGAAGGGAACTGACCCTGTGAATCTCAAAATTCAAGCTGTTTTTCTTTAGTTACAATTAGTCACATGGTATTGTTCTCAGATCAGAGTGTGAATGAAAGAGAGAGCAAGAGATGATTGGCACAACAGGACCCAGATGTCTGACTGGGACCTTAGATACTCATGATAATAATAAATACATAACTCCAGCAAATCAGTTTTCTGGTGTGAACTCTTGCCAAAAGTGAACTTCAAATTCTCTTTCCACAAACGTTCCGCCATGAAAGCTCCCGACGGGCTTTCTGCAAACGTTCGCATGAGTACAGTCTGTTTGCATGAAAGTTCTGGGAAAGCAGACACCAAAGAGCACTGTAGCGGGATAGTTACCCTCTCCAGCCCTGGAACAGGTTAAAGCCAGCCCTGGGAGAGGGAGACGGCTAGGGCTGGGGCTGCGAGAAGCGGCTAGGCTGATGGGGAAGGCAGCCACAGCTGGGGCCACGCCCCAGTCAGGATGCAGCTGGCCCTATAAAAGGTCAGTGAGCCAGGAGCTTGAGACTCTCTCTCTAGCTTTTGAGAGGAAGGATCTGGTTGCCTAGGAGCTGAGCAGGGACCTGAGGTAGGGCAGCGCTGGGGGAAAGGCAAGAGGGGCTGGGGAGCTCCAGACTGACAACCCCCCAGGCCGCAGGGCCTTGTGCGGGGCCTAAACCAGGTGCTAGGGCTGCAGAGGCAGTAGGTCCTACACCCCCTTGTCAATGATGAGTGGCCATTACAGTTGGCCCCAGTGAGTGGGGGCTAAATGATGACTGGCAGTAGGCACTGAGGCAAGGTGGGATTAGGGGCTTGGGGGTTCCCCGGGGAGGGGAGACCCAGAGACTGAGGGGATACTGCTGGGGCAGAACCCCCAGACAAAGGGGCACTGGGGTCCGGAAGGAACACATGGGCCAGCGGCAGCACTGGCCTGCAGAGGGCGCTCCGGAGCTGGAAAATGAGCTAATTCCCAAACAGCCAGCAGGAAGCGCCGCAGGGGTGAGTCACGCACCGTTACAAGCACAAACACAGCTGAAGTGAATTTACATATTTCAATATATGACAAATATCCACACAACATTTACTGCAGTATTCACCTCACTCTAATAACTATGCACTATGCCCAGTAGAAGAGTATATGTAATCTCTATGGCTGCCATTGCTTAGATGAGTTTGCCTTGTCACTTTACACATGACAGAGCCAACACAGTGTAAGAAAGATTTCACTGCCTTTTGCTGTGGCTACTGGAAGAGCTACTCCCAAAGAAGCCTTAGCAATATAGCTATAGCGAAATGGCCATTTTCAGATAAAAGGCTACCTTCAAAATGGCTTCAACCCACAAACAATGTTTGGACATGGCAGCTTAATGAACAGCTGACCTCAGAACATTTGGCAGAGGAAATATCAGTAATGAACCATTCCAATTAGCCTGACTTTCAGATGAATCTTTGCAAATTAGAACAGCATTCATCAGTACAGGATTCTCCGAAGAGCCCCGTACAAGGATGCTTCCTGGTAACAAATTAAATTAGTGCCACGAGAGAGGACATGTAAGTGCTTTTTAACCCAGAGTCAGAACTTGTTTCAGTTCAGAAACATTATAGCTTCTTGAAAACACCACATCACAGGGCTGTCTCAGCACTGCCAGTGGAATTTGGCAGACATTTTTCCACTGAGATTTGTGGGGGGTCGGGTGGAAAATGGATTTGGGACAAAGATAAAAAGGTTCCATTTTCATCAAAAATGTTTGGGATTTTGTAGAGAAAACAAAACTTCCCAGTTTCAGGCCAAAAAAAAGTAATTTTTGATGAAAATTTGAAAAAAAAATATTCAAAGACAAATTTCACTGAAAAACAAAAAAAAAATTCAAACATTATGAGTCAGAGTGCAAAAAACAAAACATGAGCTTGGCTTAAAAATCATTATAAAAACGCAGCAAAGCATTGGCTTTGGTGCTTTCTGATTTCAGGCTTTGTGGGATTGCCCCCAACCCCAATTTTGTGTAATCATTTCAGGTTCAAAATTCGACCTTAAATGCACCAACAAATGTGAACTTCCCCACCGGTAGTTCAGATGAATGAACAGCTGTTCTAGTACTTCCCATCTCCTAACCCCTAGGGTGAGGGAGGTGCCATTAATCCCTCTCCCCTGTTACTGGCTTGTGTTCTTCCTCATTATTCTTCCCTCCCCTGTATCCCTTAGTGTCTGCATTAAAAGTTCACATCTGGATTCCATTAAATGTAAGGGGACTTATTATAGGACTAAGAAGAGGAACTAGAATGGGGGTGTGTCATTTATACAGGCTTCTCCTCCCCTCTATAAAGCAGGCTCTTTTTCTTGAGCACATGAGCAATTGCAAAGCGTCTCCAGGTACACAGCCAGCATACATCATTTCTGGGATGGGTCCATCCCAGGAAGCCCCTTATGTGGCCTTTAGAATTGTGTCTGTAGTTGGGCTGCCAATTTCTACACAAGACTCTCTCTGGCTTTAATAATAATTAACTACAGATCACTTTTCCATCTGAAGATCTCCAAGCACTGTCTCAAAGACAGGGAAGTATTACTACCATTGTGGGAAAGGGAAACTGAGGCACAAAGAGGGCAAACACCACACAGCTAGTCAGTGGATGAGAACCCAGAGCTGACTCCCAATCTTGGGTGCTTGGCATTACTGCTTCCCATGGTAAGAGACATGCAGAATGATGGCCAGATTTGGCTAACACAGATGGTCAGATTTTTCACATTGATAAAAGGATGGCGGGAAATTTCACAATGCATGTGTCACATTTTTTTCCTGCTTTATGATCAGCTATAGAATAGTTGAAACTTTTGAAAATTTCGCTTTATCTTAAAAAAAAAAAAACCCACAAGGTGGGGGAAAGCTTTATACATTTTTCAACCTCCTATCTTAAACAGAGCTGAGTGAATTTTTTCACAAATAGTAAATTTGCCAAAAGAAATTTTCAGGGTATTCAAACTATTCACAAACTTGGATCGAATTCGGTGAATAGTTTTGGCTGAAAAAATGGGATTTTTTTAAAGTCAAAACAGTTAACTTTCAAGATAAAACGCTTTGACTTTTCATTTTGAAATGTTTTGTTTCAACCATTTCAAAACTAAACGTTTAAATTTTTCATTTTGAAACTGTGTTTTGTTTAGAAATATAACTAGATATTAAAACAAACAAGGAGAAAGATATCTGAAAATGACCCACTGCAGGAAAAAATCCTGAAAAAAATTTCCTTTTGTTTGACCTGAAACAATGTTTTCCCATTTTTTTCATTTCAGCAAATAAAATAAAATAAAATAAAAATAGTCAATTTCAGTTTGAACTGAACTGATTTTTTCCCCTGGATTTTTTGTTTTGCCTCTCAAAACCAAAACAAATCAGATATTCACTCAGCTTTAACCTGAGATAAGTACATGGCTCCCATTTACCATCATAGCTGAGTGCCTCACAGTCTTTCATATATTTATCTTCACAACGCCCCTGGGAGATAGGAAAGTGCTGCTATCCCAGTTGTACGGGCAGGGAGCTGAGGCACACAGAGACTAAGGGACTTGCCCAAGGTCACACAAAGTCAGTGATGGACAAGGGAACTCATCCCAGTTCTACGGAATCCCAGGCTAACATCCTAATCACTGGACCTTCCTTCCTCTATAGACCTCTGAGCAAACAAAATCACATTGTATTAAATACTGGTTCTGAACTTTATATGTTGTAGTGTTTTCATTGTTGTTTATTTTAAGTTGGTGTTCATTTTACAATAATAATTCTCTTCTCTATAGAGACATGTAGTGTAGTAGGTGACAGAGAGAGATCAAAAAGATTAAAAGGGAGAGTCTATAAAACAGTGGTCTGTCCAGTTTTAATGTATGGTTCTGAGTGTTGGACGACAGAGAAACATGAGCAAATGATCTGTTCCACAGAAATGTGAATGTTGTCATTGATGAGTGGTGTAAGCAAGACGGACCACATGAGGAATGTGTATGTTAGAGATGTGCTCAAAGTAACATCCAAACGAAAAAATCAGGGAGGCTTAGATGTTTGGTGATAAAATGTGCATTCCTGACAACTACGAGGGGAAGAGAGTCCAACAGATGAAGACTGAAGGAAAAGAGACAGGACAACCCAAGAAGACGTGGTGGGATATCATAAAGGAAGACATATTCATAAGCGGTGTGAAAGGGAATATGGCATTGATCAGAGCCCTTTTGGAGAGAGAGGACTCCGAGCAGACCCCATTTGATGGAGTTTACAGAAGAAAGTATATCGATCTATATATGTATCTATCAACACACTGTGTGTAAGCACGCAATTATATATTATAAACACACACAATCAGATGTCATTAATGTGAAATATTTGTCTTCTAGAAAAATTAGTTGACAGCTGCTTAGCTACTGGTAAACTGGCTCCTTAAATATTTTCTCCTTTTCTTTGGCATCATGCCCTTGGCTTGGTTTCAGCTACACATTGCAGAGACAATTCAAAACAATAACTTCATACTGCCTTGTAGAGTAAGCTCTGTAGAATACATTCCCCTTCAAATCATACGTGTAGCTCATTAATGATAACATGACTTACACATTAGCATTGATAGGAGAAATTAGCTCTGCTATGGATTCAATGACTTGCTTGCGTGCTCAGATATTTTGAGCCTCTCCTCTTATTTTAAATAACTCATCACACTAAAATTGAAGGAATCCAAGAGTTGACATCTGAATCAATGGTAGGAAAAGTGACTGTCTTAAGAGAAGTTACTGATAACGTTTCAAATCTTTGTGATCATTCTATATTATCTGTATGTGAGTCTACCAATAAAGAGGATAGCATTTTACAACCACTCTGCCCTAAATTTGCACTGGTGTAGATGACAACACAAGGGGCAGTTCAGAAGAGAATAAACTTTTAACCAATAAAGACATAGGCCCTTATCTGCCTTCAGCTGAAGCCATCATCTTCTGTCTGTGGCATCGCAAGCTGTGGCAATGCGAACATGACAATTATACCAAAGAGCATGCTGTGATACTAAGGGGTGAATAAGCAGAAGGAACACTTGACACACAAAAGAAAAAGTCCAATTCATCATTCTCCTGCACCTGGTCCAGTCATTTATACCAAGGCAAAGTGGATTGGGTGTTTTTTTCCATCCGCCTTGTGCTCGTGAAAATGACTCCACAAGATGCAGGATCCAGCCCACAGTTTCCATGCAAATTCAATTAGCAACACAAAGCAGATGAAGAGAAATGCAACACATATTTTGGGTAGGATTGTTTCAGAATAGAATAATATTTATTAATATTTTGCAGATTGTGTCATGTGCCCATTAAATGTTAATAAAATATATACATCCTGCAAAAATATGTAAATAGTTTCCAGTCATTAATGCACACAGAAGCAATCAACCTGTGTGTTGCATTCTCTGCAAGTTATATTTTAGACCAATATTTTTTGTATTTATGTGAGCATGAACTTCTTTTGTAAAAATATCTTCTTCCACTAGTGGTCATTGTTGCCCTTTATAGCAATAATCTTACTACTTAATGAAAAGAAGATACTGAAAAATAGTCCTAGTGAGTCTATTTTCATAGCGTATTAATCAAAGTAAAAATTTAGAGAGAGAATCAAACAAGTAAAACAGCCAATCTTTTACCCATTTATCCATCAGGTGGATGCACGTTATGTCTCTAAATAATTATACTAGTAACTATATTCAGATTCAAGGAAAACATAACAGATTGATTGGCAACAGCCAGAGTTAGGCAGAACCATGAAGAGAAAATACTGCCATAAGACAGCAGTTGATATTTTGTTAATGCTGTTTCTGGCAAACAGGAATTTATATGACACACTCTGTTATCTAGTTTGCCAATGTATTTCCCAACCTAAGTATAGCCTATTGCAAAATCATACTGCAGATCCCCAATTTAATGAAAGTTTGGGTATCCTCTAAGATTTCTGTATAAAGTGAGTGTGAGTAGGTGCTTTTCCTAAACCCCTCTAAAACAAAGTCCAAGTAGAGTTCAAAACTTACCCACATACTGGGGTTTGGGCTTATTAACAAAGAAATCAACCATCAGAGATGAGCGAATAATTGATTTTTCTGTTCTGTGGCTGAACTGAAAAATCTCACCGAAATGAAACAGGACATTTTCTAAATGAAATACAGATTCAAAATGACATTTCAAAATAAAATGGTTCATTTTGAAACAAAGTGTCAGAATGGTTCATTTGGAAAACACCCAGCGGAAAACCATTTATTTGGCTGAAACTATTTGCTGAATTCGCCCCAAATTCACAAATAGTTTCACTGGTCCTGAAACTGCATTTTTTGACAAATTTACTATTCTCCAACAAAAATTTGCCCAGCTTTATTACCAACACAAAGTTCAGTTCCAACCTTCTCCCTAAGATTGGTTCTTCCCTCAAGATAGCTCAACCCACACCCTACGATGCTCCTTCTCCAGAAAGCCACATTCACCACCTTATGTCAAGGCTGAGTAATGAGCCATCTCTGTAAATGAGTCACCAGAATCCACCTAACCATTTCCCAGCAGGATTAATTCCAGTCTACAGGGTGGGAGGTTTCATAAACGTACAGCCCATTACATTGAGATTTACCTGTATGTTATTTTCAAGCTGCCATAGGAGAGATCCAGATTTCAAGGATGAATGCAGCATTCTATACCCTGGGCAAGTGCAAGTTCTGCATTTGATGGGGGAAATGCCCACCTTTTCTAAGGGAGCTGCCCAGTTATAGGAGTGTTGTCAAAACTATTCAGCAAGATTAATCCATGGTGGCTAGATGTACAAAAAAAACTCCCATTAAGCAATCTTGCTGGAGGAAGGGTTAATTCCATATGCTTGTTTGTAAGTAGAAATGAAGCAAAAATAGGGAAAAGGACGAACTGCAAAACAACCTCCACTGAGTTTATTAAGAAAACATCAAACTTTGGTAAAATTTCATCCTACAATTACTCCCAATTACAACCACTAATGAGCACTGTAAGGATATCATACTGTCTGCCTTCATTCATCAACTTCAGGGTAAAATACTAAACTAAGAGGAAAGAGCTGAATTTTGCGGCACTTTAAAATGCAAAAACTTTGCTATTATATATACTTGTATATAAAAATCATACTTGTCTTGACAAATTATTATTTTATCCAGCCTGCTGTACTTGGTAAGCCAGTGAAATAAAATCCCATTGGAAATCTCATTCCACCCGAATAAATACCTGCATCTGATGTCACCCAAATATCTCAGCATCACCACCTACAGCTAGTCAACATTTTTCATTTTTCTAAACATTTTGTAGGTTTTCAAAAATCAGGAGAAGTTTTGAAAAACGTTGGTGGCATTTTCATTGGGTTCATTGAAAGCTCATTGAAATGTTTCAATTTTTGAAAAAATATTGTAGAAATTTCAAAGTTTCAGATATTTTCTAAAATTTTTGAAAAATAGAAAAAAAATTTAAGTTTGTGAATTTTTCATTTTTTAAAAAGCTTCTATTTTTACTTTCCCCAGTATCTGTCTTCCTATGTTGGTCTTTTAGGCTGTATGCTCTCTGAGGCAGGGCATATTGATTTCTGTTCATTGTGTAGCTCTGAATACATTGTTGGTGATTACATTACTGGATATTAACCCCATTCCTACCCTGAACCCTAGACTTCAGCTACCTAGGAAATTAACTTTTGGAGCACCAAGGTAACGCCCACCCTTGCTCTGTCAAGTCCAGTGAGAATTTTCCTAATGTTCACACATTAAGTGTGACCACCCATCTTAGAGGCCTGATGAACCCCAGTGCTTGGTGGTGTTGTCCAGTCCACCATGCACTGTGATATATGATCAGCTATGAAACAAGTCAGTCACTGATGCAACCACTATGAGATTAACCAGCTTCAACATCAGAAACACATAAGAAAGGTTCAGACGCTCCCCAGGGCAAGAGAAAGGACAAGGAAGTTAAAAGAAAATGACCAAACCAAGAATACTGAATCAAAGTTATCCATGACCTTTACGAAACATATGGTAGAATGGAATCTGGCATTGTAAAAGTTCTGGTGTGGTCTTCATTATCAGGGTCACCTGTGCTTTGCTGCCAGGCATTGTTAATTACATCCTAGAGCAGATTTTCCTGTCCCATGAGAATTTGAGATTTCAAAATTTTTTCTCATCTAGAATCAGAAGAAAAGTTCAAAAATCTCAAAAAAAAATTAATGAACCAATAATCTGAAAAGAATTTCAGACTGGATTAATTAAAATGTTTCATTCTGATAATTTTGTAACATTTTGCTTCAATTTTCACCTTTTTTCTATTTTGAAACTTTTTTTGCATAAATTAATTCCAATTTCAAAATGAAAAGTTGTTTCAAACTGAAAAATGAAATTTTTCATTCTGAAATTGTGAAAATGAGATGTTGACCATTTTGAAACATTTTTCAATCCCTCACCCCTCCTCCCCCCCCGCAAAAAAATTGGGAGATTGGTCCAAAATGAGCCTTTCCCAGGAACAAATGGGTGGTTTCCCATGAAAAAACCTTTAGTGAGAAAATTCCCAACTAGCTGTACCACATATACCACAAATGAGGATGACGAACCTGAGAGGGAAGGTGCCCAGTTTGTAGCAGAGCCCTTTTTACTCCGATATGTGGGCAGACAGTGCTATAGCAGCTTTTTCTTTCTGGAAAGCTTCTTCAGTTCATTATGTGCCCTTATGTGCGGTAAAAGGGAAAGCTGGACCCCCATTCAGACTGTGCTGATAGAGAGTGCTAATGAAATTGCTGGTATTACTCATTCAGTCAATAGTGCATGTTCTGGAAACCATTCCTTCGGTTGCAGATTGTCCCATTGGGAATGCACTCAAAAAATGTTTAAAGAAATAGTCATTTACTTCAAATCCAGTTATACATATTTCCATTTTAGTGCAATCTATATTCAAGCAAGCATTTAAATATTCTATTAAAAAGGATCCATCGTCAAATAACAGAATCCAGCAAAGTCATATCTAACATCTCGGCGCTAAGCCTCCATCAGAACCATGGCAACTCCTTGATACCCCCTTCATTTATTTTCCAGTTCTGGCACCTGTAACCATGACAACATACACTGAAACCTTTCAAGCTGAACAGAACTGAATCACAATAAGAGCACAAAATACCTGAGGTGGGGAAAAGAGAGGAGATGCACAAGCAGGTAGCTGCTGAAATTAAAAGCAATTGATAAGAAAACAGCAGGAAACAAATGCTGGCTCACATGGTCATATCCTCTCGGCAGCAGTATTTTGTGCAAACCCCGTCCACTGTGTGTATTATTAGTTGTGCAGCCATAAAAGAATAGAAAATTAAAATATCATTTTACCAAACAAGTGGCGTGTAAACTTGAGAAAATAAGGGCATGTTTACACTTAAACCACTGCAGCTGTGCCACTGTACTGATTCAGTGTAGACTTCACTTATGCCGATGGTAGGCATTCTCCCATCGGCATTGTAATCCATCTCCTCGAGAGGCGGTAGGTAGGTTGACAGAAGATTTCTTCTGTCGACCTAGCACTGTCTACACCAAGGGTTAGGACCTCATAGTGATGTCTCTCCAGGGGTATGGAGTTTTCACACTCCTGAGTAGGGTTGCCAACTTTGTCATATTTAAAAACCGGCCACTAGCAGGAGTGCTAGAACCTCCTCCGCCCCGCCGAGGAGGTCCCTCCCCTGTCCTGCCCCTTCTCCCCAGGTCCCTGCCCCTGCAGCCCCACCTCTTGCTTCCAAGGCCCCGCCCCCATTCACTCCTCTTCCTCCCTCCCTTCCGCTTGCTGATTTTCCCCTCTCACCCCTCCACCACCTGGGTCAGGAGGGACTCACTTACAGAGCTGGGGTTGGGAGCTGCAGCTGTCTGATGCAGGTAGGAGGCAGACCCAGCTGAGTAGGGGTTGTCATGGGTGATGACCCCATGGCTCCCCACCTTCTCCGCCTGCATTGACCAGACGCTGTCAGGTTTTCTTTTCAACTATACTTTCCGGTTGAAAAACAGACACCTGGCCACCCTACCCCTGAGAGACATAGTTATGCCAGTGTAGACCAGCCTTAAGTTGCTGTAGATAATTTGTAAGTAAACACCACTCTGCACCGGGCTCTACTCATGTTCAGCTTTAGCACTTAGCATCCTTCCCAGATGCAAACAGGCATGACCAGCAGCAAGGAAACATCAGTGAGGGAAAAAAGGGAAAGGATCCTCCCCCTTGGAGAATTCTAGAAGATCAAGTCTGTTAGCCTAGATCAAAGAACTTGTCTAAAACAGGCATGAGTTAATAAACCATGTGGGTGTAAACTGGGACTACTACATCCTGTACGCTGAAGGAAATCAGTCATCAAGGAGGGTGAATTTTAATAAACAGTCAATGTGTACTGTGAATCAAGGAAAGGGAAATTCCGTTCCCTATATTTTAGGGGATTGTGCTAACAAGATCACAGCTTGAAAGGAACTGTGAGAAAAGACTTGAGAACAGCTGAAGAGTAGACCCCCTCATGGGAGTTGTAAGATAGTTTTATGGCTTTTATCTTCTTCCGAGCTTCACCAGAACTAGAGATAGGCTTAAACCAGTGGCCCGATTCAAATGTCTCTGAACTTTGGGGAAGTTCCCAATCACATCAAAACTGCATGGCTGAGGCCTATCTCCGATCAAAACTAAGTGATCAGAAGTGTCAGGGTAGGAGGATGACAAAATGAAATAAATAAGAAAACAGAAAGAAAGACAGACAGACAAAGGAGGCATTAAAAAAAAAAAAGATTGATTTTTCTCCGCATTTTCAATGTAACAAATTTCCATAAGGAAAAGAGCAATGGGTAAGCATAGCAAAAGCAATGTCCTTCGCACCAGGTTTCTCAGGGACAGGGATACGGCTCCTCTTGCTCAAGACAGACAAGTTCTTACACCATCAGCAACTATCACTGCATGTACCAGTGCCAGTACCGATGCCAGACTGCCCAAAATGAAAACCAGTATCAGGGATGGGATCTCTCTCTCCTTGTATCTAAAGAACTCCTAGGCAGTTTGCTGGTCTCTCTTGTGTTTTTATGTAACAGTAAATGGAAGGAGGTTGCAGAGATGAGAATTTCTCTTCTAAGAAACCACAAGCAGAAAAAAGTGACAAGCTTTTTACTACACCTGGCCTTGAAATTATTTAACTGTTACATAGGGGACCTGATACACTCTCAAATCCTGCAAATTATTTAGACCCGTTACAATCTGTCCCATCAAGAACTATATAGGGCCATGTTTTCATTTATTATATAAACCATTATATAGAATTTTTATCCTTGCACAATCGAAAAATATAAACAATATTTCAAAGGATATTAAGAAAAACCATCATCTGGTTGCCCATGTGTGAAAATGTAACAAAGAAATATAAAATACAGAATTAATTAAAACTTTCAAAGTGGGGTTACTTTGAAAGGCCTCAGTCCTACAACACTTATGCAGGTGAGCAAGTTGTGGCAGATCAGAGCCCAAGGCTCAAGTTCTTCTCTCTGCACCAGCAAACACTTCAGGTTGAGTACAGTCAGTGCACAAGCGAGGGTGAAAAAGAGGGAAAGTGGCACTGCCTGAGTGAAGTTCCACAGGTCTGGGGGGGGGATGGAGCCCCTCTGCGTGGCATGGTCCCCTCTAAGCCAGGTGGATTTTTCAGACCACCATTAACTTCTTTTCCACATTCTTCAATCCTCATCAGAAGAGTCACAGAGCAGGGAAACCAATGCCAATGCAGCCAATCAGCTGGCTGGAGAGCAGGAACCTGAGGAAGGAATTCTTCATACCTGGGAACTGGGCCAGTGTTCCTCACACACTGTTGGGGTCCACACAAGCAAGGGGCCAGGTCCTTTGCCGTAAGTTCAAACTCAAGAAGCTTCTGATGTTTTCCCCTCCAGCGCACCTTTGTGTCAGGGAGATAATGCAACTCTCAAGGTAACAATAAGATGCGACAGTGGTAGGCTATCAATGAGTGCCCTGGGTGTGCTGTAGTTGTTCTGGGCTGAGCCTCAGTTAAGCATCACCAAGAATTACATTTTATTGTGTTTGGCATCTGGGTACTGCCCTGCAAATCCCCCAGGTTGGATGGACAGAGAGCTGGATCACATAGGTAGAATTGCTTAAGAGGATGGGGTTTGTTTATAGGGTCTGAAATAGAATGTTGATACATTCCTTTTTTTCTCCTCTTCTATATTCCCGGAAGGAAAAGTGGCATCTGGTAGCTGCTGGGCAGATTCCACACCTGCGATAATTCAAATTTACTAAAGCAAGAAGGATTTGTGCAGTCTCCCTGAACTCAGCAGAAGCTGAGCAAGAGTTAGGACTCAGAATGGAGGATGCCCAGCTGCAGAGAGGAGATGAGATGTGATTGAAGGAGGAGATTCTCTCTCTCTCTCTTCCTCTTTTGAATTTCAGGGAAGATGCAGCTGTCATCCCACAGTTTGTGAAAAAAGCCATCACTCACTGTCATCCAGCCGGCACAGTATGGCTCTTCCTTTGGGGAATTCTTTCATAGAATCATAGAATATCAGGGTTGGAAGGGACCTCAGGAGGTCATCTAGTCCAACCCCCTGCTCAAAGCAGGACCAATCCTTTGGGAAAGAGACTCTCTTCGTTTACAAGGTTTTTTAAAAGGTAATATTTCTCACCTACCAGTGTACTGTACTGGCTTTCATTTTCCTCTGTTGTTCATAGGAGTCTTGATCTTGCCCGTCAACAGTATTTTAGCTTTCCCATAGATTTCTGTGATGACCAAGTCACCATAGGTTATTGCAGTGCTTGGCAGCAGGTATGCAAGCAACAAATGAGCAAGGGATCAATCCTACTCCCGTTGACTTCAGTGCCACAAGATTGAGCCCTCATCTTGTTCAGTACTTCCTGGAGCAATACTTGACTCTGCAGGAGAATCAGGGAGGAATTAACTGCAAGAAAAACCTTGCTCAGTCTCTGCAGCCCCCCAGGATGTGTATTGCTCCATCTGGGATATGTGAAAGAGGGCAGATGCATAAGCATCACTCAGTTTGCATGGTGTTGGTGGGTCTGCAAACCTCACGCCTTTCAAAGATTCAGTTTGCTGAAACACTCCACTGTTAGCATGCTTATCCGACACTTAGCTATTCCATACATCTTCATTCAGGGATTCTCAGACCAGAAGAGAATTATGAACCATTGTGAACATCTATTCTGAGCTGTTGCATAACTCAGGCCATTGAATTTCACTCAGTGATTCTTGGATCTAGCCCAACAACTTGCACCAGAGCGTATTGTTTAGAAAGCCATCCAAACTTTATTTAAAGACTCCAAGTGATGGAAAATTTACCACATCCCTTAGGAAGCTGTTCCAATGATTAATTACTCTCACCTAAAAATGATCACATTTTCATTTTGAATTTTGCTGACTTCAGCCATTTCCAGCCATTGGATCTTGTTATACTTTTGTCTGCTACATTTGAGAGTCCTCTAAGATCAGATATCTTCTCTTCCCGTGACCACTTATAGACTTTGCTTAAATCACCTCCTAACCTTCTCAGTGAACCTCACTGGCCTGGGGAAATATTATTTGGAAATCTCAGGAGATCAGTTTTCCTATGAGAATTCCTACTACTTCCCAGATTGGTAGGAAATGCCATGGGAACAGCCTTTGCATCTTGTGGTATTTTGGTACCTCTGCTTGTTAGCCCAGCTGACAGTGAAGAGCTGCAAGAATCTTACTCTGACTAATCCAATTTAGAGCTCCAAGGTTCAGAGGTGCCTGACTCTAAAACAGAAAAGTTATTGGCAAGATGCTTGTACCCTCAGAAACCACCCTGTACCTCTACCTCTCACCTACCCATATATTCCATATCTGATACACGACCTTCCAACATCCTTGATACCCAACCTCATCCTTCTGCACTTTCAGCCTTTGTCCATGAAAAGCGCCTATGTCCTCAATAACTGCCCCTCATCTTCACACCTCTTTCCACTGCCTCTGTCTCAGATACCATGGAGATGGGCACAGCATAAGAACTAGAATGAACAGAACCACTTCATCCTCAGGAGCTGTAAGGATGTCTTTGCACTAACACCAGGGAGTAGATGATCAGCATGGTGATGTAACAGAGGAGCAGCATAGAGAGGTCACTGAGGTGCTGCTGAAACAGGTGAAGAGGCCATGTGGCTGCGATTGGATTGGAGGCCATGTGGCTGCAATTCTTCAGTTGTAGATCAGTTCCAGTGTCTGAAGTCTCTGAGGGGGTAGTCTCTCCCTGTTAGCGATGGGGTGGAGCTGAACATTGAGGCTTAGTATACAAGTCAGTTGCCAAGTGAATTCCTGTGGGGGGGTGAACAGGAGCAGCAAATGGGAGCTTTGGAGGGAGTTTGGACAGGGCAGTGTCCAATCTCCAAATAGCAGAGCAGCACTTGTCACCCAGCTGAGGTCGCTGGCAGCAGCAGAGCTGAGTAAGGCATGGCCCTAGAGCCATTAGAATAGCCCACTCACACAATCCACATACCAGGGTTGGAGCCCAGTGAGAGACACCAATTACCCTGCCACACTAGCAGCCAACCTTGAGACAGAGGAGCTGGGACTTGGAGGTTATCGACAGACGTAGAAGTGAGTCAGTTGCTGGGTCAACAACCAAGCACATGAAGCTTATAATTTAACAGGCCCCAGTTTTATTTAACTGACTGACTATTTTAAGGCAAGCCTCTCTAAAACGAGGAGAGGGGGGGAATGGACAGTCCTTAAAGTTACTGATGGCTACCATGGTATCAACTTCAAACCTGGGCACTTTCAACAGTACCACCCTATGTCTATAGATCAACCGAGAATATCTAGCCTAGATTCACCACACGTTAATATACTTTACAATGTTGAAACAAAGCACTAACCACTTACCAGTCATCTTGATCCCCCATTCACAAAAGACAAACAATATTAAACCAGTTACCTCTTATAAACAAACCAGTGTCCAGCCTCACAGTTTCATTGATATGGAGGTTATAAAATTATTTGCTTCGCTTAGGACCAGATCCTCAGCTAATAACTTCAGTGGAGCTACCCTGCTTTACACAGTCACCCAAAGCATTCTGCGAGAGCGACCAATTATGGCAAACCATTCCATGCATTATGGTCTGCGTGCAGTGATTTGCATTCATCACAATATACCACCTGTGCCGATTCTCAGAGAGAGGAAAAGAACAGTATGAAGCAACGTAACTCAGAGAAGAAAGTCAAATTAGTCAATATGGCACATTTTAAAACTAATAATTGAATTAGTTACTACTTACCAGCTGTGGTTCTTTTTAGAGCTGCAAAGAAACACAGCAATGGCTGCTTCATAAGTACAAGAATGTCAAAAGAGACAATTCAGTAATTTTTGATGGGAGAAACTTAATTGGTTATCATTTGCTCCTACCAGCTGTTGCCAGATTCCCAGCTGTGAGCTGGAAGAACAATACCAAAACAGGTAGCTCTATAAATATCACACTACTAAACTGCAGAATCCTAGGAGCCTACAACAAGTAATAGGAACTTAATTGGTTACAACTTCCCACCTGTGGTCGAAGTTAGACTTCAGGAGAGTAAGAAAAATAATACAGAGTCAATGCTTTTACATGACCATAACCCTCCAAGAATAATGGTTGGGCTATGACGAAGGCCGAATAAAACCGTCATAGTACTGCACATATCCATATCTCATCTAAAAGGATTTTGAAAAGGTTAAATTAATTAGCTCACAGGAAGACAGGAATTGTCCTCCAGGATGCATCTAGTCCAATACACAGTCTCTGATAGCAGTTCCACCCAATAGCATCTGCTAGAGCAGCCTAGGGGTTGCTCTAACTTATATCTACATGAACACCATACCCCCATTCCCAGCACATTCCCTTTGTCCCCCGACACATCACTGATCCTTCCCACACCGAGGGCTATGAGGGGAGAGGGCAGCATGTGGCTGCTATGCAGTTTCTGCGCCACACTGGGAATCCCGGTTCAAAGAGAATTCCAGAGTGGGGAGATTTCAGCTGCTTTCTGGTCCCTTTCTGGCACAGGAGTGGTGGGAGGGGCAGGAACACAGCCCAGAATCAGGGTGTTTTGTCTCTAGAACTATCAGCTCTATATTAAACTTAAAAACATGATATAATGGATTCATTCTTTGTGATCTGAGAATGTGGACTGAATCCCATTATAGAGACAAAAAAGCTTCTTTTGATTCTTACACTTTTAACAGCATGGGGGAGAAACTATTATTTTTGGTACGATATTTAGAGAAATTAATCCTCCAGTCCTAAAGATTTGAGGGCTAAGGAGACTGAGTGACTATTTTCCTTCATACTGAATGTATTCCTCACTTCAGCACTAGTCACTCAAAGAAAGAATTGTTACTGTTGCTTCGGTTCAGTTACTGCGGAGCTGGATGAACAATGAAAATATTCAAAACAATAAAGTTGTTGTTTCGGTTCCCAGGGCTCAAAATGGACCATTTTAAAAAAAATTCACCAACTTTTTAAAATAAAAAATTTGTTTCAAAGTTTTTTTTAATAAAAAAAATAATTATTGAAACTGTTTGATTAAAAGTCAGGACATTTTTCACAAAACATGAACATTTGATATAATATGGACAATTTTTCACAACCTATTTTATGTTTTAGGCCTTTTTTGACGACCCCAAAAAAGTCTGTTTTAAAGCTTCAACCAGTTCTAGTTACAGGTGATGTGGCAGAGGGTCTGTAGGGCCGAAGTGCTGCACAGGGGTCCCGGCTGTGACAACAGAGACCTGGAAAGAGATTTTCTAAGATGTGCAAGATAGAGGCAAGAGAGAGTAATGGAAGGCACCACAGTAGACAAGGACATGGGCCTGAATTAAAGCGGAGACCAACAAGGAAGTCTGGCTAGTGATCAGAGCCAGGGGTGGAATCAGGTCACGGTTGGAAGTCACACCAAAGATCATAGCCAAGGTCAGAGTTGGAGCCATGCCAAGAATTTAGCCAGAGTTGGAGTGAGAAATCACACCAAAAGTCAAAGACGGAGTCAGCAGTAGAGGTCAGGGCAAGGAAGCAGGAACGAGGATAATGCACGGTAACAGGAATAAGGAGTAGAAGCCAAGCAAAGAAGCAGGATCTTGGTCTGAGAGGTCTAGGCAGCAACAAAACTAGCAACTAGTTACTCAGAATAGGGTGGGGTCAGGAACAGGAAGCTTTATATCCAGTGGTGTCCAATCAGCAGCCTGCTTCTAGTTACCTGCCCTTCCTGAGTCAGCAGGTGGAGCGTTTGGTGGTGGGGCATTAGCTGCAGTTCCCTCATCTGAGCCCACAATGCAGCAGTGCAGAGGGTAAGGCTCTCACTCAGCATCCCTATGGACCTAGGCGTGAGACCACTGGCGCCTAAAGCAGGCAGAAAGTCATGGGTGGTGTAAGCTGCTTGAATGCTCTGTGTCCTGGTAGCTCTGAATTTCTCTGGTGTTTGGACCTGAAGATTTGGTTCAGGCCCATTTCTAAAGACGTCTTTGCCCATTTCCTCATTGCTGCAAGGAGCAGTGTTTATGTCACACAGCAGAATCCCACTGTACAGTTTCGCCATTGCCAGACAGGAGGGGAAGAGGAGAAAGGAGACATGCTCACCTCCGCTTGCTATGGCAAGGACAGCCCAGGACCATGGACACTGGTGGGGGTGAAGGGGGAAAGAATGAGGCAGCACAGAGGGGAGAAGGAGGCACCGCCAGCATAGGGACATCAGCTGAGCAGACAGGCATGGGAGGGAGGAGCAGGTCGCACAGTTGCTATGGCAGTAGCAGTTAGGCCCAAGGAGGGAGATCAGGAAATATACATTGTGAGCTTAGTTTGTAAGTTTTTTAATTAAAGAAAAGCTGTGAAAATAGCATAAATAAATTTACAGTGAATATTTCCAGTGTCTCGACATTTTGAAAGCTGGGAAACACCCACAGAGGCACGTTAGACTAGGTGCAATTCTGCTCTGAGCCCCGCAACCTCATGGAAATCAATGAGGTTACAAGAGCACACCGAGGAGATGGCTGAGAAACTTAAGTATCACACCTTATAACGCTCTTCTTGTCTTTACAGAGTTTTGGACCTTATCCGTATAAACAATGAAACCTGTGCCAATCTGGAGTGACTCCACCAAGCAGAAATGTCATCACTGACAACAGGGGAGAACTCTCACCTTCCTGGCACAAAATGTCACCCCATATGGGGTAGATTCACTCATTTGCTGGCCTCCCTCAAGCTTTCTGCCCAGGGGGGAGGCTGTAACAGTGCATCACCTGGTGGTCTTGGTCACTCACACTTCATAATCAGTGCTATTCAATTTTGAGAGGCCAGAGGCTGAAGATTTATCCCACAGTTGCACATGTGGGGAGAGCAGCAATGAAGCTATAAGCATTGGCAGGTACCTGTGTTCCTTCTACTTCGTCGTCCTTCTTTCAGGTGGAGAATTGGGACAAGACAATCACCTTGTGCAAAGCAAGTCAGAACCAGGTAACCTGAAACTACAATGAGAGGAAGCAAAAAGAAAAGGAGTACTTGTGGCACCTTAGAGACTAACCAATTTATTTGAGCATAAGCTTTCATGAGCTACAGCTCACTTTATTTGAGCATAAGCTTTCGTGAGCTGTAGCTCACGAAAGCTTATGCTCAAATAAATTGGTTAGTCTCTAAGGTGCCACAAGTACTCCTTTTCTTTTTGCGAATACAGACTAAGACGGCTGTTACTCTGAAATGAGAGGAAGGTTTCTATCTATCAGAGGAATGAGGTTCTGGAACAGTGTCCCATGAGAAGGAATGGGCGTGGGGGACAACCTAACCAAGCTTTAAACTGGAGCTTGATAAATTTATGAATTGGATGATATGATGGGGTTAACTGGTATAGCAGGGGACTGGATTAAGTGAGATCCCTTCCTATCCTATGGCCCTATATGCACTTCCCTGATAATTGGTGGTACAATGTGCAACCATGACATGATTGTGAAAAAAGCCTCCAGCATATGTGAAAAAGGACAGAGAACAGAATCCAATCACCACCCAGAAGAATCAGAGAGGCAGCAAGTGAGAGTAGTGAGGGATCTTCTTGTGGAGAGTGAGCCAGTCCCTATTGACACAGACAACCGCTTCTCCTGGCAACTAATTGCGAGCAATCCCTTCCCATCCTGACACAAAACAATTGTCTACAGAGCAAGTTAAAAGTCAAATGCTACCACATATAGCAAAGGGGCATAGTTACATGGGTCACTCCTACTTATTGTCACTGTTTTCCTTAGGCTGTTAAGTAAGGGTGAGCCAATATAAAGAACATCCGCAGCACAATTGTTTCAGCTATTTCTTTGCTTTCTCACTGTATCCACAAGATGTTGCTGCTGATACAGCTCTGGCTTTCAGGTAATCATTGTACTAGGCAGGGGAGGGGATGCATTCAGTTTCATAACTGAATTAAGGCCAGTCTGAGTTCATTTTAGGAGGAGAAACTATTCTGTTCCCACTAGAGACAAAGGACTTGATTCTCATTTACACCAACTTACAGCCCTGAAGATCTTAACACAAATGAGAATTAGGTCCAAAAAGGAATAAGCTATAGGTATAAATGCACTAGGATCAGGATACACATGGGCTGGAGTACAGGTTTTTAAATGGCCAGTATGATCAAGCTGCAGCACATTTGTGGGATGGGGAGATCAGACCTCAATCCTTGCTCCTGTTGCTGAGGATGAGTTATGTGGAGGGTGAGAATCCACATCAGTACTTTTGGCAATGTTTAATATTTTCTCTCTTGCCTTTAAAATTCCCCTTTGATCTTAATTAAACTCCTGTTCGCTCACAGCCCAAAAGTTATAGCAGCTTTTCCAAACCCTATCTGGGTTTCCCTCTGTTGTAGTTCAAGCCCTTTGTCACATGACATCCAAGCGACAAACATCCTTTCCCCCAACATAATTTCTTTCACGTAGTTAGAGCCCTCTCAGATCTCCTTCCTACCAGTTTTCTTTCCCTACTATTTCTTTCCAAGACAAACTCGCTAAACCAGGCCTGTTTTCCATTTTGACCTGCAAATAACAAAACACCATCAACTGGCAAGGATAATTACTTACTTGTGAAAGCAAGTGTTATTTCTGAATTCTGTGATAAGGTGTAACACAAATGTCACCTCAAGTGGGTTATATTAAGTAGATTTATGTCACGTGACACAGTGTGAACTGACACATACCATGCTGTTGTATTAGATCTTGGGTTGCTTATTTGAAGAGGGGTTTTTCCTTTTATTTAGAAGCAGGTATCAGGAGCTGGAGAAAATAAACAAGGGGCCCATTCACTAACATCAATGCATCAGATTCACCTACAAGGTTGTAGCTGCTGGTGATAAAACATTTACACAACCAAAGATAAATTGCAAGAGACTGTTTTATTTAACACACCAGCAAACAGTCAGGTTGCCCCTGAAAAATAAAATTATACCAATTTCAAAAGTCCACCTAGATACGTGATACGGTAACTTCTGCTTTTCCTTAGTTACTGACAGCACAGATTGGACAATCTCGTACAAGTTTATAGCATTGTTTTAGTTCAAGAAGGAGGATAAAGTATGGCAGGGTCAAGGAGTTTATGTAATTCTCACTTCGCTAATCCCCAAACCTGACCATTCTCACAAGAAACCCAGCAGTCTCACCCACCTTCTCAGGAAAGTTTTAATAGAAGAGGTAATGGTGTAAAGTCTCATGTGACTAAGAGTTCATTACTTCTACAGATCACGCCACCGCACATTAGCTTGAAAACTATGAAATACCATAATTAAATCTAGAGAACCTTTACTGAAGTAAGGGCCTGATCCTAGACCAGTCAAGGCAAGCCATCTCCACTGACTTCATTTTTGCCCTGATCCAAAGTGTACTGAACACAGTACATACAATATCCTTAATTTTCTGGAGTGTGTTTGCTTGCCTACTTAATAATTTGCAAGGCTTGGTGATCTGCAATGACTCTTCCAGATTATTAGTGCGAGTCCAACTGGTGTAAAGAATCAGTATTGATTAAAAAAATTGTTGTTGTAATAAAAATAAAAAGAATGGAAAACACTGCAGCATCACTATAGCACTATCATGCAGGAATAAGAAAGCTGTTAAACTGAAGAATATTGGAGAGGGAATCTCCTAGCTAATGTTGTTTATTTTGATTTATAAAACACAAGCCAGCATCCTAAATGATCTAATGGTCCCTTCTGGCCTGAAACTCTACGGAACTATGAAATCCACCCCCCTATTTATTAAATGTCATAATGGATTGCACATTCCAGGCCAACACACATGTACCAGTGCATGTTGGCTCACCCGCAACATCCTCTGCTCCAGAACCACAATAGGACTCTGGAGAAAGTCCCGTAACCACACAGACTTCTTCTGCTACAAGTTTGTTCTTTCCTCCTTCAGCTCTGCCATATCCCTTGTCAGATAGCCTATTGCCCACCCTTCCAAGCCTATAAACCTAGCTGCTTATTTGCTACTTTTGATTCCCTCCTCAAATCCTTCCAATTCTCATCCTTCCTTCTTGGGACAAAGATCTCACCAACATTTTGGAAGAAAAGTTCAACAAGATCTGCTCCAATGCCCTTTTCTCTCCCTTCCTCTCCTGTCAGGGCCTGTAACGTGGGCAGTCTGACCTAGTGGTCAGAGCTCAGAGCAGAGTCATACCAAGGGTTAAACCAGTCAGAAGCCATGCCAAGGGTTGAAATAGAGTTAGAGCCAGCGGTCATGCCAAGGGTCAAGCTGGAGTCAGTTACTGGAGTCAGGGTGAGGAAGCAGGAGCCAGGAACAAGGCAAGTTAACAGGAACAAGGAGTGGGAACCAGGCAAGGAAACAGGAATTTGGTCTCAGGCCAGCTGCTGACCCCTAATAACTAGTCGCTCGGACAAGGGGTGTGGCAGGAACAGGAAGCGTTATGTCCAATCAGGGGTCTGCTGTTAGTCAGTGGATCCTGATGAGTCAACAACCTCTCTTAGCAGGGTATCAGCTGTAGTTTTCTCATCTGCCCTTGCTGGGCAGTAGCAGAGAGGGCAAGGGTCTTGCTTAACAATATGGTGGTGCTGGGTTTGAGATCTGTAGCGCCTGACCTCTCCAAAGTGAAAAAGCTCAAAGTAAAAGCCAGTCAAAACCATCTGGTATTGCCTCAAAGTCATAAGCTTCAATATGAAGCCACAATCTCCAATATGTTTGCCTGGAACTGGGCCTGCACCTGCTGCAAGTGTCCACCAACCTTTCAGCAAATATGGACTTGTGGTTAGCAAGGAAGCCTCCCACCAGACGTATCTCACAAAGCCTGGTAGTTTGGTAATGAAAGTTCTGCAGAGCTCTGCAACTGGAACTCCTTCCGCTGAAGATGAAATAAAGAAATTTCAACTACCTCTACTTGAGGGGTTTGTTCTGACATGGGCCTTCAAGGGAATGGGGGAGGGATCCCAGGGGATACAGGAGTTGCCATAGCGGACTGTCACTGAGAGCCACCAGCTATCAGCAAGAATAGGTGCAGCCCCAGGCAGTAGTAGTGCCAGCTTCCCCATGCTGTGCTTTAACTATAACCTCTAGGGGCAAGGGAAATGCTCTGTCTCCTGCCTCAGCATCTCCGCTGACAGTGGCAGCATGGGTGTCAGGAAAAAACCCCACCACAAGTGGCAGTGACTATCTACAGCAGGCGGCTACCGAGTCCCCTTCACCATCATATCTCAGCACTGAGGAGCACAGGGACGTGGATATCTGTCCCTTGGGAGCAGGACAGACTACAATAAAGAGGTTTAATATAGGTTCTAATCACCATTTTAAAAAAAGAAAAGTCCTAGGATGGAATGTATTATTTTGTCAGGTTAGTAACATGAGGTGAAATTCTCACCCCGAATACAGATAAAGAGGTTAGAACAGCCTAAAAGCCCCTGTGATCCATCCAAGTGGGGCAAGAATTCCCTCCGCACAGGAGATAGACAACTACAGGTTGTCTTCCGAGGAGCCCATTACAAAGCCCAATGTAGGGACTATGTGGGGTAGGGCCGCAGCACAAAGCGAGGTGGAGATTTAGGTCAGGGCTGCTGCCCATAGGCAAGCACAGACAGCCAGCCCTGCAGTCAAAGCTGCCTAACTTACATTAAGGGACACTCCAGCTCCCACCGCAACCAAGAAGCAGGAGGACATAAAGATCACATAAAGCCACCATAGCTCGCAAGCCTGGGTTTGCTAGACACACCACTCAGAACCTCATCCACAGACTTCAAAGGCCTGACTCTGCTGCCACTGAAGTCAATGACAAAATTCTCATTGACTTCATTGGTGCAGGATCAAGGCCTACAGCTCTTTCAGGATATGTTTGCAGCTTGGGTCCTGTTTTTAAAGTCAACAGCAAACTCCCACAGACTTCAACTGAGCCAACAGGCCCTTATAAAATAAAAAGCAATTGTTCTTTTGTCACATTGGCCTGGATATTGCAGAGGGTGGTCTTGCAAAGATATGCGCTTCACAGGCCAAGCTAATAAACACAATTCACACTTACGCTCTCCAAAGCACACCATCTGAGAATCCAGTCTGACTCTAAACACTATGTGAATGTGGTTGTGCCTCCATGCGTAGCTTGCGAGTTCTACATTTAGCCAGCAACACCAGAATGATGTATTCTTAACAATGACTGTGGTTGGGTGTTGCATTTGCAAGCAAAACACACTCTTACTTCCTCAATATTGGCTCCTTTATTGGAGACCCTTACAGCTGACAACACAGGAGAGAACTTCATAAAGAAAGTCTCATGATAGCTGTTATTTATTATGCAAATACTGTCTGCCATGGCAACATTGCATCCAGTAGTTTGCTTTATTTGCTCTGGTACATGGCCTGCATATTCAAATTAAGACGACATACATTGTGCCTACACATTACAAAGATTTTGTTTTCCTTGACACTTACAGGAGAACAAACTACAATTAATACAGCTCACTGAAGCAGACAGCACCCAATTAGTTATCATCCATTTTCAGATTGGGACACTAGACAAAAAAACATGGAGCTGGCTTCTTATTCAAAAGGAAAATACATCCAAACTACAGGTTTTCAAAGACACATTTAACTCACAATGGCAAGGATACTCACTTGGCCTTTAATGTGAAATGGAGTGTTAATTTTTCTCTGTCACCTCTTAATTGCTTCCTTATTATACTGTTCAAGCAGTTAATTGCTAGACTGAGTGAAAGAGTGTTTTCAGGGGAAAGGAAATGCCACAGCATGAAAGAAAAAAAAATAGAAGCAGCGCACTAGAGTAATTGGGTCTGATATAACATTAGTTGCGGTATTACTTTTAATGGTATCTACAAAAATTAACAGGCAAAGCCAAATGGTTTTCTAGTGCAAAAACAGGGAACAAGTCAGTCAGCATGTCTGCATGTTTCTTATTCAGCTGCCATTTACCTAGCAAGTTAGTGTACTAGATGAAATTTATCTACTTTGTGTTCTTGTATATAATATCCGATGAAGTGAGCTGTAGCTCACGAAAGCTTATGCTCAAATAAATTGGTTAGTCTCTAAGGTGCCACTAGTACTCCTTTTCTTTTTGCAAATACAGACTAACACGGCTGCTACTCTGAAACCTGAAATATTTCCCCCTGTTTTATCTCTTGTATTCAAATGCCTCTTTTACTGTTTGTATTGCACAAAACATTTTTCAGAGTTGCATATGGAAATTTGTTTACCACCGACCTTCAACTTTACATGGATGAAAACATCCATGGTTGTTAGACAGGGAAAAATAATCAAAAGGACAGGAACTCTCATGCTCCGGAGCATAAGTCCACCTCCAATTGACAGGGGTTCAGAAAAGTCTTCCTGTATGGGCTAGATAATTGTCCTCTATGGAGTATTTTTGCAATTTCTTCTGGCCACTGTCAGAGCCAGGATACTAGATTGGTCTGATCTGGTATAGCTGACCCTATATTGACATTACAGGGAAGAAAGAGAGACAAATAGTCCTGGACCTCTAAATCCCATTACTGTATCAGGTACCTGACCCACATGGGAATTCCTCCTTCAGCTTCCTTCTCTAGCTCAATGGCATTACATTCCTCTCCTCGGAGACAAAGTACCTTCCCTCAGAACCAAGGAAATGTGAGTCAACAAGGGAAGACTTGACTGTGCTCATAGGGGGAAAAAATGGACACTCTAGATGCAAAGGCAAGAATTACAGACATTTATTTAAACAACAACATGTGGATTGCTGGCTTTAATGAGGATCTTTGCATGCCAGTGACAGAATTCATTATTAGTATTATTTTCTTCATTCCCTAATTTTTATTAGTGCATAGCAATTATTAATGGAGACAGACAATGGAGGAAAAGCATGCACTAAAAGCAATGCTGCACAATAGATTTAAATATGCACATTAATTCATAAGAAAAGTGAATTAAATACGAATTTTGGTTTAATTTCCTGAATGTAGTTTCCCAATGGACAATAGAAGGCAGATGATCCAGTCACTAACTTGTGCTTATTAGCATTTAAACGTGCTGATTAACTCATTAGTAAGACTCCATTTGAAGTCTCCTCTTTTGTTTCCTGCTTAAAACTGATAGTCTTCCATTTAATTAATTAATTAATTCAGGAAGGAAGGATATTTCAGTGGATCACAGAAGAATGCGAGTCCATACGAGCTGGAGAGTGGCAGAAAATTGCCAACACACAGGGTACACATTTTACCTTTCATTCTAAATGACTGTCAAAGTCTACCACCTGCTTACTTGGTGCAAAATCAACGAATGAATACACTGCCTCATTTGACACTTAAGAGGAGGCAAGTCAGGGACAACATAGTTCCGGGTGATAAATACTCAGCAAAAATCTCTTTTCCAACAAAGGGATCCAGAGTTATATAAATTGCTCCAAATCAAAGTGTTCAGTGCTGGTCTGAATGAATCCCAGGTGAGGATGTGGTGTCATATCACTGTTTAGTGAACCAGATTGCCAACTATTTGTGGGTCACCATTCCTTTCTAGTTTTATTCATTTCAAGTGATGCTAGACAGACTTCTCAGCCACTGACCAAAGTCTGTCAGCACCATGGTGCCTGGACATTTTACAACAATCTCAGAGTGCAGTGAACATGCAAAAGAGGTTACAGCTCATTTTCCATATAAAATGGGTAATGACTGCCTAGGAAGGAGTTCTGCGGAAAGGGATCTGGGGATCATAGTAGATCACAAACTAAATAGGAGTCAGCAGTGTAACGCTGTTGCAAAAAAAGCAAACATCATTCTGGGATGTATTAGCAGGAGTATTGTAAGCCAGACAAGAAGTAATTCTTCTGCTCTACTCCACGCTGATTAGGCCTCAGCTGGAGTATTGTGTCCAGTTCTGGATGCCACATTTCAGGAAAGATGTGGACAAACTGGAGAAAGTCCAGAGAAGAGCAACAAAAATGATTAAAGATCCAGAAAACATGGCCTGTGAAGGAAAACTGAAAAAATTGGGTTTGTTTAGTCTGAAGAAGAGAAGGCTGAGAGGGGACATGATAACAGTTTTCAAGTACATAAAGGGTTGTTACAAGGAGGAGGGAGAAAAATTGCTCTCATTAACCTCTGAGGATAGGACGAGAAGCAAAGGGCTTAAATTGCAGCAAGTGTGGTTTAGTTTGGACATTAGGAAAAACTTCCTGTCAGGGTGGTTAAGCACTGGAATAAATTACCTACGGAGGTTGTGGAATCTCTGTCATTGGAGATTTTTAAGAGCAGGTTGGACAAACCCCTGTCAGGGATGGTCATAATACTTAGTCCTGCCATGAGCACAGGGGACTGGACTAGATGACCTCTCGAGGTCCCTTCCATTTGTACAATTCTATGAGGACACGGAGCTACTTACACTTTACTCACTTTCCTGGATTTATCACAGCTGGTAGAGAGGTCAACATGATGCATCTCAGCAAGCAGGGGAATCTGCCTGTTTGCCTTGTTTCATACCCTACCTTGATTTTACTGGACAGCCTTCTTAGGTGAATGGAAAAACATCAGGACAGGAAAAGTCTTGGGACTACAAGGCTTAGATTTACTCCTGGTTTTTACCAGCATAAACCAGAGTGCAGGGCACCCAGCACCAGAAAGATCACACAGAAGGCCAGAGCAGCCCAAAGCATAGAGGGCACTAGTCACTAGGCAAGTATGGCGGGCTGTGATGGGACACTCCAATGCGTGCAGCCCTGCTGCAGTCCGCTCCAGTGGAGCTATTGGTTCAGACAGGCTAGCCAATATAACCACCAAGGAGAGGTGGGTCACCCATGGCGAACCCTTCCTGGGCCATGACAAGGCCACACGGTGCTAGCAAGGGTGAATCTAGCCCAGTGTTTCGTTGCAGATTTTGCTCCATTGTCAGGAGCTCCTACAATTTCATTAGAATAAAAACTAGGGTTGTCAAGCAATTAAAAACATTAATCATGATTAATCACACTGTTAAATAATAATAGGCTACCATTTATTTAAATATTTTGGATGTTTCTTACATTTTCAAATATATTGATTTCAATTACAACACAGAATACAAAATGTACAGTGCTCACTTTATTTTTGATTACAAGCATTTGCACTGCAAAAAAACAGAAGAAATAGATTTTTCAATTCACTTAATACAAGTACTGTAGTGCAATCTCTTTATCATGAAAGCTGAACTTACAAATGTAAAATTATGTACAAAAAAACTGCATTCAAAAATAAAACAGTAAAATTGTAGAGCCTGCAAGTCCACTCAGTCCTACTTCTTGGTCAGCCAATTGCTCAGACAAACAAGTTTGTTTACATTTGCAGGAGATAATGCTGCCCGCTTCTGGTTTACAATGTCACCTGAAAGTGAGAACAGGCATTCTCATGGCACTGTTGTAGCCAGCATCACAAGATATTTACATGCCAGATATGCTAAAGATTCGTATGTCCCTTCATGCTTCAACCACCATTCCAGGGGACATGCGTCCATGCTGATAATGGGTTCTGCTCGATAACAATCCAAAGCAGTGCCGACCAACACCAGCAGAAGTTTGATTTTCTTTTTTGATGGTTCATGTTCTGTAGTTTCCTCATCAGAGTGTTGCTCTTTTAAGACTTCTGAAAGCATGCTCCACACCTCGTCCCTCTCAGATTTTGGAAGGCACTTCAGATTCTTAAACCGTGGGTCAAGTGCTGTAGCTATCTTTAGAAATCTCACACTGGTACCTTCTTTGCATTTTGTCAGATCTGCAGTGAAAGTGTTCATAAAATGAACAACATGTGCTGGGTCATCATCCGAGACTGCTATAACATGAAATATATGGCAGAATGCAGGTAAAACAGAACAGGGGACATAAAATTCTCCCCCAAGGAGTTCAGTCACAAATTTAATTTACACATTATTTTTTTAACAAGCATCATCAGCATGGAAGTATGTCCTCTAGAATGGTGGCTGAAGCATGAAGGCCATACAAATGTTTAGCATATCTGGCACGCAAATACCTTGCAATGCCGGCTACAAAAGTGCCATGCAAATGCCTGTTCTCACTTTCTTGTGACATTGTAAACAAGAAGGCGGCAGCATTATCTCCTGTAAATGTAAACAAACTTGTTTGACTTAGCGATTGGCTGAACAAGAAGTAGGACTGAGTGGACTTGTAGGCTCTGAAGTTTTACATTGTTTTGTTTTTGAGTGCAGTTATGTAACAAAAAATTCTACATTTGTAAGTTACACTTTCACAACAAAGAGATTGCACTACAGTACTTGTATGAGGTGAATTGAAAAATACTATTTCTCTTGTTTATCATTTTTACAGTGCAAATATTTGTAATAAAAATAATATACGCTTTGATTTCAATTACAACACAGAATACAATATGTATGAAAATGTAGAAAAACATCCAAAATATTTATTAAATTTTAATTGGTATTCTCTTAACAGTGAGATTAAATTAATTGCGATTAATTTTTTTCGTTAATCGCATGAGTTAACTGCGATTAATCGACAGCCCTAATAAAAAGGTTTCTCAGTTCATTCTCTGGTTCTGAAGCGACAGTAGTTAAGGGTCCTCCCCCGATAGGCAACACACCTTTTGTCCCCAGCACAGTGCCAGGGATAGCGAAGTCTCTGCATTCCCTCAAATGCCCCAGTGGCTCAGATAGCACTGAACATGCTGAAGCCATGGCCTTGCACCCTCACTCCGCTGCTCCATCCAACAAAACTGGCCAGTCATGAGAGGAGAGGCAAGAAATCCCTCCCCCCAACCCAATGTGATTCCACCTTACCGCATCTACTCAACACAATGGCTCTGTGACACGATCTAGCCCTTAACTTCAAAGCCTAAATCTGACCACTAAGGAGACCATATTTTTAACTGTTTCACCTCCAGGAGTCACTCCAAACTGCGCTGGCTAACGTACTGGTACAGATTAGCCATGGACACTCATTAGACAGAAAGTTCCCTGGGAATTGGGCCACTTGTTTAGAACATGCCAATGGCTCATATTCCTGTGTTATTCAGGGCATTAAGTTGTTTTTAATCTCATTTTCAAGGATAATAATAGAGACGTTATATGGTAGCTGGTTCCACAAGGGATTACAGAGGACCGCTCCCTCCAGCTTTTGGCATGCCTTTTCTTTCAGGAGAGAAGAGCTCAGGCCACAAAGTTTGGATGTGGCTCCAAACTTCGCTAAATTTGGAGCTGGGAGTGTCAGATGTAGGGTTTCGTTTAAAGCTCATCTCTATTTGCGATGGTTTCCATGCTCTCCTAGAGTCTGCAGGTACTCTGCCCCCAGCCCGCCTACCTCTGGTGCAGGATGGTTGGCTGAGAAGTTTGAATAGTCTTTGGCTAAGCATCCAAGCTGCTGAATGGGTATGTGAACCAAACTGAAGCTCTGACGAAGTTCACACATCACTAATTCCCACTGCTCTACATGCACAGCACAGCTATCCCCCTCAAATCTGCCACCACTGAAATTACTCTAAATCTCATAGACAAAATATCACTTTTGCTCACTACCCAGCAGGGATTCACCACCCAAACCCCCAAGAGCATGGCCAGCTTTTCTCCATAAAGAGCTTTGCAACTATCAGAGAATTTTATTGATTTTTGTAGTCAGTGTTCTGTTAAGACAGATTCCAGCACCTTCACTCTCTCCCTAGGTGGCTCTCATCCCCATCGGATCTGTACACCACACAGACGTTAATGGAATTTTTTCTTACATCATACCTGTGAAGTATCTTCATATTAAACACAGGGCACTAGGGCACAGGATAGGTTAGGTGACTTGCTTAAGGTCACACAGGAAGTCTGTGACTGAGCCAGGAACCAAATCCTTACTTCCAGAGTCCCAGTTGAGTGCTATCCACTACACCAAACCATCCTTCCTATTCTGTCCTCTTTTGACCTATTTTTCTTTTGCTATTGTTTGAACATTGAAAAGTGCAATAGAAATAGTTTAAAGAAACCACAAAAGAAGCCTCCTTCTTCCATCGGTATAGTCAACAAGCTCTTCATAATTCAAGCTAAAGATTACTGAGATTTCAATTTACATGGCAGAACTTCTGAAATAGTCTGCAGAATCTTTATCTAAGAGTGTTTGATCTTAGCATAATTCCTAAGCACATGAATGTCTTCACTCTTGTACAGCATCTCGCTGTTATTATAATACAGTAAAATCTCTTTATATATTTTGTGCAATTTAATAGAATATAAATATGTTCTATGTATAGGATGTAATTAAATTGAACAACCTGATGTCTTACTTCCAGATAAATCCATTTTATTAAACTAACCGTCTGTTCCCATTCTTCTATATTAAGTTCTTTACCTAAATCTCTCCCACTTTTCTCTTTAACTTCCAATTTGCCTTTGTCTAATGATACTGACAATGTTCCATGTAGCCTTGAAATCAATTTAGTGAGACAGTCTCTTTGTACAACAATTTTTCAATCTGTGACATTTGCATTTCTATACTTTTCTTTAATTCACAAAGAATAGCATGTCTTATTTGAAAGAAACAGAAAAGCTGAGCTCCAGAAATATTAAAATCTACAAATTGGTCAAATGATTTAAAATGTCCATCCTTAAACAAATCTTTAATATAAATGATCCCTCTTTGTTGCCAAGTTCTAAAAACTCCATTTTTAATATACATGGAAGGTCTACATTATAATAAAATAGAATCAAGGGAGACAATTTCTCATTCCAGCCCATGAATTTATGCATTTTTCAAAGGGGTGAGAAATAGATAATCTTTTTCCCAAGACTTTGTTTCTTACCTATATATTTAAATATCTGCTATTATCAACTCAAGTTCAAATTTTGCAAGAATCTTCTTCCATAAATCAGGCAAGAATTTAGCCTTGTCAATATCACCTAGAAATATAGCTTAGTGATCCTCCTCTCATGTTGCAACTGAAAGATACCTATTGAGACTTGCTTTCTTTTTATTACAATAACTTCTCAGTGTAGCTTTCCTGTATCTTCAAACGCACTCTGTTCTCTTTATCAGTTCTCAAAATGTGCATAAAATTCTTTTTATTGCAATTACGTACATTTAAAAAGTTAAAATAATAATGGGTTAGGTTCACCTAGAAAGAAACTAGGGAAGTAGTAAAAATGAATAATAATCTTCAACTGAAGTTTGCCATGTAGCTATGGTGTTAAGGCTACACAATCAATAAAGTTGGAACAATCAACTTAAACTTGCTGACCTCCCTGAAATAAACCCAGACTGGTTACACTGGGCCAATTTCATCGGCACTAAGAGTTAACCAATGTCATACTAAAATGGAATTGTCTCAACCAATCAGAGAGCAGGGATGCAGTAGCATTACTTTCTGTACCATTTTTCCCCCAGTCACACAGTTCTCATTGGTTGTGATTGCCTGATTTGCATAAACACCATCTAATTATTTCTCAGTAATTGTACTGTACATGAATCCCTGTCTTCCAGCTAATAGTGGCTGTTAGCCAATGGAAGTGTAGGGATCAGCATAAACACTGTACAATTAATAACTGTATACAAATATGCAAATCTCTCTACTCCAACTGGCTGCTGTCCCATCTCTGTTCTGATTTCTGCACTCAAATTCACCAAAGTGTCTAACAGCAACAAAGATGGCTGACTCTAGCATCTCACTCTGGAAGCAGGAAAATGGCAACACGTTCATGAAGGAGGGGAAGAAAAGCCAAAGCAGCAATGAAAATGGGGCTGCCAAATTGATGAAAGGCAAAGTGTTGTTTTAAGAAAGTAAACCTCATTTTGACACATTTCAGTCCTTCATTGCACAACCTCCTCTTCCCTGCCCACAGATCTCCAACACTCTGCTCTGCATAAGCCCTTTTTGCCAGAGGTGCTAAGTAACCAACAGATCAATAGGAAATTAGGGTGTTCAGCACCTCTGAAAAAGTTAGGCTCGTATTCTGGGGACAAAAGTCCTCAGTTTTACCCCTCCTGTCCAGTCAATCCCAAACATTCAAAAATCACAAGTCAGGCCTCAAAATATCAAGAGATTGGCTTAAAATTCATGAGATTTTTAAAATAGTAAATATGGGGGCTCTTTCTATTTACTTTTAGGTCTTTGAGCCCATTGAGTTCACATTTTCAAGCTCTTCTGAGCAACTGTGGGACTAGAAACTATGTTTGTGTGTTTTTTTAAAATGACAGCTAAGGTTCTCAGAGAATAGATGGACTCCAGGAGCTGGGGCTTTAGGAACAATAAGGAGACCATGAGGTTGTATGACAGTATTTCTCAAGCTAAAGTACCATATTATGAGAAGGTTAATTTAGGGGTGGGTCCATGCCACAGAGTTGGAACCTAATCCAAAAGTTTAGGGTTGATTTAGATCCATTGCCCTGGCTTGGTACCATCCCTAGATTAATGATGCTAACTAATGCAGGATTTTTCGCTATAGTCTACTAAACTACCACGTTCAAAGTCTCTAAAAGTTAGAAGGTACAAAAGCTTATTTGCTTAAGTATATCTAATGATATTCAGATTTCAAATGAGTTTTTATTCTAACATCAAAGAGACATACTACAGAATTGCACCTTGGAAAATGAGCTGTCATCATATCTTGGGCAATCACATTTTTACCTGCTCAGGTAATGAACTAATAATAAATAGCATCACCTAACTCTACATTAGTGCCATTCATCCCAAAGGATCTCTAAGCACTTCTCAAATGATGGGTCAATCCTGCAAATACTTATGTGAGTACTCCTTTTCCACCCCAGTAGACCATCTGATAACTCATGTGAGTGTCTCAGGATCAGGCCTTATATGCAGGATTCGCTTCTGCCACTGCTGAGGTGCAGCTACTTCTGGGGTGGAATGCAGCAGTTGGTTACCCAATGTGAATTGGGAGCGGGAACCAGAGCACATAGCAGGTCACTATTAAGCTGGAAGATTGAAGAGAGTAAGCAGCAGACTGGAGAGAGTGAGCTAAATTGGGTGTTGGGGTGAATCTACTATTCACCCCAAAGATATGAATGGTATTTTAAGTGAGGGATTTTCCCTTAGTGGAGGAGAATCTGAAATTAAATCCCCAAGTGAACTGGCAGTGGTTGGTTCAGAGTTATTTCACCTCTGCTGTGATGGATTTCACTGGTGACACACCTGAGCCGGATACTGTGTCTTGTACTGTATGTCTTACAAGCCAGAGCAAACAGCACAGCACAGCGCAGCAGTATTTGCATGACATTGTGTACTAGTCAGGGATTTCCCATTTCCTGCATTGTTCACAGCTAGCTGCAGTGATTCTTCAAAGTTAGCACATAATCTTAGTACAAAGAAAAAGACGTTTGGTTATTGTTTTGGACATTAAGCACTTTGGGCACCGCAGCATGGATCTGAATTCCATTAAACTACATCACTGACAGTGAATTTGTCGAGACCTGTACCACCACATGTGATCTGCCTGGGTATTCCTATATTTCTCATCACGGCAGCATCTGAGCAGCTCACAAACGTTCATGAATATATCCTCGCAACCCACTGCCAGGAAAGGGAGCGTTACCATCTTCATCTTACAGATGGGGAAACTGAGCCATACAGCCAGTCGCTCACACAAGATATCTGCAGCAGGGCCATGAAAGGAAACCAGATTTTCTGAGTCCCAAGGAAGTGCCTGATCCACAAGACCATTCTTCCCCTGTGCTCCCCATGCTGTGCACACACAGTTCCAACAGATGCAGATGGGAGTTATCCACACAGACAGAGGGGAAATTAGTTCCCAAAGCGACCAGGATAGTAGAGGTGTCGCTGTTCTGTTTCAGGGCAGTTTGCCTTCCTACAGAATTTTCAGGGAAACTCACCTGTATGTGAATTTTTGCATATTTTCACTGCAGAACAAATTCTTCTCAGAAGTGGCCCTGGTTTTGCTTGAAAGTTTATGTTTTAAACAGAAAACGGGTCTGTAAACCCTCCAGTCACTAATGGTGCAGAGGGTCCTAATTTTGTATTCATAACAAGCAGAAGTAAAATCAACTGTGCTGTATTTCGCTGTGAATGTTTCAGTGACATTAGACTTATCTGCAGCATCTTAGGGATTATAAGGTTAAAACTGATAGTCACTGGATAGATCCTCATGCTGGGTGGTAAAAATTTACACCCTGCCAGATTCTCATCCCAATTACACCAAGGTAATTCTGAGTAGCTCCAATGAAGTCAAGTAAGTTACTCTAGATTTTTATCTGGGCAACTGAGAGCAGCATCTAGCCCACTATAAATATCAGCTGATGCAGGAGGTTCATTAGAACCTCTTCAACCCTACATGTGTTGGGGCCTTTGCAGGACATCATCAACAAATGGAGATCATTTCACATACAGGAGCAAAGATTCAATGTCTGGTCTTGAACTGCAAATCTGTTACCCTGAAAACAAATGCAATCTCAGCGAGCACATCACATGAACGGCTGAAAATGAGAGGGTGAGGGATACCATGAGAATTTTACTTTTCTATTACATTCTTCCCAAGATGTTGTTATTGTGCAATAAAATACTATTTTTCTATTATATGCAGTGACATGTAACCAGGTCAGTATTGTGCTGTAAGAGATCCTAGTAAAAATAAGCATTGGGTTTGATTCTCTGCTGCCCCACACCTACTGAAATCATTTACACCAATGCAGAGAGAGTATAAAATGCTATCCATTCAGAATGGTACCATTTTACCCCCCACTTTTCACTAGTGCAAGGGACTGCACCAGGCAGTGGAAAATCAAACCTATTAAGTATTAGGCAGAGCAACATGAGGAGATGCACTAAGAGGTGAGGAGGCATTGTTACCACTAAGATGACTGTTGCTATTATAGAAGATATAATACATATGGAAGAACTGGGAACAGTTTCTCTCTCCCCACGCAGTTTGTTCTATTTTCTAGTTATAAGCGTTTCACATAACCACTAAGCAGGGGGGCAAAGTCACCCAGGCATAACTCCATTTACTTCAATGGATTTACACCAGGATTGAATTTGCCCTACTGTCTTTGAGATGAGAAAGAAAATCTGATCTTTGGTGGTTATATTTTCTTTAATTTGAAAGATCCCTAAATGAACGTGCCAGGGTTGTACTAGCAATTGTATGTGCATTTAAACGTGGGTGGTTGTAAATATAGGTAAGGGCAGTAATCAACCAGGTGGCTACACGCTACCCTGAACATGAGCAATTAAGCACATGGACAATTTTCTCCCAGAGGTTTGTTATTTCATAGCCAATTACCCAGGCAGCTTCACCCCACTTTGAACTGTGTGTGGAGTATGGGCAGCGTATGCATCTGGGCCGTCAATAGATTCCCTGTAGCTTTGGCCATCAACCCTATTCATCTTTTTTCTAAAGTAGTTACAGCATCCACCTGCCTTTCAGTATTTAACTCCTTCATTTGTGAAGAAGCAAGCAGAAAATTTGAACCAAGAGCTATTTTTATCTGTGTAATAGCCAAGGCAATTTGAACACGATGTGAATCTCTGTGTTCAGCAATCTGCTGTGTCTTCAAAATATCCAACTCTAGAGTGAATGCAGTTGGTTAAAACATACACACCCACTAGTGCTGGTCTTTCTAGTCAGAACTCTGTCTTGTTTAGTAGGTAGTTCTAACGGTAAAAATATGGCAGTCACAAGGAAGATTGATCGAATGAAGCATGGGGTCATACCCAGAGAGGATACTATATGATAGCTTATAATAATGAAAGCTCACTTGGAGACCCACTTACATAATACATTAATAATATAATTATATCTTAAAAATTAATGGAGTCAGCTAAATATCTATAGATCTAGATATGAGAGGGAGAATACAAACACACTAATATATGTGTGTGTGTGTGTGCGCATTATGTTTGAGTGTATATGTATAAACAGGGCAATAAATATAATTTGTACACACGCATGTATGTTCCAGACAAATAAGTACATTAAAAGAGCATGAAGGTTGCAATATTAAGCACTCAAAAGTCAGGAAACACCAAGGTTGCCATGCAACCTTATCTCTGCCCTGTTATGCATATGCACTGAAATACAACGGATTATATGATCACATGTTCTCTGGAATACCCCTGTGTCATTCAAGCCACGATCCAGCAAAACACTTGAGCATATGCTTAACCTCCAAGCAAGTGAATAGTCCCATTGACATCAAAAGCTGAAAAACAATATGTGTGCATGAACTGAAAAGGCCAGATTGTCTCCTTAGGCCTAGCCCTTTGCAGCACTTAGATGATGTAAAGAACCAGATTCTGACCACATTGCCAGGAGAGAATTCACCTGTCATAGTAGAACTCTCTGCTGGGCATGGATAGGTTGACTCCAGCCCCTATGACTACCTCCACCAATGGTGTAGGAGGCATCAAGAGCTCCATTTCACTGATCCTATCCTGGAATAGAGTCCATTAAGGACCCTACATCAGTGGGGTAACTTAGAACTGCCCAAAAGCTTCTCTAAGCATCACAGGGGCCAACCCAGCTGTGAGAATCAGGGAGCCAGTTGCAGCTTTCTGATAGTCAGCTCTACCCCCATCATCCCCAGGGGCTCAGCAGTGCTCTGGCACACAAGAGAATCTGCACTAAAGTCTGCACAAATAGGCAGAGTTAAGGTTGCATAAGCAACCTTAACTTTGATATTGCCTGACTTTGGAGTTCTTCACTTCATAACCCTGGTGTCCTTTTAATAGCATTTTTGACATGGAAACTTAGATTTTATTTTAAAAAAAGTGAAAGAACAAAAAGATTCCATTGTGTGAAATTATTTCCTAGACTGCAGCCACATGCACTGTCCTGCACTACGCGTGCCCATTGATATCACAGAGAAAGAGGCAGGACTCCTGAAGACTTGCCAGGTTTTGATTTCCAGATTTTCATCACAAAAACAGAAAGCTTTCAACAAAACAAAAATTTTCCACAAAAGTTCTCCTTTTGGTTGAAAAGCCATTTCTCATTGAAAATATGTTTTAATGAAAAACATTTTGACAGGCTCTTAAAAGACCATAAAAAGGTCATTCAAATAATTTTACTCGGCTTTACTTTGAACCATTCAATCAGGGATCCCAAGGACCGCTGAGCAAAATTCAGAATTTCCATCCCCTCGGAAATTCTGCTATTTCAACTTTTGATTTCAGCCCAAATTGGAATGAAAGTTGAAATATCAAAAAAAATTTGCAGAACAAAATATTCTAAAAATTTTTGATTTAAAAAAAAAAAAAAAGAGTCTGATGTCTCTTTTAACAGCCAGACTCGCTGATGGGACTACATCTCTCACAATGCATTCACAGTCACCTAACTGCCATGGTGCATCATGCAGCTTGGTCAGAGGGAAGTCCACTTTGCATCATGAAAGAGGTAGTCCTCCAGGGATCCCAGCTCATGGAAGAGAATGGGGGCCCAAACTACAATTCACATGTGCCACATCAGGGAACTGTAGCTTCATGTTGGACTGACCCAAAGTGAAATATTTCATTGTGATTTTCAGCATGGAAAATTTCAATTTTGCAGAAACGGCATTTTCCATCAGAAAATCATTTCAGTGGAAAATTCCTGACCAGCTCTAATCCTCAGGTCATTTATGAACATAAACTAAACCTCAGAGCACCACTCTGAAGCAGGTGAATATTACTGTCCCCAACTTACACGTGTAGAAACAGAAGCAGGGAAGGATTAATGTGACTTGCTCAAAGCTACCTAGTAAGTCAGCGGAAGAGACCACCAGGCTCCTACTTCATCCAAAGCACATTAGAAATCACTTCCACAGCACAGACTGAGTATAATATGTTGATGAGTTGTACATTATATATACTTTCTAGGTTTTTAATGAGGTGACTCTTCACCTTGGCAGCTGAGTGTTATGCAATAAACCCAGAAGTATCTTATATCTAATGAAAATTTAGGTTCTTGGATGTAGAATTTACCCATTTTAGTGTATTTTGATAATCAGGGCCTATATCCCCCAATCACATAAACACACGCACACAAAAGTGCTGGACAGGGCTAGGAACGTCTGTAAGTTTCCTCCTGTGGAAGTTTTTGCTACACAGTTCATTCCACTAGAAGGGCAGAGATAGCCAACAGCAGAGCATGCTAGGAGGCTTGGCCTTGAAACCTACGGATGGTCCAGAAATCTGCTGGGAAATGACTCCTGGGAGAAAGCAGACCCCAGAAACAAAGAAACATCAGGCAAGAGAAAAAGATGATGGACCAGATTCTCAGCGGGTGTCAATCAGCACTACTTCACTGAACTCAGGGAAACTATGCTGATTGACACCCACTGAGGATCTTGGCCAATATTTGTAATTTAGGTGCCATGAGCAGCAGAGACATTGTGCAGGCCAGCCAGATAAGAGAAAAGAGTTCATAACCCACAAAGGGATCCTGGACCAACATTCAATAATTTCAACTGGAGATGGATTAATATCAGTATCTATCTATAACCTGACAAAATACCAATGTGGCTAGAATGGCTGCACACATCTGCTCTTTGCTGTGCCATCTTCAGGAATGAACGTGTCATTTGAAACATTATTTGAATAAAACAGATAAAAAATTCGTAATGGTTGAAAATCTAACGGACTATATCTGAGAGTTAGAAAATAATAGCAATGCCCCAGGGAAGCATGAACCGTAAGTTTACTTATGTTAAATAAAGTAATCATATGAGTTATTAAGACAGTCCCAATGAGCGGCAAACTCCAACTCCCAGCTGATTCATACTAACAATTAGTCAGTTACCACGTTTATAATACAATTCTGTCCATCACAGCCACCATTCATTCATAAAATTAGATACAACCCACTTAATAAATATAACAATTAAATTACACATGCCATTTAATATAAAGTGGTAGGGGTTATGGAACAGGAAAGAGGCATCTTTTGGAAGAGGTCACAGCAAAGAGAAGGGCAAACTTACCCTGATGTTTGCACTACAAGTTGTATATTTCAGCAGTGGAAAAGTTAATATTATTGTCTTATCCGCTAAACATCACCACAATGCAGGGCCTTTAAGTGTCTCTATTGTAAACCCATACTGCAACTTTCAAACTTTCAAAATTAAAGTTTACAGAAGTGTAAAAAAAGATAGATTGATTTTTACCTTTTCTTGCTGCTTTAGGCCAGATTTGTATCGCAGAGTTTACACTGGTGTAAATCAGGAATAACGCCTCAAATTTAATCCTTCTGGATTTATGCTGTGCCACTGTAACAGAAAAGAGATTCTAGCCCTTTGTTTTATGTTTCTACAGTATAATTCAAATTTTTAAATTAATTTAAAATTATATATTTGAAATGTAGCTACTTTTAGAACTTTCATCAATTAAGTTCATATTCACATTAAAGTTACAGATTTTAAAAAGATATTATATCAAATGTTGACATAAATTATAAAAAAAAGTCTTTTAAATGGTCATGTAAAGATCCTACTGTGCTTAAAAAGGACCTAAAATATGGAGTTATAAGGCATGGGTACATGCACACTTTTTATTCACAAAACAGACATATATAAGTCAGATGATTCTTTCTCTTTTGAAAATGAAGTTGAACTAAAAAGTTATTAATTTCACAATTACTGTCTGGATTGAAGTTATCTGAACAGACATGCTTTAGGGAAGTACACTGATACATTTTTATCACATGGCTGTGGCATGCGAAATATCACAAACATACTGTGCAATCTTGAGTTGAATGGGACTATTCACATGTAAAAAGTTAAGTATGTGTGAAAGTGTTTGCAGAATTGGGGTCTTATGTTTTAGGCTAAGTCCTATCACCCCTTCTGAAGCATGGGGCTCCGGGGACATTTCATTAAGGAAAGAGTATTAAAGCAAATGTCTTCAGTCCAGATCTGCAGTGAGATATACAATCAGACTTCAGTGCCTGCATGAAGCCCCACTGAACTGAGTGGGCCATCTTTTGGGTATCTCTTTGCAGAATCAGGACCTAAATATTTTCCCCATTGATGAAGAGCATAGTTCTCAAGAGAGCTACAGTACATCGGCAAAAACATAACAGATGCATCTAAAACTATGCTGTTCAAACCTGAACTTGTAGATTTTGCTGAAAAGAATGTAAAACTGAAGCCTGCAGAAGAACAAGTTTCACCTTAGAACTCACCCCACAGTAACAAGCTGAAAGGCCAAGAGGTCTCCAACCAGATGATCTCACAAACAACTTGGACTGTAACACCTTGGAACAACGAGGCGAGTTATAAGCAGAGTAATAATAAACTTATTTTTTGTTCAGGTAATTCAGTTTATAGCCATCTAATCCCATATATGTTCTTTTTTATTATTATTTAAACAACTTTACTGTGCATTGCTCAATCTCTAACTATTTAGTAGGTGCTGTTATTTTAATTTGTCAGTCATTTCCCCCATAAATACACCACAAAACATTTGCTGTTGCATTGTTCTATTTTGAAATCAATTGCCACTAAGGTGAGACTCGTTAGCCATTCTGCATCACTGACAAAATATGTTCTGTAAAGTGCCTTGTCAACAGCGTGGGGATACTGCTAAGAAAGGTTCATTTGTTTCATTTTGGGGGTGAAATTTGCACTTTTGCCCACAAGATGGCAGACCATGATGCAGTTTTCATTACATAGAGGGTGACCAACTGGAAAGTTTCCCTCTCAAATGACAGCAGCCCCAGGTAGCTAAGGTGACATTTGCTTTACATTATAATACACACTAATTAATCATTAATGATCCCAGAAGTATGTTGGCTAAAAATGCCCTTGCTATGGCTTGGCACAGTGGGGGCTTTCAATATTTATGTTATTAGGTACACATGTTCCACTGCTGGATTTAAACCTTTCGACTCTAGAACATCCATTAAGTGTTTTTAATTAATATAATCACTCGCTAAAAGATCTGTGTGGTCAAAAATGATATTAACATTTTATACCTTATGTGAAAAAAAGCTTGAAGTTACTTCACCAAATGTGACCAAGAAGAGTGCCTTCTTGGGAAACAAAATAAGATTTCTTCATGTAATAGCTGCTGCTAATGCCAATGCAAAATTGATCAGACTCCAGCTCCTAGGTGCATAATCTAGTCTTGTCCGACTATTTCATCTTGCACACTGAATGCAACCTCTCTCAGTGCCATCAAACTAGCCTTGGTGGTTGATGCCACCTGCTACAAACGGCTGAGTTTCATTACATAGAAAGGATTTTTGACACTTCTATAGTGCTTTTTAAACGAGGATCTATAAGCAATTTACAAAGATTAACTAAGCCTTATACAAATTCTGCAAAGAAAACAAAAGGTGCTTTAATTCACTCCACCTATTACCTCTGGGCTGGAATATAAAAGATGATTAACAGCTTTGAGAAACCCATCTCAATAATTTAGGACAGGAAGCGAGGACTACTATGTCCAAATGACACCACAGAGGGAATTCTGTTTGGTGCTGGAGTTCATAGAATCATAGAATATCAGGGTTGGAAGGGACCTCAGGAGGTCATCTAGTCCAACCCCCTGCTCAAACCAGGACCTATCCCCAATCAAATCATCCGAGCCAGGGCTTTGTCAAGCCTGACCTTAATACATGTACTCTTATAAAGATATTGTTAGTGACTGTAAGTGGCTTGGAGCTTGGTTTCACATCCCATTCAAGATATAGATTTGAAATGCTGAATTTCCTACCACAATCCTCCCACACCAAATCTCACAGCATGGGTATGTATTTCCTTGGGCTTTCCACCACTTTACCCCCACCATTCTCACATGTGCACCCAAGAGACAAATCTCCCTGAAATGGATACGCTGACAGCCCTGCAACCAGTATGCTCATTTTTAGAGATGCCAATTGAATGAACAAAGTTGCCTTAAACAGTCATCAGAGGTTCCCCCTGTATGTCCTTGGTTGGCATAAAACTTCTCCCCAGCTCTCAGACACACACCGCCCCGCTCAGTCTCCTTTAAATGGGGGATTTTTCAAATATAAGCAAACCAAACACAAACAGATCCTCGGCTCACCCTTCTCAGCCAGCTCCCTTCTCCTTCTGGAACAGCAGCCCCAGGGCTACCTCCCTGAGCACCTTGCTCCAGGCCCCCAGCACAGGAGTTAGCTCCACTCCTCTGGGGCTGGAGACACAGCCTGCCCCACTCTGTCCACCACTTCCTGCCCCCCCACCATCTTCAGAGCTCCAGGTGTAGCCCTGCCCCCTTTAATTGGTTCAACTGGCCCCACCTGCTCTGACACAGGGATGCTGGGCCTAGTCTATTCACAGGGACCAGCTACCCTGTGACAGCCACCACTTGCTCCCTTTCAGTGTGGGTGCGTTCTGATAAAGAGGGTTCTGATGGGTGCGATGACACTGGATGGATTGGAATGCACTTTATTCCAGAAGTCCTGGGCTGGCAGAATGGTTCCTGGGGATCATTCCATGTGAGATAAATTAGAGCAGCCTTCAGGCCTATGCAATGAAGCAAACCTCCTGGAAACCTGTCCCATCCTGGGCTGTCATTCTGCAACCTGTGAATCCTAATAATTTGAAAACCTTTTCAAAAGCCGTAAGTTAAAAGCAGAAATAAGGCCTTTCCAGTCTGATGGTCTCCCAGTCTAAACCTTATGAGGTGAAGGTGGTGGGTGGAGGGGGGTCGGACAAGCATTTAGGAAAGGTGTAAAATGACCGGGGCTGCTATCTCAGATGGTTTGTTTACCCTCCCAGGAATTCAAGTTGAAGTAGCCAATAAATATTTGTTTAAAGATCTTGTTCTGCCAATAACCATTAAGTGGGAGAAGGAGGGATCTCTGTCAGTCACCCTGGGAGCGCTTCATTGACCAGGACAAGGAATGACTGACAGACACATGGGATTGGTTTAAATGGCAGGCTGCAACTGTATTAATTAAACTTTGGGGAGGGACTCCATTGCCCGTCCCAGCGCTCATGTACCAGGCATTTAATTGGTTCCAGTGTTACCATGGTTTAACTGGTTCCAAGACTGTTACCAGGAGCCAAACAACTCAGGGTAGACCTGCCCAGTCTAGTCCACGGACTCAGTTGCATTGTGCAACCTCTACCTGCCCCTACCGCATGGGGCTGGTGGCAAGTAACAGAGGCCACAAGGTTGGACAGGGGAACCTGAGGCAGTAAAGACTTCAAGCCCCTCCCCCACCATGAGTACAAGGTCCAACTGGACCACCCCAGGTCTTGTCTACCTCTGAGAGCAGGCTCTTTTAGCCTTCGCCCACCCTGGACACTGGTCACAAGCTGTACCACGTCAGTAATCGTAGCAGCGTTATAGGAACCTCAAATCCTGTTGTTTCTAACCCAGCTGTGCCTTTTGGGGGCTACAAGAGAGCAAAAAAACCCACTGGGCCACCTGCCAACTTGAGCCCTAAAATCAGACCCGCAGCACTCTACGTGGCACAGCTTCTCATCTACAGCCGAGGGGCAGCTAACTGGAGAAAAAGAGGCTTCTACACAGCCCAGACTTAGCTTAAATAGGCAAGAGGGGGCATGCAGCAGCCAATGAGCTGGCCCTATTTCCCTTCACCCACCAATGATTAACCAGAGAACCAAAAGGGGGTGGTTTGGGGGAGCAACCCCCCTCCCTGCCACACATGCATTTGGACTTTTCTCCTCTCCCGCTGTCCAGTCAGATTCTCCTTCCTCCTGCCCCCCCAAAAACAGTAAGAGGGTATTCTTAGCAGAAGCAGGCCGTTCCAAGTTGTCCCAGAGCAGCACTCACCCATTCCTCTTCCCTGCAAGCTAGATGCAACACCATGAGCCAGACGCTGGAAGCCCATAGCCACGTTGGCAGCCCAATGACAAGAGTCAAGACTACTTGGGGGGGGGGGGGGGGGCAGGGTTTGTGGGATGAGCCTGAGAGCTCTAAAACAAAAGAGCTAATTACCAGATTGTCCACCCCAAGGGTTCCAAAATCATGAGTCAGGCTCTCCAAAACTGTGAGACTGGCTTAAACAGCATGATGTTTTAAAAAATAATAAATATGGGATTCTTTTTCTTTGCCTTCTTTTTTTGAGAATTTAGGTTGTATGCGGGTCATGTATTCAAGCTTTTCTCCATCATTAAGAGGGCAAGGAACTTACTTCTTTCTCATGAAGAAAAGGAGGACTTGTGGCACCTTAGAGACTAACCAATTTATTTGAGCATGAGCTTTCGTGAGCTACAGCTCACTTCATCGGATGCATACTGTGTTTTCCACAGTATGCATCCGATGAAGTGAGCTGTAGCTCACGAAAGCTCATGCTCAAATAAATTGGTTAGTCTCTAAGGTGCCACAAGTCCTCCTTTTCTTTTTGCGAATACAGACTAACACGGCTGTTACTCTGAAACCTGTTCTTTTTCATGGAGCCACATAGCTCCAGGAGCAGGGGCTTTAAGAAAGACACCAAATATCACAAAGCTCCCAATACAATTGTGGCAACTCTACATTTCTGTGAAGGCCTGAACTCTTAGCCTTACCAGTACAGATTTTAGGGCCTAAATGGAGCAGGACACGCTTTCTGAAACAGAGGCCTGCTCCTGAGTTCATACCTAGGCTCCTCAATCCGAGATCTGATTCTCAGAAGTGCTGAGGTCTCCCATAGGTCTGTTGAAATTCATGGCCACTATGCCTGGCACTTCCCAAGTGCCTTTCATTTCACAAGATCCCAATGTGCCCTAAGCCACAAGCTGCTACCCGCAGCTCTTCCTGCTCAGAGGTTGAGAAACTCCATCAGTTTTCCCATGCGGAGTATGCTTTTGCATTCTTCACTTTGAGGGATGGAAAGGTTTGCCTCTTCCTCTGCAGAGCTGGGTGCTTGGCTCTCAGAACTCAAGGATCTGCCTGCATAGAGACTGTGTGGCTTTACTCACTGTTTCCTTGCCCCCAGCACCTCATGGGGCCCCAACTGGCCACTCAGTCTCCTCCCGCCACCTGCCACCCCTCTCATTTGGTGCAAGGGCAATGACCAGAGTTCAATGGTGACAAAGGTCAGCATTAACTCATGTGGAATCTCATATGGGATCAAAGAAAAGATGCACTGGACCGCAGCCCTCGTCCCCACCTCCTGGGTCTTTTCCTCTGCAACTCACAGAGCCCTTTACTGAGGTCAGGGGGAAAAGGGGATCACAGACTGCTAAACCAGCCTACACACAGCCACCCTCATCTGCATCCACTGGAGTTTGCCACCCACTTAGCTGCTTAGGGGGAATTCTTGACCCTATAGAAATCAATGGGAGTTTTGTCATTGAGTTCAATGGAGCCAGGATTTCCCCCTTAGCGTCCACATACAGCAGAGAAGACCTTGACTTTGAAGGCTGCGTGTACCCAAAGAACCACATAATAAAGGGCCTGGAACTCCGATGATCTTGCTCCCAAGGAGGAAGGGCTGGGTCAGCCCTGCCAGAATTGGAACCCGTAAGTCTCCCTTTAACTCTGCCCATGCCATACACCTATTTCCATGTGCTGCAATGGATTTTCCACTATATGTCCAAGGGCAGGATCAACCCTTACATGCCATTGAAAGACAGCCTGGTAAACTCCCAGCCTCTGAATTTCCAAGAAAGGGCATCATTTCTCTGAAGTAAAAGCAGCATTTGCCCGACCCTCCTTGCACTGGAGTTTTGCTATGGACATGAATGGGACCAGGAGCAGGCCTCTATGTTGGCAAATATTGACTTTTCAATGGCTTCCAATGTAAGTCCAGTGATATAAGAGGCCCCCACACATAGTACTAAGTTTTGGATTGAGCTGTGTGTTTTGGTAGTCCTGTAGCAGTTGCAGATTTTCATGTCCCAATGGAAGTATGACTGGGGATGGCAGGGTGTTGTATTTTAGCCCGGGCTCATCCTTATCCCCAAGTTAAAGTTATTTTGTGGGGGAATTAAAGCCCGGAGTTAGCAAAGCACATGCTTAAAGCTAATTACAAGTGAGGTGGAATCTCCACTAACTTTAGTGAGACATAATCACATGCTAATAAAGAAAAGTATGTCTGAAAGTGCTTTGATGAATCTGGGCCTATATTATTATTACTGAAAGTATAATATTTAATGTTATGGTTATTCTAATGTTAATACATTATAAATTATATTTCTGGGATTAAATAATGATGAAAAAGTAATAATTAAATTATTATACTCCGTATTGTCTCATCACTAAATGCAAGTTTTGCTCTACTCAGTCATAGTATTCTATCTAAAATTGAACAGAAGACAGCAGTCAAAAAAAGACATTTTGCACTGTAAGAGCAGTTAGAGCCATTCTTACACTTAAAAACTCTTGGAATTAAGCACTACTTTATTTTCTCTCTGTATCATGCCAAACACAATACTTGTTTAAAATTCTCTCCATTCCTTAAGTGCTACAAACCTGAAAGCCACTTTGATGGTTTAGAATTTAGCATCTTTTCACCAGCCTCTGATTTATGTTCTTAGGGTATTCTTTTTTAACATACATTTTAGCTGCTCTATTCTGAAGCTTGAAAATGTAGCGCAAAAAAAAAAAAGCTGACTTTTAGCAGCAGGACACTATCATTCAAGACATGCAGATTTTGTTCCTTTTCCTGCTTGCAAAACAGATGGTGTTTTATGCTTAACACAATCAGTACCATTCTCTATCTGTTGCCACGTAACCTTCCCCACCTGTGTGAAACACAGCCAGAGTTTAATGAACATACTTGGAGCTGTCTGGACTGAATTAGTCCCAGTAGGAGCTACCTTCAGGTACTCCATATTTTTTTATGGCTGGGTAACTGCAAAGGAAGACAAGAAACCTTTACTCTGTGATTAATTAAATAAAGATTTGCCTCTACTAAATGCATTTTCTTTCTTCAAAAAGCAGGTAATGGCTCGTGTGTTGAACTATTTTGAAAGTACTTCGTGCTCCCTTGAGTTCTAAGAAACCGCCAGTGGCATGAAAATGGGTTTCTGATTTTAAGTCATTTGTCTGCAATTTTTTAATGTTCTTCCTTCACACAAAAAATATGAAAATACTTGTCCGACTCATGGAAGGGGTCAGAAAAGGGACTTTTTCAAAAACTGTATATAATAACAAGGATTTCTGTTCTTACTGCTCATCACCCAACTTTTGTGCTTTTCCGCTCAAAAGCCAACACTTTTGCAACACATTGCTGTAGACCTAGCTTGACATGAGTGATTGGACATGGGTGAGGCTTCATATTTTGGGACATGGGGTTAGGGCGGTAAATGGATCAACAGGCTGTAAAAGGAATGTCTGACCTAGCTAAAATAAGAAAAAACACCTAACAACTGTTTGGAAAAAAAACCCAAAAGCCTCCCCACCCCCAACAATGAAATCAGGATGAAATTAAAATCCGTCTCTTCTGACCAAATTCCACATCCCAGGAGGCAATATATTTTAAAGGCATTAGAAAGTTATTTCATTAGCACTATCGCTTGTAGAAAAACACAGTTACACTGAAACAATTCAGCAAAGTTTGATTGCTTCTAAAGTGGTAGGTTATTTGAGTCAGCAGCTAGGGTGTGAGTTTTTGCTACTTGCTTTCAGTCCCTACATATGTTGGTCAAGGGGACTCTATTTAGCTTTCAAACTGGATACACGAAACTTCCATTAAATTAATTGAGCCATTCAGAAGAATGAGCTAAATGAGTTTTACAAGGCTGGCTTTGAACAAGGAGCTTTCCTTGATTACAATTGAGTAGATGGCCAACCTTTCATAGGCATGTTCACTAAAACAGCAGGTGAAATGAGTTGCATCCGATGAAGTGAGCTGTAGCTCAAGAAAGCTTATGCTCAAATAAATTGGTTAGTCTCTAAGGTGCCACAAGTACTCCTTTTCTTTTTGCAAATACAGACTAACACGGCCGTTACTCTGAAAAGAGTTCTACATCTGTAATTCATTCACCCATGCATCCGTTCTAGGGAATTTAGGTTCTTCTCCCAAATGTATATTTCAGCTCCTGTCCTATTATGTTAAGGACAGGATCAAATAATGTTCAGGGAAGCTGAGCCAGTTATTAGGATAACCCAGTATAAGGGATCTAGAGACATAGTTACAATAGAGGGTTATAGTCGAGATAAACTTGCACTTGAAATTTCAACTAGAGAGAGCAGCCCACTATTAATAACCTTTCTGATAAGCCAAAAATAAATCAGTAACAAAAACATGCTACTTAGGAGAATTTATTACTATTATTTTTACTGTTGTGCCCAGAGGTCCCAACTAAAACTGGGGCCCTATTGTGCTAGGCACTGCACACACACAGAATAAGAGACAGCCTCTGTCCGAAAGAACTTGCAGTATAACCAGAAAAGACAGACAATAGGTGGGAGGGGAAACAGAGGCAGAGAGGGACTAAATTATTTTCACAAGGTCACATAGCAGATCAGTAGCAGAACTGGGAATAGAGGGAATCCAACAGGGCCTGTGGGTTTTCACTTCCCTGTGCATCCAATTCCTCCCTCTCACCTAGGGCTGCCAACAGTCCCTTATTACAAGGAATGTCCCTTATTTCTTCATCTCTGTACAAGATCAGGAGTTGCTGGATCCTGCAGAAAACAGCAAGAAATACACTGGGCGAATGTAGGTGAGTGCTGCTAATTACTATTAATAATGATGATGAAAATAAATAATCATATTGGGAGGAGGAGTGGGACCTGGGTACTAAGAAAACAGTCCCTTATTTCTGAAATACAATGTTGGTGACCCTACTCTCGCCTGATCTTCAGCATATTTAACAAAGGACAGCATTACCAGAGTAAGGTGTTTGCAAACCAACGCCCTTCTCTCTGTGCATATTCACAGTGGGACAGGGCTGCTACCACAGCCTCACCAACAAGGACTCTGTAGGCACAACGGTTTGCAAACCCACCCTCTCGGCCCTTCATGAGATCTTCAAATGACCTAACAGCTGCTGCATCAGTTCCTCCCTTTGAACAAGGGGGAACAAAAATTAACCTCTCTGTTGTGGCCAAGGACTGTCTTGTCTACTCCTGGCCCAGAGAAGCACTGGAAAAACCACCAGGGTTCACCCTCTAGGGGCAGCTGGGCAGGCACTGAGCTGTCTTGGTGAGGGATGGGAGAGACATGTTTGGGGTTTGCAATGGCAGGAGTAATGGGGAGGCAGGGTGGACCTATTGTTGGCTAAAGCAAGTCCTGACCTGCCCTATCTCCCTGTGACAGGAGACCCTAACTGAACTCCACTTCCACCCCTGACCCTGACCGTTAGGCTGGGAATCAGCATGACAAGGGAAGTTGACTGGCTGTGATAGGGGAGCCCAGTAGTTGAACGGAGCAAGCAGATGGGCTGGCAACAGTAAGGAGATGGATGGGGAGAGGAGGTAGCTGAGTGCTTTGGATGGGAGCAGGGTTAGGGAGACAGTCAGATCTGTTGTAGGGGGTATGTAAAGGAACTCCAGGCCTGATCCAAAGCCTATCGACGTCAGTAGTTCAGTGGTCTTCGGATCAGGCCCTTGGTGAGGGAGTCAGCAGCCACTGTCCTCTGCCCACTCAGTCCTTGGCCTCTGGGCTGTGACTGACACAGCATTAGTCCATTTGTGCTGATTGCCATGTTGGCTGTGCACCGTGGACACCTGCCCACTAGGATATGGACTGAGGCCAACAGCTTGTTTCATATAGCGAACCAAACGGGCGCCAGAGGTATCTCTCACACACACACACACACACACACACACACACAAACGGGCGCCAGAGGTATCACACACACACACACACACACTCACTATGCAGGTAGCTTTATTTCTGTGTAAAGCACAGAGGCTTGTATAGCCCAGAAAGGTTCGGAGGGGTGAAATGAAAAAGAATGGATCAAAGAACAGTCTGATTGACAGTGTTCTGTAACGTTAACCAGGGCGCTGTGCAGTATTTAGTGCTGTAGGTTTTAGCTGGGTATTTTTAATTCTCTCTTTGTTTCACGTCATTCTATAATTATGTGCTCAAACCTTAGTCTAAATTTATCTTATTGTAGTTTTCTGGGTAAAAATACTGAGAACTCAGAACCACACGTCTATTTACATGTATATGATGGAAGCAATGAGGAGTCTTGTGGCAACATTGAACCGATTGTCCCGAGGAAAGAAAACAAAGGAAGCAAAATTCAACAAACCAAGGTATCACAACAGGCCAGTGTTGAAAGGACTCCCATAGAGGGTGTCATAGGTAACGCATGCTATCAGATCGGACGGTAAAGCAACGATTCACGCGTTACCAGATTGCAAACAGTAATGCACAAAACGCATTAGGGTACTAAGTCATCAGTTTGGACCTTTGGAACTTGCATCCTCTCCAGAGAACAGCCCCAGCTGGTCAGCCCCCGGGGGCCTGCCTTTTCTTCTTGGTGGGTGTTGGGTGGGGCTGGGGATTGGGTGAGGGAATCCATTCATTTATGGTCCAAGCATGTTGTCACTGGGTTACTTGAGCCAATCGGGGGGTATTGAATGGACATATTTATTTATCAGTGCATTTTTAAACAACTCTGGAGGGCTCCCTGAGCATTGGATGGCTGGTCGTTGTATTATAGTTTGGTAAAAAACAGAAATAACGAAACATGGTACAATAACAAGTGGAGGAGTTTATCCTCACAAACTATATAATACGTGTTACCACTGTATGAACCTTTTGTGCAGGCGGGATGGAGGGACAAACACCCGTCTTCCTCAGATCCCTCAGGTACTGAGAAAGTGGCTGTGCTGATAAGAGATTCTATCATTAGCTAGTGGTGACCATGAGAACCATTAAGGTGGTTTGCCTACTGGGTGTTAAGATGGCCATTGTCACAGGACATCTAGGCTAGCCTCATATTGGTACAAGTGGCACAGAGAGGTATAGGAGAGAGGCCCTGGAAACTAAATTTAAATTACTGGAGAGGAGGCTCTACAGTAGCTTGCCCTGAAATCCTTCCAGTTCCATACCCAGGGCCAGCTAAACAGGAGGAACGTCAGAGTTTCAACCCATGGATAAGAAGATGCTAGAGGGAGGAGGAGTCTCCATTGATTAGGCACTGGGGAACTTTTTGGGGTAAATAGAGCCGAACTAGAATCAGACTGCTGATGCAGAAAACTGACAAGGTTTGAAGATGTTATTTAAACTAGAGGCCAGGAAAAAACAGAGCATTCAAGGCAGACAAAGACATCTACTAGGAATGCCAGTTATACAAACATAACAGGGTATCTGGTCATAAAGAAGACAGAAATTGTAGCCAAGCTAGAATGGGGCAGGTTGAGATGACAGGGGGATACTCCAGAAATATAAGAGGGCATCACAATCAAAGTTAAATAAAACCAGACAAATGGTCATACAAACAATATAAACATCTCCCGATTATATTATTATTTATTTTAATTTCAAAAGGGCCTAGAGAACCCAATTAGAACTGGAATCCAAAAATGCTAGGGGAGAAGCTTAAACACAAAAAACAAAAATAGGAAGCTTGGCAATGGAAGAGAACTGTAACCTAAGAAGCATTACTGAAATACGGCAGAATGGCAAAAAGGAAAGGGATAGTATCATAGTTATAGTATATTGTGGCACTGTTTCTTTAAGATTAGACATGTGTAAGGCTGAGATTGTCACGAATAGGACACAGGCAACAAACAATAAATCACGAAAGCCTGAGCCCTGCCACCCGTGGCTGACAGCCCGAGCCCACCACCCATAACTGAAGTTGCACAGGTCACGTAAAATCATGAAATCCATGACCAACTCTCAGCCTCACTCATATGTAGTCAACAGAGGGCACCTGGTGTAAGGGGTCTCTCACATGATGCAGGCACACTCAAGGTCTGCCTGCTCAGAGCCGGTAGGACTCTGTTTCTGTACATCTAACAAAGAAAGTTGTGGTTTAAACTTCACATTCTAGGTTTCACTCTAGGTTCCAGAGGTTGCAGAAGACTCATGAGCAAGATACTCTCAGCTGCCTGATCGTGTTAGAAAGCACAACAGTACTACGAACTATAAAAGGAGGACAGACCAGGACACAGAGACGGTGGGAGTAACACTAAACTTAAAATATTCCATAGAACACAAGGAGACATAGCATCTGATGGATCCATGGAGTATAATCTCTATTGACACAAATCCCAAATCTGAAGAATTCCAATATACTAGCAGGATGATAGTACCAGCCTCCAGAACAGGTAATTAGTAATAAGGATGAGGAAGATCAAGGAGATAAGAACTAAATGAAACTAGTTAAATATCACATCAGGACACAGTTTAGATAAAGAATTTCTCAGCACCTTAAACTATTGTTTTTAAAATAGCTAAATCCTAAACACACAAAAGGAAAGACTATTCTCCATGGAAACTGACTTCACTGCTAAAAAAAAAAAAAAAAAAGTGTGTCTTACCGTGAGAAAACTAACCTGTATTAGCTATTCCATTGTACAGCCCTAGTAGAGACAAAGTAATGTGTTACTGAGAAGTAAACTAGACATAGTCAACCAGGGGCCCCGGAGTATAGTGTTAATCTCGCCTAGCTACCTCTACTGGCGCCTTGCCTCCAGTAGGATTTTGCAGTAAGATAACTGTTATGCCTTATTATTATTTATTTGTGTTTCTGTAGCACCTACAAGCCCTAGTCATGGACCAGGACCCCTTTGTGCTTGGCACGTACAAAATACACAAAGACTGCCCCTGCTCCTAAGAGCTTACAATTTCGGTATAAGACAAAAGATAACAGATGGATATAGATAAATGGGGGAGTACAAGGAAACAAGGAGACAATATTGGTCACGTGGTAGGCATTCGTCTCAGTACACCAGTGGCCTAGCCGTTGTCAAGTTTTTGTAGGCACTGTGGCAAAGGAGAGTTTTGAGGAGGGATTGAAAGGAGAACGATGATGCGGCTTTGCCGATGTTTGCAGGGAGCTTCTCCCAAGCAGTAATTATCTCTGAAATACCTTTTTAGCGGTGATGACAAAACCTTAGTAGCAGAGACACGCAGGAACGGATTGAAGAATTAACAGTAGCTGGGCCTCTAAGTAAAAGGGGGACGATATAATTAAGTTTAACATCCTTGTGGGAGGGACTGCACCAAAAACTAGCAATGAGACATGAAACTTTAGCAAAAGGGGGGAGGGGGAAGAGGACTCCTAAAATGCTGTGAAGTCAGAAGTGAGGAAATTAAAATCCTTCGACTCAGCATGGAGGCCACTTAAGCAACCATTACAAAGTCCCAGAAGGAACGCCTCGCTCTGCACAGCACAAGTGAGTAGGAAAGCAAAACAAAATTAGCATAGGAAAATGGCAAGGTTCAAGAGGTAATTTAAGCCAAACAAGTAGCTTTCAAAAATGAAAAATCCAGCTCAGGTTCAGGCAATAGAAAGGAGCACGGCCTTCTGCAGGTCTTAAGCATTGCACAGAAGATTGCTGAAGAAGTCGTCCCAGGAATTGTGATAGCTGTGGTATCCATGAGAGAGAAACTAGCAGGGCTAAGAGGGATTTTGAGGAGCAAATAGCTGAAAATGTAAAAACAGATAAAAGTATTTAGCGTATCAGAAGCAGGAAGCACCAGAGAGATTCAGCAGGGCTGCTGGAGGAGTCTAGGGAGCAATTAAAGAGAAGAAGGTCATCACAGAGAAGAGACATGATTTCTCTTAATCAGACTTCATCACAGAAGATGTTGAGGAGCTAGCTAGCCCAGACATACCTCTTTTAGGGGGTACTGTGAAAAGCAGAGGTATCAAATTAAGAGGGCCTGAAACTGATAAATTAAAGAGCAGGAGGTCACCAGAACCAGCCAGTCTATCCAGCAGTTCTGAAGAATGTTCTGTAGCAAAAGCTGTAGCTGTTTGTTTAAAAAAAAAAAAGTACTAGCAGTGATGTTAGGAATTCCAGGCCAGGAATTCATCAGTCGCAGTTCAGTTTAGACTAGTAACATGCAATTTCTGTTAAAACAATAATTAAGGAGAGAATTATGAAAAACCTAGATGAACTTGATAGGACTAACCAGCGCAGATTCTGCAAAGGACAACTGTACCTATGCAATCTACTAGAATTTTTCATGTGTGTCAATAGAACAATGGATAAAGGAGAACCAGTTAATACAATTTATGTGGACATTCAAAAAATCATGCAAGTCCCTCACAAGAGTGATGTGGCATGCCTCAAAGCACAAATTTCATCCACTCAAAAACAATGGGCCCAGATTCTACACTGCAGTCAATCTGCATCCCTGGCCGCAATGGAGATTAAAGCAGCAGTAGGGCCTTCTTCCACCACTGGCATAAGCTCCATAATAGAGCTTTATATCAGCAGAGGATGAGGTATTGTTGAGCGTGGCTTCACCATGCCCCGGCTTCCCCATTATGCTGGGGGTGGTAGGGCAGTTAACACAGGAGAAGATGGCTACGCTGATGGAGAGTCCCACAACACAAGGGGACGTTCCAGCTGGTTTAAGTCACTTTGTGCTGCATAAATGCATAATTGACACTAAGTCCACTTGGTGTGCTGGAAAATCCAGCCCGATCAACCTGCTCATTCCCACTCTAAACGCAAAAATGAGAGAAGTTGAAAGAAAAAGCCAGAACATTCAGACTTAAGGCAGAGGACCAGGCTCCAATCTAACAAGCAAGATGGTTTACCACAGAGTGGCGGAGTGGTATGAATGTTTGGCTCTAGGACATTGTGCAGTCCTGTGTCCTTCATGCAGCTCAGACATTGTACAGATCAGAGTAACTCAGGTGACCAGGACAATGGGAAGGTGAGTCACCATAAATCACAGCTGCCACCAAAGGCAGGATTTCTGAGGTCAATAGTTAGCTCTGCAGAGTCAGGGCAAAACATTCTACGGGGCAGGTAGCCCATCCACAGAGACATGGAATCAGTTGCATAATCTGCAACTCCAACCCACAAAACTGAACAAACTGCTCAAGGGCAGGATGGTCTTGTGGTCATGGCATTGGATTCAGGCGATCTGGGTTCAAAGTCCCAGCTTTGCCAGACTCTCCTTGGACAGGCCATTTAAGCCCAGGTTTTTAAAGGTATTGAGGCATTGCTCTGCTCAGCGTGGCAAGGCCTAAATGACTTAGGAGTCTAAGTTGTCATTCTCAAAAGTGATTTAAGCACTTAGGAGCTCAAGTCTTACTGAAAGTCAGTGGAATGTATGCTTGTAAGTGCCTAAGAGGATGGATTATTCCAACCATTGCCTTTTGGGGGACTTTGGGGGAGAAAAACAAACCATCACCAGGGTTGTAGTGGAAGGATTGTGTCATGACACCACACCTTGATACTCCAGTGGGGATGCTTGACCATCATCACTGCACCAGCAAGTGCCCCTATCTGATACATGTGAGATCCTGTTCTGCCCCACTCTGCTCCCTGCTCTTCCTCCTGTCCTCTCTCTCTTGGCTTTTCAACTGCTCCTGAAATCAGCTGTGCTGCACAGCACCAGCATGGTGAGATGAAACAGCCCTGCCAGCTCTGCTCAGCCTGAGAAGGACCATTGAAGGAGAGGAACCTGACCAGACCAACCAGATGATATCACTGTGGCCAGGGAGGCAAGCTGGGGGCCAGAACAACAGCTGTTGTGGCCGACCTGCTGGCTCCAAAGCAACCATCCATGACCAACCAGCCCAAGGACATCAATAAAAGGCATATTCCCCTGTCTTTACTATTCTGTCTCTTCTTTTCCTTCTGTGTTTGTTTTGTCTAAAACAGGAAAGTGACTCTCATTCCTGACTTGGATTTGAACAGAACTAACCTGTGCTTCCCCACCAAGAATGAGTAACTGAATAAGAGACTTTAACCAATATTCATTATCTCCAGGTTTTGATTATGTTTGTTTTGCATAACCAAGCAACCAAATGCTTTTTACCTTGCTTTGATTTCCCCCTCCCCCCCATCTTTTTGTGCGTTTCAATCGATAAGTCTCTAACTTTGGGCATGGATTTCCTGATGCGTTTGCCACGGTACTAAGCAGGCGGCTGTCTCTGGATACCAAACCCCAAATTTTGTTTAAAACTGTTTCAGGCTGGACCATTTCAGGATCTTGATAATATCTTTGTCCAACTAATTAAATACAACAGGTTTCCAGAAAACCACAATGTCCCCAGCTGCATCCTGACTGGGAAAAAAAAAAAATCTAGCCATGGCATAGACCACATTCATTTGAGCTTTAGTAATTTGTGTGGGCTTGTAAGTGATTATTTGTTGCAATATTCAGTAAGGGAGTGCATGGTATTTACTGGATTACAGGCTACATAGCTCCTTAAAGACACAGCACACTGTTTAGAGTGGCTGCCACACTAATGTGAAACAACAGGGGAACATTTCTTCCCCGGCAGATTTAATTCCTCATG